>NW_008794543.1:6463306-6509030 GCF_000699145.1 Aptenodytes forsteri | reverse complement strand
GATGGAGCCCTGCTTTCCTGGAGATGGCTGAACACCTGCCTGCTGATGGGAAGGAGTGAATGAACTCCTTGTTTTGCTTTGCTTGTGTGCACAGCTTTTGCTTTACTTACTAAACTGTCTTTATCTCGACCCACAAGTTTTCTCTCTTTTACTCTTCTGGTTGTCTCCCCCATCCCACCAGGGGGGAGTAAGCAAGAGGCTGTGTGGTGCTTAGTTGCCGGCTGGGGTTAAACCATGACACTGTATCAGAAGATACGCAGAATAATCTACAGAGCTTAGTCAATTTACTAATGTTTCTTTTTTCACTTTAATAATGTACAAAGAGGAAAGATGTAGGTCATGATATCCAACTGAGCACTGTATAGCACTTTGCAGGAATATGGAGGAGATATGGGGAGGCTTAGCATTAGAATAGTATGGTTTGTGATAGCAGGGCAGAATATAGATAGTGGACAGATGAAAGAAGATGACTGAATAGCAGCTAATCTTGCCCTTGTTTTGAACAGATGCTTCATAGTCAAGTATATGAACGGTCTACACAAGCCTTCAGTCTTCCTAATTCCTTTTCTGCTATAGTGTCATTGTGATTACCTACCTACAAAACTCTACAGTCTCTGAGAGAGAATTGTCTTAAGAATGGAGTAGGAGCATACTGTTTGCCCTACTGAGCAAACTGTTAGAAACAAACTGGTTTGTTTCTAACCAGTCCATAATGCCAGGGACAGAAAAAAAGTTGATCCAGTATGCTCTGTTGTCCTGGATGTCTTCACCTTCCTCGCCTGAATCTACAAATATTCTTGTAGTACTGTCTTATGCAATTTAAACTGCCATTACCTGTAACCTGTTGGCTGAATAGTACAATCCAAAAGGATACCAGTGAGAGCTATGACATAGAAAATAAGCTAGTGGGAATAAAATCCATTTACAAAACAATTTCTGATAAAGTTACAAAAAAAAATTGCCTGAAAAAAAAATTTAGAAATCTCTCTGCCTACAAGAAAATAATGTTAAAAAAATGTAAGTTTACATGCAATGTTTGTTAGCTGAAGAAATGTCATTGTTGAAGAAAATATCTTCAGTGTTCTGGTCAGAAAGAAAGCATCTATTACACATTTAGGTGGCAGAACTCCCATAGTGAATTAGGATTCTAAAATTAGGAACAAATGGTCCACTTGACTGTTTCTAATTGAAGATTATTAACTTCTGGGACTGCTTTTCCTTTTGAAATTATGACCTCTGCTGCTGAGAACTTTATTTATGAAGGGAACAACTAGATCCCCTGTTAAGGACATAGGAAAGTGAATAACCAGGCAAACATTCATAACGTACAGTCCATTGTGGAGCATTCCTTAGAAAATCAGGCCTCAAGTGTCTAATTAAAGCAATCTGTGAAAGCCCTTAGTTTAATGCTCATGGAATTCTATGGAAGAAATCCAGACTGGTTCAATCACTATTAAGCAGTGACTGTAAATCACAGATTATTAAATGACTGCTCTAGATACTGCTTTTTTATTATTTCCAGAGAAAAATTCTCTTGCAATATTCTGTGCTCTGTACTCTAGTCTGTGTGTGAAACAAATATGGAAGAAATCAAGTGTTTTATCCATGTTCTCTCACTTTACTGTTTTAGGAATGTAAACTTTTCCCTACTGCTATATTGAAAGACGTTGGCATAGGAGTTTGATTTTTCTTTTAAATATAGCAAAGTACTTGGTTGGTAACTGTGAGAAATATCAGAAATATAACTGAAATATATAAACATGAAATTAATTTATCAATTGGAGAAGCACGGTACATGTAAACAGGCATAAACTTTTCTTGAATCCCTTAACCTAAAGGGATTGCCTCTAAGTATGAAAGTGGTGTTAATCTCCATGCCTCTTCTGTTTTAGTTTCTCTTTAGCAAACCAAAAGAATTCCAGTTAGTTCCAAATCTTATCAATTAGTTTCAGTTAAGACTGACCTTTTTTCATGTGGGAAATTACAATGTGCATGTAAATTTATCACTGAACATCAAAGGTTTAACAAGCTGCTGTCATCTCTGTAATCCTGTTTTGCTACTGATGTCATGTGTGAAAGTCAAGACCAACCCAGAGAGAAGACAGCCCACATAGTTTTTGCAGAGAGAGCAGACTTGTTCTACTGGCTCTTAAAAAAAGACATAGGTAAGCCCAGGTCTGAATCAGAGGTTACTGCAGAGCAGAGATGCTCCTTTTTTTCTTTTTGAGCAATTGTGTACCCTTTTGAACTTCAGATATTGCATATGCATTTTAGATGAGTTCTGCTTCAGATTTGAAAAGTTTGAAACCGCCTTCAGTAAAATGAGTGGTAATGCCTGCAAAAAATGCAGAAGTGTGGTGAAGGCGGCAGGTTAAGGCAGGCACTTTCTCTAAATTTTTACTTAGAAATGACAAACTCAAGCCTATGACTATGCCATTATGTTACTGAGCATTCATTGTGTTACTGAGTATTGCGTGCAGTTCTGGTTCCCTCACCCCCTTGCTCTCCCACCATGGTTCCTGCTAAGGTAGTAATAATACAAAAGATAGAAGAAAAGTGGTAAGGAAGATCAAAAGACTAGAACACATCCACAAAGTTACGGAAAAACTGAGAAGATAAGGCTTTTCCACCTGGAAAGCAGACAACTGCAGGGTGATCTAACAGAGGTTAGAAGTTGTTGGAGGCTAGAAGGGCAACTGAGAGGACAATGTTTACTCTGTTCTTACACTCTCCTCTGGGGGTCTGGTTTTGATTACTACCTGTGAAAAGATAATGAGCTAACTGGACCTCCAGGGCATTCTTATGTTCTTGTGACATCTCAGGCTGAGACAGTGGCAGTTTATGATCATAAACTGCATGGACAAAGCAAGGAAGCGGCCTAATACAAATGCCTGTACCTAAAATGCAAATTACTCTCATAATTTTTTTCTAGAAGGAGCTAGATACAATACAGAAGTAAGGCAAATTCTAACAAGAAACACACTAAATCATTGCTGAGAGAACTAGAAATCTGTTTGCTATGTGAGCAGATCTTTAGTAGGATCAATCTGTCAAGCATTTTATAAGAAGTGAAAGATTATAGGGTCTGCAGACAGGTTTCCCCTAATTTGTAATTTATCAAAATTATAGCCCCAGTTTTGTGAATTCCCCTGTGGTACTAGCTAGCCCATCTTTCAAGGCATGAAAGCAGTAAGAGGGAAGCAAAGTCATACTGCTGCCCCACCTGGATTTGCTGTTTGGCTTTTAAAGGTGAATAACATAGTAACCTTTCTAAAAGTGCATTCTTCTTGAGTGTCAAGGGACCCTAGGAATTCTCTGTCTCTCTGAAGCACAGGAACCCATGGATTGTCTAAGCTGCTTCAACTAAACACAGTTTAAAATGCATATTTAGCTTTATTTTGTCATAAACCCGTATGGGTAAAAGGCAACATTTATATGAAAGATACTGTTAAAAGAGCTGGAACCAGATGCTGACCATTTACTCAGTTTTTGCCCAGGTGGAGTTCTCATTCCTCTCACTTGTCAGCTGAGCAATTCTTGCATACTTGTCTTTGCATACGCAGACATATAATTTGAGGTTTGAGAGACATGGAAAGAAAACGTTGCTATTTCCAGTCTATAAATGCCTGAAAATAAGCCCATTTGCAAACAACTTAATTTTGCTTTATTTATACAATTGTAAAGGTTAACAGCCATAGTAGTTTATTGCTTTGATGCTTATTGTTCTTTACCACCTTAAAAAATCACTCTGAATGTTCTCTTCCCAAAATAATCAAGTTTTGTGATTAAAATTTTGTGGTGTGAAGAGATAAGGGGAAGCAAACAGAAATTATTTACTATTCATGAGGAGTCTCTGCTGATAAAGCAATATGCTCCTTATCTATTGATTTAAAAGATCAAATGAGGTACTCGGGTTACATTTCTGTTTTGGTTAAGTAAGGTCAAATAACCTTCACCTCTGTACTCTCACCTTCCAATTTTTGAATGATTGTGATAAATTAGTCGTTGATAGAGATCAGTCTTACTGAAACTATAACTTGAAATCTTTCAGAATAAGTGTAGATAAGTTTGTCAGCACTGCTTACTATGAGTGCAAGTGAAAAAGAGAAATGGTTATTGTGTAAATACTGTGTAAATATAATCCCAAAATTTAATTACTTGTAGTCAGATTAAAGCCCAGTACTCCCCCACTCAATAGAATACCAAACTTTACAATTTGAAGTGAATTTCTTGGCATTATTGAAAATAAGCTGGAGAATAATAATAATAATAAAAAATATTATTATTAAACACCTATTCAGAGCTCTGTCCAGCAAATACTGTTGTACCTGAGCAATGCTTGAATTCGTTTGATTCATCAGAATAAGAGTAAGACTCTGGAATGTATCCGAAACAGGATTTCTGTGCTGCAGTGCTGTGGGCTGTACCACTTCTGTTCTAGGCACCTGTTCTGCAACCCAGTCCAAAATGAGTTAGACATTGGGCCTTCTTATTTGATGCATGGGCAAAATTAGATGTGTCAAAGAGGAATCAGTCCATCTCGGACAGCCAAGTTACTGAACATTTAGCATCAATATGCCCAGGCCAGACTGCTCTACTTGAGCAGATATCCTATCTGAAAGATAGGGGTTAAGCTGTAAGATGATTGCACAGGATGAAATTTTCCCCCTGTTAAAAAGTGTTCATGCCCTTCCTTTCTCCCAAAACAAGTAATTTTGATATGAACAGGCAGTGGTGGTACAGGCAAGCTCATTTTTGCATGGGTGATATTTTCTCCTTTTTTTCTGGTGACTAGAGATCTCATCTAATTGACCTAGATTCAATTATTTCCCCTCCATGAGTGGAGTAACCTGTAGAGGATAGTTTAGATTACTTAGATTTCTACCTTTCTCAAGACTGCCCTTATTACATGGATCTATATACTTGTGTGTAACTCTCCTGTGAAAGCTGTGCTGTTGCAAAGAATTAAAAATTCACCAAACCAAAATAGAATGAAAATGAGTAGGATTCTGTAGTCTAGTTTCAAATTACTTATATCCTGGTTCCTGATCCAAGAATCTGTGTCCAAGAGAATAGCATCTTCCTACAGAGCTTTACAACCCATGCCTCCTACCGATTGGTGACTAACCAATGTGAGATAGGCAAATCCACTTTCTGGAAAAGAGGTGATCATGGTTTCCAAGACCACCTTCTAAATTCTCCTTTAAATAGTTTGAGTGGATGAAACTGGCAAGGTCATATGGGCTTTTTCTTTCCAAGGGTTCCCAAATGGCATAGATGATGTTCTGAATGCCTTAACTGAGCCTGGCCTAACATAGCCGTCACTACCTAAGCCACAAAGGCTACTTACTGTTCCATTATCATGCTGGTCTTGGTGGACATCAAGGTAGACTAATGGACTTTTCAGGAGGCTTCTCCTGAAAGGTTCATAAGTCCTGTTTCTTCTATAACTCCAGCCCCATAATTAAAGGATGCAGTTGCATGTTCTTTCCATGCAGGAACAGGATCATTTGCTAACTGTTGAGGCAAAGTCTCTTGCAAAACTTAATTTCTGGCACCATTAATCCTGCTGTGCAGAAGGGAACACTGCAACATTAGCCTGATGAGGAGAGCATTCTTTTCTGGGAGGTCGGATTTTCAAGTATACATATTTATCTCTGTAAGCTGGTGATGATGACACTGTGCAATCTGTGCAGTATACTGTGATAGGAGTAGAAGTGAAAGGGTATCACTTTTTAAAAAAAAGATGTCTGGAATTGCATATTCTGAGAGATCCAGTCATGTTGGCTTTTATTAAGGAAATTCAGAACACACGTACAGTGCTACGTACTAGAGGAGATGCAGCATAGCGGTTCTTGGAGCCTACCCTGTCCTGGAACAACGTATAAACCAAGTTCCTCAGACTGTGACAGTTTAAGGCAGGGATGAAAGTCTAAACAACAGGCAATAGAGGCAACGGCTGGGGAAGTGACAAGTGGTACAAAATGTGCTCTTATTTTCCTCTAGCCCATAAAGTGTTTGAAATAAGTATTACATAATGATGTCTTCTATTTAAAAAAAAAAAAAAAATTAAAAAGAGGAGCTTAATCCTGCATTTAAACCAGATCTGAACAGTAGGCAATAAACAAGCCTTGGGCACATGCATTGAGCATTGACAATAAAAGAGCATAATTAGGAACGATTCTTTAAGAATTAGCCATTGTTAAAAGTCCCTTTGGAAAAAATAGCAGGTAAATTAAATACTACCATACATAATACACAAAAGGGAAAAATTCAGTACTCAAATTTCCTGACATCTGAGTGTTTAAGTTTCTTGTTATTTTGACATGCTTTTAATGTAATTGGGCATGTAAGATGTACTAAATTACTTAGTCTTCCTAATTATTATGTGGCAATAAAGTACAGAGTATGAGGTGGGTTTTTCTGAGCATCTTGACTGAAAAATTCACACCACTGCTTATCTGGCAGAGATACCTTATGTTAATGTATTCCAGATTAAAAAAAAAAAAAAAGGTTGCATTTGCAGGGATGGAAAAAAATGGTCTATACCCAAATTAATGGAATTGGATCATAATATTATGTTCTACAAAATACTATTTTTGGAAGCTTTTATAAAACCAACAATATTAAATTCAGGCACTTACATAAACTTCAAAATTGCTATGCTTAGCAATATAAATTCTTTTGAAAATACTTTCCTGGACAAAGAATTAAATTTGGTTTACTGCCCTTCATGGAACATAATGCCATTTACCAATACTTGATGAGTAAAATGACAGGAGCAGAGAAACTCATCAGATAAGGAGTATAAACATATTCTCGTAGATTGTCTCTGAATCCTTCTCCACTTCTTTTTTTTCCCCCTTTTAGTTCTAATGGATGATTCAGCTGTACGTCATGATGTAAACTTCTGTTAATGTCTTCTAAGAATTTATCTTATTTAATCAAAGGAAACAGTTCTTAAGCTGCTTCCAGATGAACAACTTTTCCTTAACAGTCCTGTGACAAATACTTTTAAAGAATCAAAGCCATCAGAGAAGATGGAGGTTAGTTTTTCAGACTACCATAGAAAAGGAGGAAGGAAAAAGGCAGTAGAATTACTTGAAAACTTAATTAAATCTTATGTATTTGTAAATACAGTGTTTCTATAGTATCAAAGCGTCATATTTATTGATATTTCATGTTTTTTGTTCTTTCTTCCTTAAAAGCACTTCAAAGTGTTTATGTATTTATAAATGTTTCAAATGCTAGTTTTGGTGAAGTACATACAGCTTCTTTTTATTGTCTGCTTAATGTTAATACTTCCTCTATTTGCAATATTTCAAATGATGAACTTGTTGGATAGTTGTAACCAAAATATATTTGTTGTTTGTTCTAAATGATCTATTGTTTGTTGCTTTATAAAACCCTTTTTGCAAACTCAATGAATTAACAAGTAATTTGAAAAAAAACCCCACCCTGAACTGAATAGAAATTGTAACTATCTATCAAAGCAAAACTAGCATTTTGAAACAGAGTTCCTAAATGCATTGTTTCCTCAAGATACTAACCAGAGAACGTGAACCGAGGTCAGTATAATAGAAGCTTGTACCAGGAACTACAATTTTAGGTTCCTGCCTTCTGTATAAAAATTTTCAGTAGTTCAAAGGCATTATCTTAAACTTGAGTTGCTCATGAATTATTTTATAATAGAAACAATGTTGTGTAGCAATTTTTCCTTAATAAATATGAAGTCTTAAAGTGCTCAATAAGAAGAATGTACTTAGACCTATGGTGTCAGTAAAATTAGCGTTTAATCACTTATGTGAGGGACACAGCTAAAGGTGCCATGCAAAAATGATGTTAAACTCGTGCCTACATTCAGCAAAGTACAGATCTTACTTTCATTAGCATATCGGAAGAAAGGTTTTTAAGGATCAAATGTACAAAAGACACACCAGACATGGTATATAAAATGAAATCTGCTCACAATTTCATGCATCCACCAGAATTAATTCTCTTGTAAAATCCTATAAGGTCTTTCTAGCAAGGAATATTTACTTGAATGATATAAAGCACAGTCATGCCATCTAGTTTTGAATGTGTCTGGAACTGAATGAGAACTGGAATAAAATCAGTTGTTCTAGTAAGAAAGATTGCCATGTGAATTTAGGGATATTTTTCTTTCCTTTCATTATCCCAAGTCAATAGCTTTCAAACTGTATAGTACTTTATGTTTGACTTTCTTTTACTTTCTATTTTAAGGTATCTTAATTCCATATCTAGTACAACATGAATTCCACTGCATACCTAAGGGAAGAACTTGATTTATGGAACACAAATTAAAAGATGATATGCAAAACAAAAAAGAGGAATCAGGCATATGTCACTTGTCACTTTCTGTAATGTGGTTTATAAATCAGGTACAGGTCATAATGTAAGGAAGAACAATACCCTATTTGACATTTTTGCAGTGCCAGTTTTGATCATATACGTGTTTGTTTGAAATCTCAGTCATGAAGTGAACCATACCGAATTGATCAAGAGCACTTCAGCATCTATCTCACACTTTCTATACTATTTCCAAGTAATAAATCACATAAGGTCTTTCAAGAGTTGCTTTAGTGTACAGTCATTTCCTACAGCTTTCTTTTTAATATTATAATTTAATATTATAATTGATCGGATATTAAATAAAAATGTCAGAAAAGAAACATAAAATTAAACCTTTATTCACAACTGCAACTTGGTGTTTTCAAATGCATTTCCAAAGTCTGAAATTTTTCCCCAGTCAAAAAGTTACATTCCAATCAGTTGTTAAATCTCAATTACATTCAATTGTAGCATCATTTATTTATATATTTCTTGGCTAATTCTCGAGCTTTACTCGACACTTCTGCTTCATATTTTGTTTCAAATACAGTTGCTGTCACCAATTCTGAAATATGGGCCAAACCTACTCTGTTTTGGACTTGATCTATATCCATCTCTTCTATCCAGCTCCTTAGGCGTGCTGTACCATCACCGTTAATGTACTATGACAAAACGTGAACCGCTCCATTTTCTCTTGAGATCTCATCCACCCTCCTTCCTTCATTAGGAACAATAACTCTTATACTCTCCTCTTCTGAAGCTGTCATCTCAGTGTTATGCTTGAATATCTCCCCTTTTTTTGCATTCACATAGGAATGTTACTTCCTTTATAAAGCCATGTTACCTTCTTTATAAAGCAAATTTGTTACTCTGATTAGTCTATTACTGCTGTCAAAAGTGCTGGTTAGTAATCAGTTGAATTCCCACTGCAGTGTATTCTCTATTTCACCCATTGCCGTGCTACTGGATCTCCAAACTACACAAAATATTTGCAACCATGCTCTTATTTTTTGAAGCTTATTGATTTTTGGCAACCTCTTTATGACAGCTTTTATTGAACATGTAGGAGGCGCCGGCTGTTGAACAGAAATCTTTATTTCTCATCTTAATGTTAAAATATTATCTCCCTCATCATTTTTATGTAAGGCAAAAGAACATTCCCTGTAATTTGATTCAACTTTGTGTCCATCCTTTGACAATGGATGCATTATCAAACTAATGAAAATTCAGCCATTCTTGTTTTCAGCATTATTCAACTTGACCATATAAAATTAACACTATACTTTGTAACTGCTGAGACCTTTCTGAGTGTGTGTTACTTACTACAGTATCCGGGCAACTGACAATTTGAAGAAACTGAGCCACAGAGTATTTCATTAAGCTATTGTAATCTGTTTTGGCAAAGATGACTGATTTTTATTTTTACAGTCAGTGTAGGGCAATATTAAAGTGTTATTATTTTAAAAAACCTGTTTAATTAACCTGAAGAACAAATAAAATAGCTCTTAGCTCAACATCTCATCAAAATTGACTTGTCCAGAAATTGCAGGAGTAGGTATTTGGTCTCCAGGACATAGGTTTGGCAGTCAAGGTCTAACTTCTCTTCTGGCTCTTGTTTAAACCGTATTGTGATCCTGGGAATTCCTTTGTAATTTTTTTCTCCATCTATAAAGCGAAGATAAACATAATCCTTTTTGTAAAATATCACATGGTCTACAGATGGGAAGTGGTGTGTAAAAGCTATTATTCAGATTATATATAACCTACCATTTGTTATTTTATACTCTACCTCACACTTTTGTGCATTGAAGCTAACATCGCCCCTGCTTAACAGTCACATTTGCAGGACAGTAAAAATCTCACAACCTTTCTGCTTGTTTTTATCTAAGATGGGGGTAAAAGTTCACTGCTAAAACAAGAGTAAGGCTGGAGGGCAGAGTGTGCTGGAAGCAAAGGAAATGTGTTCCATGATCAGCAGCCTCCCAGAGATCCCGGGAGACCCTGGCAGAGTGTAGGTCATGGAGCCCCAGTAAGATTTCACAATACAGAGTGGAAGTTGCACAAATCCCTGCTGTCTGCTGACAGTAAATTACACTTTCCTTTGCTATAGGTTTGCCTGTGAGGGAAAGCTGGATGAAGAGTGACTAATTCCAACTCATTTTTTCACTAGCGTATTAGAGATTCTGTAGCATGCAGTTGAGCTCCCTGCCTTTGTTTTTGGCCTCACAAGCAACTGTGGGTGCAGGCTCTCTTCTTCCTTATGATAGTTGGTAGGTAGAGCATAGGGACCTAAATAGCCATGGTATTTTGGTGACTTACATGCTACAAATCATTTCACTTTTGATTTTTGAACCTTTCTGCATTTTTTCTAGAATGAAGTGATGCAAGCATCACTAAGTTACCAAAACATAACCATTGAGCTGTGAAATATTTACTTATTTATTTATTTATTTGTTGACATTGTTGCTTGATTGCTGAAAATCAGGCAAGCAGTTGGGCAGAATTTGTATATTACAAATTTTAAGAGTACATAGCTCAATAGAGCTATGTTTTCTTAAGTTACTTATGTAGAAATATCTTTGCATTCAAGAACTGTAAGTTTTCTGCTACAATTCCTTAAAACATTTTCTTCAAGCAACCCTAGAAGCAGGATTAAAAGCATTGCTCTACTGTGTCTCAGGACACCACTGATAGGAAGAGTCTGGAACTGGGGGATTGGGTTACAGCCAGCTTTACCAACCCACCAGACATAATCCAAGAGCAAAAATGCCAGCCTCTGTTAATAAAAAAAAAAAGAGTAAACCAGCTTCCAAGCCCCACTACTCATCTGAAAAATTATGGCGTGATTGCTTTTAAAGGTATGATTCAATTGCCCTCGCATAAGCATTCAGTGCCCCTAGATGTCCTAGGGTATCTCCTGCTGGGCCTTCAGCTGCCACTCCAGGTGGCATGGGTATCCCATAAACCCACAAGCATAATCTAACAGTGCAGCAGCGATGTCTCAGATATCCTAGGACATTTCAGGTGGTACAAGATACATCTATATGGGCAACAGAATCAAGTCCCATGTATTTTTCTTTACCAAAAGCATTTGTCATTTTAAAAGGAGGAAGGAAGTGCTGTACTAGTTTCTAACACAGTGATATATTTGGCTTTATATCAGTCACATTCAGAAGATACAGCTGAAATGAAAGCCCACAGAGGCACCTTTTGACCTACAGTACGGTTTACATCAGGTTTGCCTCACTGCGTGCCAGTTTCTCCTAAGTAGTTCTATCTTCAAATTTTGCTTAAAATGAAGCTGTAGTTTTCATTCAAAATTGTAATGAATAATAAAAATCTATAAGCATGAATTTTATAATTTAAACAGAAAAGCAATGATATATTTATGCTAATAGAGTATCATACAATATTTAATACAGAGAGGTGTACACTGAATCAGCAGTAAGTTCTCTGATGTTTCATAGAGGTATTCAACTGAATGTCAGCAAGTTGCTCTCATGTCTAGAAGCTGCAGAATAGTTTCATCCCTGTTGTGTCTTTGTCCTATGCTAGAGGAATATGTATGCATCAATGTGTACACATTACATTTGGGAGCAATGAGTATGTGATTTTTTTTTTGGTGTATGCTTTAAAAAAGAACCAGATACAACTAAATATTTTGCGTGTTAATTTTGAATATTTTTTTTTCCAGTCACTAAGTGTGCCAGTCTGATTTAAAGTAGTTTAGCGTTTTAGATATTGATTAGACCTTTGAAGTCAGAACAGCTAATGCTTAAAAGATAGTGTAGTTTTAAATGCTTTGGTGGGTTCAGTCCCAACTTCTGTCATTCATGTGCAGAATTCATGGCCACTGAAACAAATAAAATTATATGAAAATATTAAGGCATAATTTGACACTGAAGGAGTGGTATGCTTAACTTTGGGATTTGGAGCTTTAAAAATATTTGTAGCTTTAAAAATGTTTGAAAAACCATGAAGTAAGTTTTGAAATAAACTTCCTATTAGTAAATACCAAAACAGCAAAGAAAAGTCCATTTCTCTTAGCAGTACATATATCTTGGACTCTTCTGCTTGTAACCAACCTATTCTTAATGGAAGCATAAGATTCTATTAAGGCAAAAAAAGGTTAATGTTAATTTCTATTGCAAATTGTCTAATTTCTAGATCTGAAGAGGTAGATATATGGCTCTTCTTTTTTCTTAAACATACCTTAAGCTATATCACCAATAGTGTTTTTGTTCCTAATTGGGATTTCATGGGGAATGTAGGAATTGACTGCTAATATTGCTACAACATTTGGGAATGTCTTGTCATTACAGCAGATCTGAATTGACTTACAGCAATTCTTTTGGTCTGTTTAAGAAAATCAGAGCTCTAGAACTAAAGCTCAGCTGAATGCCCCAGATAGGGTTTATAAAATGGTATAAAATAATGTTTCTTATTCAGAACTTACTTTCCTTGTGCTTACCGAGGTATTGAAGGCTCACTTTGACAAAAATGCCAGCTTCTGCTCATGATGACAGTGCTGCGATTGTGTCCTCCTGTTGTGCTTCATCAGTAGAATATTTCAGGAGGACGCCTAAGTAAAAAGGGAAAGGTTGGCAGTGCTTTTCCCATTTTTTGATAATCTAAGATTTATTTTCAGTCAAGCTCTCTATATAATGTATATAATGGCAGTTACGTATATAAAAAAATAGATCTTTCTTTGTGATTTAATTAGAACTTTACTCTCTAGAACGTAATGTTGTATCCGTTCAGGATGAACCACCAGATGAGTTTCAGTATTAGCATTTAAAACATCCACAATGTGCAAACCAGAGCATATGGTTCATAGGAATTAATGATGATATGGTATTAAGGTAGGTATAGAAGTCTAGAAACCTGCTTCTCTCCAAAAAGGGTAAGATTCATGTGAAAAGTGAGCTTATTTATTCAGGAAAATGTAAACAAAGTAGAAAATATTTTTAAATTAGAAATAGATCCATATTTCAGATTCAGATTTGAATATGGATGTCCTTAAAAATTAGGAGAGTTTGTGTCTAGATGTATGGGCATGATTTTTCTGAGAATCTTAGATCGACAATACGGAATACCAAATATCTTTATTTGGAGATTAAAACTATCCACAGACAATTCATTCAGTGCAGCATATGATAATACCCTAAATTTACCGATCAAATTTCTCTCAATGAAATTTTTCTTGTTGTTTCTGGATACAAAGAAAAACTGCAGTTAGTGAGAGTTCTGTACTCTGTAATTCTTGGTAGTTTAGTGAGGATGAAACACTGAGAAAGGTTGCAAAAATATCAGCTGTCTGGCAGAATGTAGAATTAACCTTGTTCTCACCTTAAAATGACCTGTTGAAGAAAATGTCATTGATGGCTTACTGGATAGGGACGTTTTTCCATTCTCTTGCTGAAGAAGGAAGCTTTTTCATTCTTTCACATGTATGGCAGTGATTTGGCAGAACATAAAACACGTGATCATCAGAAGTAGCTTTATAAAATCTACTTGTCCCCTTTTAAAACTGATGTTTTAATCTGTTTAGAAACAGACAGAAGTACAGTTTAAAAAATTCCCTGTAGCATATCTTGAAGAAACTTTACTTCATGTGTTTGCTATTCCAGTCTAAGCCATGAAATACTGGACCTCCACTAAGTTTTTCAAAACAGTTGGAAATACAAAACTTTGTGTTAGAAGATTTTATTTATTTTTAATAATCAGTTATTTGGTTTCCAAGTCACAGTGGTGATGGTATGAGGATTGCTTCTTGAGCACAGTCCTCATGCATATTGACTTTCATTAAAGATGATCAATTAACATAGGGATGTGATGACTGGCAATATCATCACTGCAGGGTATGGCAGTGGGCAGACAGGAGTAGTGAGTGTTGCAGAATAGCAAGTGTTCCACTGTACAGAAGTTACAAGCAAATCTCTTCCTCTTACATGAACTCTGTGCCTTAATACTTCAAATTTTTGTGACATATGCCATAAGTTTCAATTTTTGCAAACACTCTCCAGTTGTTTATATTTGTTCAGTAAAAATATTCCAACATTTTGATTACAATTTTCTTTGTAGAAAAATAGCCTAATTAAATCTGTCATTTGTTTCAGAGTTAGAGCAAGTGTGGGTGGTAGATTTGGCTGCCCACTTTCATTTGTTTTGAAATGACAGCAAGTTGGATTGGCTGGCTGATGTATCAAAACCCAATGGCAAAAAAAAATGCACTTATCCTGTTCACTGCAAGATTGCTGGCATTTTATTTCAAGCAGCTTAATTCAGTCAGGAAAACCCCTATTAGTTAGCTCTCCCTAAACTGTTTTCTTTGTTCACATTTATTATTATATGTATCTATTCCTTGTATTTTAGGCAGTTCTGTTTCTTGGCTGTATTGGCAATGCAACATATGATTATTTAATTCCTTGCAAAGGCACTCCAATAAGAGTTTTCTGTCTCTTTCTTTTACAGTTTATCATGCATCAGGCACAACAATATCTAGTTGCTCTTTAGAATACAAACCATTGTGTTCTGCGTGGGTCAATAGACCAGATTTTTTCTGTAGGTTGGAGCAGTGTAAGAAGTTAGCCGGGATCTAGTTCGGGCTCTGATTTCTTGTTCCAGGTTAGAACAGCGTAGGGTTTGCTCTAACAAGCATCCACTGAAGGTAGCTCTCAGAGCTATCTTTTGCCATGAGTCCTGGCACAGCTTTTCTATGTTCATCTGTCCAAAATCTGCAAAAGTGGAAGTGTAAGCAGGCAAAACCAGACAAGTCAAATATTTCCAGAATGTGATTAAAGAAATCTAACATGCTAAAAAAACCCTTTACAATGTCACAGCTGGTATTTTGTACTGAGGTAATGAGTCCGAATGACTAAAACATATCAGATATGCAAAAATGCCTGAATATTAGCACAGGATTGTTTATGCAGTATTAACTACTTTGTTATTTATTCATGGTTTCCAACAGTTAATCGCATCTTTGTGCTTTTTCATTTTTTTAGAAGCTGTGTTGTGCAACAAAATATATTATTGTGCAACCAAATTAATACTGAATAAACAAGTAAAAAGTGTAATGCAGTGTCTTAGAAATGACGGCACAAGTTAATGTGCACATTTCTGAGCTTAGTTTGCTTTTCAGCATACTCTATTTTCTGTAGGATGAACATATATATATATATATATGATTTTACGTGATGACGGGTTATCAAAACAACCTCTCTTCTCTTGCCTTTATATTTTTCAACATTTTTAGTAAATGCCAAGTTTTGGGATCTATTATTCCAGCAGACTTTTAAAAAATCACCAATAAAATAGCTATTTGTTGATAGGAAGAAGAAGTGATTTATAATCAAGAAAAGAAGTCAGAAGTCTGAATATTCAAAGCCAGGCAGAGCCCGATAGAAGTGGCTGAAGTACACTATTATTAATGGAAAAAATGAATTGATAAGAAAAAATAAATTTTCAAAGTATTATTTTCCTCTAATGTTATGTAAATATTCCAAATCCAAAACAGATGTAACTGATGCCAAATCAATTTCTGTACATCCTTTCCTTTCAGCAACTTGGAAAGTGACATTATTTCTGCTTAATAAAAATGAAAATTGTTCCAAGAGCAGAAAGCCCATTTCCTATGGCTCTAACTCCTGTAGTATAATTTCTGAGCTGTTTACTGTTTCTGACTGATACAAGCGTTATCTGAAAGAGCTTTAACATGAAATGGTGTTAGTGAAAAAAATCTGTTAGAAATTGTAGATTATTGATAAAGAAAACTAAGAGGAAGGTCGAAGCTCTAGTGGACCGGCTATAGAACACAAGCAGAATCTAGTCTTAATACACTTTTTAGTAAATAAATTGGGATGCTTTCAAAATTATACAATCTTCACAAATTGACATGTCCATACTGATCTACTATGGGCATTATTCTTTTGATTGTTTTATTTAATTCAGTGTGGGGTTTTTCACTGTTGAATTCTCAACAGAGTAACATAGGGGAAGTGCAGAGTTTAATACTAGAAATATTTATTAAAATCTATCCTGGATAATCAAACCAACAATGGAGGCTGATTAAGAAAAAAATGAACTTCTTATACGTCTCACATGCTCCACTTCCATAACCAGCCAACATTTTTCTGTTAAACTCTTCTTATAGCTAAAAGCTGCATATTTAAAGCTTTTGTGTGTGAAACTATGTGATTTCATATATATAAATAAATATATATATATAAAATAACCTGATAATTACGAATGTTCCATTGCAAAAATTATCAGTTCAGGCAAGCACAATGAAAGTAGATAATTAATTAGCCTTCCAGACAAACTTCTAAATCACTGTAACTTTGCTCAGGTTTACATTTCTTTTTTTTTTATTTATTTTGATCAATTTGGTTGATATACTGGAATTGAAATGCTGCCTTTTGAGTTGTAAAAACCTTATTTGTATACAGAAGAAATATGTAAGTCTAAAAAATGTAGAATTAACTAAACAAAATACCTACATGCATGGAGATCATCTGTGGATTCTGAGTGTACGGTTTCCCACAAAGAAACCATTTAGAGTGATTTTGGAGTAAAAATATCAGAATGGAATGTAAATGTGGAGATTGAACTGGAAAAAGCTGCATGTATATCGTGGTATCTTTTAAGTTGAGCGTGTGAACATTTATCATCACATGCAATCAGGTAAATAAGCTACATTATGTGAAATAGCATGCAATTATCTCTAGATACATAAGTATAAATTAACAAATACTGACAATTCCAAAATTATTCTACATTTTCAAGTTTACTTAATCTTGGCAAAGTAAACACCCGTATACTTCACATTTGCAACTTATATGTTATATACTAAACATCAGATAACTTTAATTTGCAAGTTTTACTTAACTGCATTATCTTTATTGCATTAGACCATGTTCTGTGTCACACAAATAAAGGAGATGAAGTTAATCTCCACTAACATTTATATGTCCACTACTTAGCCTGTCATGCGAAGCTCTTTTCATAGTCAATGACTGTTAGTCAACATAGTCAACAGAATCTGGAGTCCACTTCATTTCACATTAAGTTGGCAACTATATATGGTTAGGTGAATCACACCCCAAAAGTACCTGCTTCTCTCCATGGAACACAGACCAAGCTGTGATTGACTAGTACAGATGTCTGTGCTGTACGTGCCTACGCTTCAGGGCGACAAATCCTGTGCAGTGAATCTGAGTTATGTGAGTGAATCAGAAGTTATGTGCAAACCATTGTCTCAGCAGAGATTCTACAAAACGTTTATGGTTTGGATGTCCAGTACATGTCCTGTCCAAATGATCTGGGCATTTTCAGTACCTCATACCAAGCCCACAGGACTTACTGCACGTACACAGGCTATTGCCACTGCATATGTCAGGTTGAAGAAATCCAAGATGCAAAAGGCTCGTGATATGGACCAGTCGGCTTGTCTGCAGATGCGTAGAAAACTACGCTGGCATTTCTTGATATGCTGCAAGTGCTGTACCACCTAAACTGTTGGACATCCTGGGTAAATGTCCATGCTGTCATGTTTTCCTCAGGCAAGATTACCAAAAAGACAGCTATTCCAGGGAAATCCAGAATTGTGTTAGCTCTCATACATTTCCTGAAAAGCATACCAAATGTATAGATTTCAATTGCCCTCCAATTTCTAGCAGTGATTTCTCATAATGCAATATAAATATAATCGCATGCATATAACAAGAAATAGGAAAGAAGGAATGATCTTATGGAAAGTAGTCATAAGTCCTCAAAACTAATTTTTCACATTGGTTTTATGAACCGCTGGAGCTGAAAAACCTTGGAGAGCTTTTTGGAATTTCTCGGCAGAAATAATGCAGTTGGCTAGGCCTAATGAAACACAAGGCATCTCAACTAGGTATGAAATTGTTGTTATTGTTAGAAAATCACTGGCCATCTGGTTGGGCATAATGTGCAATAAGCTATAGACTGTGGATGTAAAATTTAGCATTAGAAATATTTTCTTGAAAATAGAAGAGCCAAATATATGCTACGTCATCAGTATTCACAACCAGAAGAGAGAGATGGAAACTTTTACGGTCTGAACTCTACAGTGTGAAAGCTAATTGAGGACAAACAAAATAATCAGTTCAGCTGAAGAGTGAATGAGCATACAAATGGGGTGAAACCCTCATTTAAACTCAGATACTAAGGGATAGTACAATAGTGCTTTAGATATCATTTACAGCCCTTATTAGAAATGATTGTGTGCATCATCTTAGAAGCTATGCAAAGATTATGTGAGACAGAAAGAGCCTACTTTTCTGAAAAAGGAGAAAAAGGGTACAAGAAAGAAATTTCCTGTTTTCTTTTTTTGCAAACTTTACTTTTACAACTTTAAGTGCTCTTTGCAGTAAGGCAAATCCATATAAAGCACCCAGGTAGTGCAGACAAAGCAGTTCTGATTAAAATCCAGATTATCCATATACCCTAGCCATATCTTTACAGTGATCACTTACAAATAATGTTTGATAAATAAATGCTTGCAATTTATCCTTTGAGTTAAATATGTAAAGTATTTGTATCATAATCTAAATTACTCTAAAACTACACATATTCCCTTTTCTTCTAGCTGCCTTCAGTGGATTTACGTGGCTAAATAATGCAAATTAACAAGAAATTGCTGTTTATTTTCAGAGACCATATGAACCTCAGCAGAAAAGGTATTGGAAATGAATAAATTTTCATTTTTGTGTTCTGATTTAAATAGGTGAATGAAGAAATAATTGTTGTCAGTAAATGGAAAGTTACAAATAATCTTACTGAAAAGAATTGCAGCCCTGGAAAAGCTATAAAACACGTGGTTTTGCTTCAGATCATTTATAAGTTTGGACACACTGGGCAGGTCGTTGACAATCTGAACACATGGATCCAGGTATTCCGCGTTGTTCTGGGGGGGAGCCTCTCTGACTGTGCCTTGTGTGCCAGGCAGGAACACTTTGCACTGCATGCAGGAGTCCTTTTCCCCCTGACTGCTATATCAGGTACCTGGCTGGATCATGCTACATCTTTAGAATCCACGTGCTCTAATTTTTGAGGGAAGCCAGAATACGTGTATGTCTTGGGGGAGTGCAGAGAAAAAAGCATACACAGGTCTTCTTCCAGAGGTTGAGAAGTGCTTTTGTGTTCCAGAGTTCTCTTTTCTCTTGTGAAAAGAAAACTATCCAAAATCTTCATAAAGATAAAACGTGTTAGCTGCTATTGTCATTACCTCGTAGTCCTCAGAGTCAGCTCTTGGGGATAAAAACCATCTGGGTCTCATATACAAAATCTTAAATGAATATATCTATTTGAGCAATTTGTTAAATGAAACTGGGGCAGTGACAACAAAAATAAAGGGAATATGCTACCTCCCTGCTGTATAATAATCAGCATGTCTAACAGTTATTTGTCTTTTTTTTTTCCCCTGGGAAATCAATACTACAAGAAAGAGAAATTCATAACAACTGAAGAGCAATTTGTATGCCAGCATTCACCACTGAGATATGGGTATGTCCTGCCAGGCGTCAGCATTAAACAGCTTGTAGCAGAAAATATTTTTCAATATAGCAAAAAGCAGAAGGGGACTATTATAGAGAGGTCTTTTATAATTTAAAAAAGAGTAAGATGTCTAAAATTTTCCTTCTGAACATTGGTTGCAGTTGTTTTGGGCAAATGATACATCCAGTACAATATTTAGTTTGTTGCATTTGAATTTACATGAAAATGAAGCCAAATGCTACACAAAGCATAAATGGTGAGGAAATGTGGATTTCAGTGAGGAACCCAAATTTATCTGTCAATTTCCTACCTACCTGTACTGCTATATACTCATCCTATGTTAAATCCAAGATCTTTGAAAACTGTAATGTGGACCAGTATCCAAATCTTGCAGATCTAGTCCCCATTGATAGTAATTTGTTCCTTTCACTCTGACTCTCATCAGCACAGTTGTTTAGTGTCATCAGGATGATGTTAAGAAACCCAAACACTGAATGCTACGGACTCATGAATTAACTTTACTATGTCCAGAAGTCTCCTTTACATAAATAACATAAGCTTGGGGGGTAATGCTTCTGTCAGATGTTCCACTCATAATTGATGTAACTTAATCCTAAATTTCTTTATTAGTTCTGTTAAGCAAGATAATATTGTACCTTATGTATATATATTGTACCTTATATATGTAGGCAATTGTACACATGCATACACACATACATCAATGCTAAATGTGCCAGAAAAAATGCTGAAAATTAAATGAAAATCAAGGAATAAGGAATGTAGAATGTTTTAAAAAATCAAGAAATATAAGGAAGGCACAACATTTGTCTTTTTTCTGCATTTTTATTTCATGGAGCACATACATGATGTTGTTAGGAAACACTGTTCTAGGATAAATTTCTGGGTGCAACATACTGTCGTAAAAACATTGGGAGAAGCCTTTAGTTATCAAAGTAAGGCCTGGAGAAAGATCTTGGTCATCTGTACAGACAAAAATAGCTAGATTTGAACATTGTTGTAAAAGATGAAACATTTAAACCTTACATAGACCTTTGGGTTAAGCTAGAGACCTGGGATGAAGGGCATATCCAGGCTTGAATGATAGTGAAAGTAATTCTCTATGCTGATTAAATAGAAAGGCATAATTTGATTTGTCATATACATAGTGAAGCGTTCATTTTGTCATGATTTCAGGAACAGTTAGAATTTTTTTTTTATACAAGTTTGGCATAACAGAGATTGGTCTCAAGTAAGAACTCTAAAACTGATCCAAAATCAAATCCCTCCCTAATACTTATAGGAATTTTTTTAGTTTGGACAAGAGGTTTAAGAGAAGATGAATGCATGCCTACTGCATCACAATAGACCATTGTCTTGTTCACTTATAATTTGCTGTTGATTTTTAAGAAGAATTTTGCATTACTTCACAGGAGAAGTAATGTGTTTTATAAACTTCCATAGATAATATTCTGTGGAGCTTACTTTGCTTTACAAATTGTAGGTAGATATTTTAATAGATAACGAATTCTATTTTTTAAGTAGCATAAAAATAAAAGAAAACTACTTCAAGGTCTGAGCAACACAAATAAATGTTTTTTAAACACTGTACAGAAAAACCCTAGTAGTATTTCTCTGTAAGCAACTAACAAAACATTTAAAAAGCAAGGAAATAAAAGAGAGCTAGAAACTGGAACTGTGTGGAAGATTCTTAATTTGGAAAATGGCAACTTGTAAAAGAACAACAATTTTTTAGTTAGTTTCAACAGTGGTTTGTGTGTTATTGAAAAGAGCAGATTATGGGATTTCTGGTCAAAAAGAGAGAGATCCCCTAGCAAGACAGATACAAGAATTCCGATGAGCTCTAGTAAACTGATTCAAAACAAAAACTTAAGTTTCAGGTTTTCCAAATTCCAGTTGACTGACCATCAAGCTAAAACACTGTTAAAGAATTTTGTATTATGTTTTGGACTGCACCGTATTGTAATCCTTTGCAGTCAGTAATGAACGTATATCTTCAGTAGCCCCTAAATAAAACATTTTTGAAAGCAATGGGTGAAATGCACTTCAGTTACCATCGACTATGAAATGATAGATTCTATGATTCTATGATTCTATGACTACGGTGATTAAAATGTCAATTTGGTAAGCTTTCAGAGTTTCTATTTCATGAAAGTAGTATGTGAATGCTCTGTTACACCTGTTTCCTCTGTCATCCAGAATGTAATATTCAGTAGTACACACAACTGGAAAGGGAACCCAAGAAAAAGGAATGCTGTAAACTGAATGTTTACAGTGCTTAATATCAGTGTCTCTGAGTAGACCTTAGAGAGCAGTTGAAATCAATTGTTAACATTCTTTCTTACTATGAAAGCCAAAGGAATACTGGAAATTAATTTACTGGTATTTTTTTTTTTTAATTCATCTTAATAAACACCAATTTGAAATTTGACATTAAGAGTAATATCTTCTACTATCACACCATTATCTAGATGAAGCCTAAAAATTGCCTTTTTTGCCAACACCCCTGATGTAACACATGGCTAACTTTTAAACAAAGGTCCCATTACAAGTGTTTGTTGTGAAACGCATATTATTGAAATTATTCAGTTGAGAAAATACTTTGTATTATGTTTCCCTAATACCTTTTTAGGAAAAGTAAAAGAGTGAAGTAAAAAAAGTGCTGGATTCTGTAATTTATAAAAGTTACCTTGTGCATCTCTGCTCCTCATTTCTCTATTCTGAGTGCCTAGCAATGCAGTGAGTTTATCTTCACAGCACCAAGTGAAGGGGTAGCATGTTGTTTGTATATGATTTTCAGGTGGAAATCAAAAGCCTGGTATTATTTGCCTTCTCCAAACATGAAACCTAGGCTGGTGCATGTTCCAAACACATCTCTAAATAAGAGAAGCATGTAATCTCTCTACCACTTCTCCCCCCTTCCCCTTTCTTTTCCCCCACTTTCTTCAGGTCCATTCTTACTCTGTAGAACAGACCCAGGGAATGTTCACCCTCACCAAAAATCCTGCATCAGAGTGTCAGCGTGATATTGAGTTACAGAATCCCCTCTGTATGTCTGTAAGTCTTTTTAACACATGGTAGCAAACAGAATTCAGAGAGAATGGTCTTGTGGCAAAAGTGGTTCAGGAAATCTAGGCTCAGATTATTTGTTTTCTCCTGTAGCAAGTAAATTGCACTACACTTCAGTTCTTCCCTTGGAAGACACAGAAAATGTATCTTTTCTTTTATGCTTTGTTTTTGTCTATTCTCTCATTGTAAATTCTGGAAACATTTTGTTTGTCTTTTTGTGTGTGCTTTCACAGTGCCTAGAATCAAAGCTTGTATTGGCTGTAGTTTCTAGCAGAGATGACTTATAGCTTCTCAGGAGTGTCTCCTGAAGGTGAGCAGGCTCAGTCAATGAGGGGCTGCTACTTCTCTCATGAGGAAGAAAAAAAGATGGAGCAAAGGCAGACGACTGAGGAGTGGAGTACACTGAATTAGGCTTCCTGTTGCCCCTGAAAATGGTACCAAGGTTTACTATTATTGGGAATTAGCCTTCTTCTCAACAATAGCCGCAGCACCCAGAGCATTTGGTCCCTTAATATCAACTACAAGGCAAGAGTTTGGCACTGACAACAGGCTGCTCATGAAAAGCAGGAAGTTTTTCTATTTATTAGACATGAAAATAATGACTAACAATGATAATATTAGAAGAAAAACAATCTATGTATGAAAGTTCTTTGGCCTTTCAGTAAATTTTGAATTTCTTATACCTATATGCCACCTTTTTTTCCAAGGGTTCTTGATCATAGTGGTTTTCTTTTGGGAACTAAAATAAAATGTGGTAGGAGTGTAGAATAGTCCATACAGAAGACTGAATGAATGTATGCGAGTGTGCTTGTGCATGAACAAAAATGTAAGATATAATGCTGTACATACAGTCACAAGTTTCACTTGGCATAAAAGACACTTCAAAGGCTTGTTGAAGTAGTCAGAATGACTTTATTCGGTTGTTTTTTAGCAAGCTGAGTATAATTTAGAAGACCAAACATTATTCTGCTTTACTAGAAGTAACACCATTTAAATGCAGGAAGCAATTTCAGCAGAGTAAAAAATTTCGCTGCCACGCTAGGGGGAAAGAAGGAGCAGAGATTAGAGGAGCAATGTCCCAGCACTATGCTGCCCAAATACCAGCACAGAATGTTTTTAGTATGTACATATACAGAAATATTTGCAGGTGTATATACAGATACATATACACTTCCTTTCCTCAAGCAGCAGGAGAAGAGTTGTAAGTTCTTCCTGCCACCTTTTTTTCCTCACTTGCTGTGTTGACACCGATACGGAGAGAATTAACAAAATGTTCTACGGACTTTTTTGATGAGAAATGTTTTAGGGCTGCCAAGTCCATAGTCATTTGTGCCTTGAAGGCTAGATGAGAAAGATTGTCAAGGAAACAAATAATAATGAGTTACAACAGAAAATGTTGCCTTTAGAAAATGAGGGAGATAGGAGCCAAAGATCTACCAGACTAATCTGTAATTGCTGTGGCTTTCACAATAGAACAAAACACTGCAGGTTTTGATGTAGAAAGTTTATTTGTAAATGCTTTAATGAGTTTTCAAGGAACATTAAGAAGACAGGTGGCAAAGACAGTTTTGACATCACGCGGAGTACATTTTCTGAAATGTGTCCAGCTGACTGCTTGGGTCATTTCTACACACATTAAAGATTTTTTAAAGCAATAATGTCATGTGAAGAACCTTTTTTTTTCAGTCCAAACTGGAATGTGATGTGATCTTATGGAAATTCAGTGAAGGCCATGTGAATTAATCCAATGTGAAAGCAACATATCTTTTATATACTTATTGATGGATATTCTCCAGAGGTCCATTAGTTTCCCAGAGGTCACTGTTTAATTACATCAAACTTTATGATGTGATTATGTCAAGATTCAGGTGTTTAACAAAGCAAGTAATTTAACATTGATATAAAGGGAACTTGGAAATATTTCCCTCTTTCCTTTACCTGAAAAGTTCCTGCCTAGTAGCATGAGCTTATTTGGTAAAGCAGTTCTGGAAAAGTATTTTTGTTTGTTTGTTTAAATACTCATTGTAAGAGCTGTTAGTGGGCTATTAAATAAAATAACACTGTTAGTGGGCTATTAAACTAAAATAACATTTCCATTGCACTGGGTCAGAATGGAACCCATGTCTTCCAACTGGTGGCTAACATACTGCCAGTGGCATGCAAAGGAGATTCTGCTGCTATAAAAGAAAAGAATAAAACCTTCATTTCCCCAAAGAGTTGGTGTTTTAAAAATGAGAATACTATCACTTTTCTGCTTCTATTAATTTTGCTTCTTAGTGTAGATTGTATACTCCCTCCCTAAAAGATTACCATTGAAAGGAATGGAGCCTGGCCTAGAAGGATGTCTTCTGACTGAAACATGCTACTCTTTTTTCAATCCATCCTTGGAAAATAACTAAATAGGGCCTTTTTGGTACATACCAGATTTAGTTTGCAAATGTAAAGAACACAGGTTCAACACAGGGAATAAAAACAGCTGGGAAGGCAATATATACAAATTAGGAAAATTATTACTGAGGTACAGAGAAACATCTATGCTGGATCTCTAGTCCTTAATTCAGTGATGTTGTCACATTTTCTAGCGTCTAATAAATCTGTTTTAGATGGAATCGACATACATAATCACAAACGAGGTCCACATAACTGCACAGGATTTTTATACAGGCCCTGAAATCCAAGGGGAACCCCATCAATTTTCAGAAATCAAAATTTTCATATCAACCCTGCAGGCTAAGTGTGCTGAATCAGCCACAGGAGCCTACATTTTGTTGTTATCCCAAAGACTTAGGAAAGATCATGTAGCAATTGCTGGATACTACATATATCCATGCATTCAGCCAACCCTTTCAGAGCTGCTGAACCAGCAGGCCTTATAGCTTTTGTTGCCAATAAAGTGGTGATACAGTGTCAGTAACTTCAGGGCTGTAATTTGTCAACTGTCTAACTGTATGAACTGATAGTCTGAAAGCCTATTATACATTTGGAAAGCTCACAGACCAGCATCTCATCTGTATGATTTTGGTCATACGGGATTTCAGTTAAACAGTCAATGGGAACAGCTCTGGCCTTTTAGTCTTCCACTGCGGGGCAGCAGGTCCTGATTTAGCGCCAAAGAGAAAGGACATAGAAAGCAGATTCTGGAGTACCAGAAAACTTTTTGTCAATTTATTAATTTTCTTCCCATCACTACAGTGGAGATGGGGTTAGGCTTGGTACTGTGAGGCACAGTACCAAGGCACTGTGAGGCACATAACGGTTTGTCACCGTCTGCTTATTGCCTTCTCTTTTCACTCCTCCCCCGTCACATTGTGGCATATTTAGGAAAAGGATATAACAAAGAAACCACTAGAAAGTGAGACTAGGAGGGGAGCACGATCCCTCTAAGAACTGTTATATGGAATAGTGGTTGTCCAAGTAGCCACCACACCACTTGGTCACAGAAACAAAAATGTACTGGCATCCAGCTGGAGTATCGTGCTAAACTAGGTCTCATCAGTATTTGGGTTTGTTCATGATGACGTAGCTTTACTCCCTTGTTTTATCCTGGGTAACCATGGCTTTTCAGTTTTTCTTTCACTTGAAAGCTGGAGCTGAGAGCCTTATGAAGTTGATGTGCTTGTGTAAAGATACTGACTTTTCTCTGCTCACCAGCCAAAAAGCTGCTTTACTTTTCTCTTTTAAAATAATTAATCTAGCTTAAAAATGGATTAGTGTTGACATCTCTTCTTAACAATACGGATAGAAACTCAGAATGAACAGCTGTTTGGACAATCTTGGATGAAAGCCTTTCCCTAGGCAAATGCAGTAGATGCACAGGCGCATGCAAGGGCACATTGCTGCCATTACTGATGCCCATCTGTTTGACTGGCATGGTGCCCACTTAGAAGTTGAGTCTAAAGCAAGGTCTTCATGATGTAGGCTCTGCCTCCTCTATGACAGTACTGCCACCTGGGTGCCAAATGACTTTTCACAATAGCTTCCATTTTTAGGTAAAAAGCAAAATAATAACATTTTTAAAAGTAGGAAAAAATGAATGTAATCCAATGAAAAACTTGTTTTACTTTCAAACAAATTCAGTGTAATGTTTTTATATGTGTGTGTGTGTGTGTGTGTATATTTATATGTAAAATCACACTGTTGTTTCCTGTTGTAAGAGGTGGCTACAGTTACTTGTTTTCATGAAGACTGAGAATTTGTCATTAACCAGGCAAGCGGTCTATAGATTTCACATAAGTATAGGGGAAGGGATAGTTCAGAATATTTAACGGTTACACCTGGGACAAGATTGCTTACAGAAAAGAGATCACATTTAAATACCTGAAGAGACTGATTCTTTCTACCCTGGGAAATTCTTTGAAAAACATAGGTAACCAAATAAGAGGTACTGGATTTCAAACACTTCTGAAATGTCCGTCCCTTACCTAATGTTTCTGATGGAGTCAATGTCACCAAAAGCCTAGCAGTAATCTTTTATAGGCAGTGAATGGAATTCAGAGTAATTCCTACTGCAACCCGTAATCCTCCTCCAAGCAGTTAAAATGACCTTAACTGTTGTATGCAGAATTACAGCTGCAGTGTTTCATGTCTTGCCAAAATTCAGCTTATATTTTACACAGAGTATTCTATTTAATTATGTTTTCTTCAATAGAACTATTTATTATTTTATTTTATTGTGGTCTGGTAAATAAGGTACTAAATTTTATGTCATGTCCAATAGTATTATGTAAAAGTATGGGTCAGTTTAAATTTTTTCACACCTAATGTTTCTGATGGAGTCAATGTCACCAAAAGCCTAGCAGTAATCTTTTATAGGCAGTGAATGGAATTCAGAGTAATTCCTACTGCAACCCGTAATCCTCCTCCAAGCAGTTAAAATGACCTTAACTGTTGTATTACCGCTTACCGCTGCAGTGTTTCATGTCCTGCCAAAATTCAGCTTACACAGAGTATTCTATTTAATTATGTTTTCTTCAATAGAACTATTTATTATTTTATTTTATTGTGGTCTGGTAAATAAGGTACTAAATTTTATGTCATGTCCAATAGTATTATGTAAAAGTATGGGTCAGTTTAAATTTTTTCACTGATATGACCTTAAGTATGAAAGTGATTGTGTGTTTGATACTGGGCTACCGCCAATCTGCCCTGGAAATCTCACTGATGAGATGAATGAGAAATAACTTCAGAATATTCTAGCTTTTCCTATTTATATGGAATCTGAGTATTTTGCCTTTAAATGCACACAGGTTTATTATTATTAAAGGAATTATGTTTAGTCATCAAGAAGAATACAATGCAACAGTAACAGAGGTAAAAATGCATTTTAAGTTTGGAAGTAGCAGTATTACAAAAAAGTTCACCAGGGGGCAATGTTACACAAACTCTTCCAAGTTCTTTTTAGTGTGTAAGCAAATACTGCGTTTTAGATCTCTCTGAAGAGGGAACTTCATGAGTACCAGAAATATTTACCATCTGCTTGACTTCTGATTAGAATTCATCACTGAGGCAGACCTGGCTACTGATAAGTAGACACTATTTTCTGAACTGTCTGAATGGGAGACATATATCGTGCCCTACAGGCTACTCAGGTTACACAATATAGTTTTAACACTCCCAGCTGACCTCCTAACTGGATTAATGAAGCAATTGCTACGAAGTGGAAGCCCTTAATGTGGGGATAGCTTTACTGTATGAAGAGCTTTCCAGGCGCCAAAGAAAAGATTCCGTCACCAGTTTAGTTCTCTGCATTACAATAGAGCTACCTCACAAAAAAAAAGGCAATGTTGGAATACACTGTATTGGCTTTTTGCCAAAAGCTAGTAGCAAAAATATCTCTGAATCTGCAGGAAATAAAATAATGTTTAGTTAGTGTTTCAATAGGGAAAGTTGGTTCAAGTAGGTTCAAATAGGAAGGACATGCCCCAGAATTGGTAAAAAAGCTTACTATCCATCTCTGCTCTGTGACCTACCTACAGTTGTCATTTATTGGATCTGTGCAGTGGTATTTACGATGATACAAAGAATAAACCTTAGTTTTTTTCATTGAATTAATGGAAAGATTTATTTAGAATTATTATACATCCTTAATTTTAGGAAGCAGAAGAAACATTTCATGTCTGGCTTCATACAAAATATTTAAAATGCATCTTGTATTTTTAAAGTGGCTACTGCTTTAACTTTTACTTATGAAGTAATGACATTCAGGATACCATACTAGACTTAAAAAAATGGATTCCAAATCCAGGTTATTTTCAGCCCATTTTAAAGGAGCTCATGATTATATTTAGACAGTTGCATTTCTAGGCAGAAATTAAATCCTTTTTTTGTTATTCAAAAGTCATAGAGCACTTGGCACACGGAAGGTGATATCCATTAGCTTGTGGCCATCATCTAAACCCATGCTCACATACTTCTGAAAATAGTAGTGCAGAAAAATGCTCTAACTTAACATGGTCCTGGGAAATATAGATGGAATTATGTATGGAATTAAACTGGCTTCTGAATTAACTGATTCTATTTCAACACCAAATCATATGGAAAGGTAGAATATTATGGATGTGGGCTAATTTGCATATTAATGTGGATCTATCCATTTACTGTATTGCTGTAGCTGACTTCAAGTAATATAAGCAATGTAATCTACGCACAAAGCAGATGGAGACAGTTTGGGTCCAGGTGTAGCCTGATGACCTAAGACGTGTTTTTATATATCTGTTTATCAGGCATATAAAAAATTTCAGACTGCTTTCATTTGACTCTAAGGGGACTGAATTTCTGTGAATTTGCAGCAGAAGTAATTCACGTGTTTTGAACAGAGATTTGCTGACTGCAAGGATAAATGCTCATCTCTAGCCTGTGGTAAGCCTACTTACAGGCTGAGTCAAATAACCCAAAATTAAATAATGGGTTATTTAAATAAATAAAAAGAATATTTAATGTAGAAAACATAACATTTATTATCTACTCTTACGGACTTCCAACTTCTGGAATTATACAGCACCATTTGAATCACTTTCCCAGCCACATGTGTTGCTCAAACCAGGGTGACAGAAATGAGGCTGAATAGGACAGTGCCATAGTTACTTTTGGCAAAATAAAAAGCAAACTCTGGAAGGAGTCCAAACTCAAAAGGGTATTAGCCCTGCAAATAGATGTGGGAAACCCAACTTTTTGCACTCTCCAGACATGCCCAGATAGACAGCTTATGAAATATTGCTTCGTTTGATGCATGCAACTTTAAATGTCCTGAAATAATGTGGCAGGAAATCATTATTTACCAATCTGTTGGCCACTATTTCATAGGAATGCTTTAAATAGTTATTTCCCAATGAGGTGCAGTGGACATAAATATTTCAAAAGCTAATAATTATAGTTTCAAAATACCTAAGAAATTACCCTGTTTTTGACAAATAACTCATGAAATCCACACTGATAATTCTGCTACACTTCTTTGCAGCCACGATGACAACTTTCACTTGTTTAAAATGTTGTTTCGTCACATGTCTTTACCAGGAACGGCAGAAGGAACCCGGGATTTACACAAAAGAAACTGAGGATCTTCAGATTTGTAATCTGATGTCAGGAGCAGACTAACTCCTGAATTACCTTTGATACCCTTAACACTGATAATTTTAAATAACTCTGTGCCGCCACTACATTTTCACTATCTACTACTAACTTTTTGTGTGACTTTCATAGTAGAACAGTTTATTGCATTGTTTTCATGCTTCTACAACGTGCTTTTCTTGCAATAATGTGGAAGTTTCAGTTTATTCAGTTTGCATTACAATACTAAGGCCTATTGCCTTAGATTCTTCTTGTCATTTTCTTTCCACAAGTTTCTTTTTCGTATCCCTACATACACATACACACCCCCCTCCCCGCTCAGTATCACCTATCTGGAATTAACTTTTACATAAATCTGGCTTGGAGTCTGGCTGTTTTAGAGACTATCTCTTATTTCTCCAGCAGCTGGAATTAATGAGGATATTATGTCTACTGAAAAATGAGACTTTTGGAAAGTAGGAACAGGGCATTCTCAGTACATGTAATTTATATTCAATCTACATATATGTGGTTGTTCTCTTTAATTGTTTATACACACATAAAATGATCTGTTTGGAAAAAGATATTTGCCTTTGTCAAACAATGATCTCTGAAAACTCATAGAAAAGGAAAATAAAAAACCTCCATTTTCAATGACAGGAGTTCAATGGCTTTTATATAACAAGTGGTTCATTTTGGGATATATTTTTGGCCATGCTGAAAACCAAAGCCAAAAGAATTGTCCAGAAGTCACACAGGTTTTCAACGAAATCCATCAATATTCTAACAGAAATCAAGGTAAACATAAGAAAAAAATCTCAGTCAAATAAATTGTTGAAATGTCCTTTTTGCTTTTCCCAGGATGAATGTTAAAGTAATTGTAGCTTAAAGAGTTTATATAAAAATCTAAAAAAACAAAATGTAGAAAGTTGCCATCCAGAAATATCAGAATATTCTACAGTATTTTCTTTGTTATTTTATCTTAAATTCAACTTTTTTACAATATAAGGAAGTAAAATGGAAAGGAATATGTAAAGATGAAATATATAACAATGATAAGCTTAGTTAAAAGTAGAAGGCTATAAGTGTAAGGGAAAATATAATAAGAAACACTGTAAAACATAGAGCAAAAGACAGAGTGCCTTTTCTTTTATTCATTTGGAGCCTGCAGGTGGTGTAAGTACCTTAAGAATGTTTCAGAATTCCAAAACAATGGTTATTTTCCTCTTTTCTACTAATGTTTTGTACAACTATATTGTATTTTTGGTAAGATTGTATTTTTTAATCTGATAGAAATCTGGTTTTTCTTCTGGATAAATGAGCGATGAGTTCACTTTGGATTGTTCAAAGAGCTCCATGACAATGCAGGTTCTTGGACTGTATCATCTACAAATAATTAAAATAATTTTTATTATTTATTCATAGGTTATTTGTGGGAAAAAAGTGGATGGGATACTAGAATATAACAATGGATACTTTCAGAACATAAGAAAAAAAATCACCCACACCACCTCTTTGTTTTGGATATTTAAAAAGGATATATATGCTTGAGCAAACATATGTAACTATAGCAACTTACTGTATTTTCTGTACAAAAAATACAGCAGCTAAATTATCTTTGCTTATCAAATATATGATCAAGAAAACAATATGTTTGAAGATAATGATAAGTTTATGGTTTGAAAGTTCTTATACATGTTGATGATTTTCTTGCACGTTACCTACAGCCGACTAGGACCCTTGCATCACCGCAGAGGAAGATCTGAACTAAACTTGGTTAGATCCTTTCAGCGCTGTGTTTGCAACTTTCTGGTGAAATTATCACCTGTCGTCACAACAATAGATTCAATTGCAGGACTGATTTTTATGAGGTTTCCTAAACACCCATAACCACTTACTCTCCCCAAAATTGTACTTGTGTGGGCTGTGGGCAGGGTGGGGGGATGCTCTAGGGGAGGTCAGGCAGGGTCAGTAAGGGCTGGTACTTCCCTCGGGGTCCTGAGCTTTTTTCAAATAATGACTTGGTACCTTTGCTTGATGGGCATCCCAGTCTACATGGTAATAATTCATGCTTACCACTTGCTTCTTGGTGAAGGAACTGCTCCTTAATCTACCAATATCAACTGTAATATTAATTGTACATTTTTGTAATAATTTTCAATAATTGACTTTAGGAGTACTGAACTTCAAACTGTCACCTTTGGGCTGATACAAAGTGAAGCTAAGTAGAAACTGCATCACTGTCTTTAAACTGAAAATAGGTATTATTGTATTAACACTAAGTGCCCAAATTTTGGGCTGCTTCATGTTGAGACTGTTTAATAAATCACTACATTTTCTTTTTTTACAAACAGTAGCAAAGGCAATGATTGCAATAGTTATTCCTAAAAGTCTTATTACTTTTATCACACCTACTTAGGAAGGGGCTGTCTTCTCACAAAGCATCACAAAATGTTTTTTTCACTCTAAAGTCTTTAGTGTAAGAAACGGTAAAAAAGTTTGTAAGAAAGTTTGTACTGAGATACTTTCTTAGAAACTGTATTTCCCTATGAAAATAAAATCAGACTGAATTCTTAAGTACCAGTATCGGCAAAACTATCAAGGTGTAGTATATGGCAAAATGCAGTGCTATGAAGAGATATGGAGCATCTTTGTGAAGCAGCTTGAGAGGAATAATCATCTACCGCCCACTGAATCTGCCAAATACATGTGAGGTATTTGTTAGATTATAACAAGCCTTTTCCCCATGAATTACATTTTCAAATGACACAGTATACATGCAGCATTTGTCCAGAGCTTTGTAGTACTAAATACAAGGATTACTATGACTTATTTATATTGAAAAGCCCAAGAATCACTACTGTTTGTATAACGAATCAATTAGTGTCATAAACATCACTTTACATCTGAGATTAGATTGCTACAATACCCTTGATGCTGTTATGTTATGACTAGCACCCATTTGTGAAATAGAAATAATTTGCTTCAAAGACCATAGAAGTCCTTTTCTGAGTTTGATTGAAGTACAGCACCTTTTACAATTATTCCCTGTATGGTACTAAAATCCACTTAAAATATACTTTATTGTTACGGAAACTTTAGTTCCCCTTGTCTACCATAAGTGGAAAATTAAATTAGCATCTTAAGAGTTTGTTTATGTTGTTTAAAGGGAAAAATATTATATTTAGTTTAACAGAAGAAGAAATTTGCTATGAAAAGTGACTTACTGGAGCAGCTGTATGAGTATGAATTATATTTCCACATTCCCTAGTGCAAGGAAAACCTAACATAAAAAATCAAGTCAGGATAATTACTGAAAGTTTTGCTGTTTTTTTCAGGGAAGGCAGAGTTTCAACCCTGAATATGAGAAGGTCAGATGCATCACTACATTTTAACCTTGTGAGAATTTTTTTTTTTCCTGAAAAAGCTGCCTTTGGAGGTAGTACTTTGGTGATCTAGAAGACAGGAAAAGCTCTGGTAACTAGAAAGGCGTACATATCCATCATTAGTATGCTGGCACTATTTGCAATTGTTGCTGCTTGTTCTTATTTTATTTAGGGCATTTTCTCAAGAGAGCTGTATGTTTTACTTAAGAAATGCTTGAGGCGTAGTTTGAAGTAAACACATCAGTATCTATGAATCTACATAGAAAGCTTTTTTGCTACTGGAACTCAAAAATTCAGAAGCATTTTGTGTAAAAAGGGGTTCCAATTCTTTTTTGAAAGCTGAATGTGAAATACATTTGTTTCCAAATTTATGCTTTGAAATTATTTTTAAAAAAGCAAAAATCCACTGGCAGTTTTTATCTCTTTTTGTAATATTTGCAGCCCATTACTTTTTTGCTAAATGATAATGCTGATAAGTAAACATAAAATACATGGCATTATCTTCCATTCTGCCTGCTAAATGCTAGCAATTAAATAACAGCTATAATAGTTCCATGGAGTGTAAAACCATAACGTAGCACATTAGTGTGATGTTACAAAAAACAGACGATTTTGTGATTATCAGGTCAGGAGACATCTGTGAATAAGAAGTGATGCACGATCTCTCAAACAAAACCAAAGCAATGCGTCCTTCATAACTAGAGTGGATTGTTTTTCAAAGAAGCTGTGGTGGCAACAGATTGTAAATTGCTCTGCAGATTGAAAAGTCTAGCTAAATATATGTAAGTAGGTAAATACAAATTTAAATATAAAAAGCCAGTTCTGCAAGTATTATATGATACCTTGCATGCAGGACACTCTCAACTCTTCAGTTTGTTTTATTAAATTATAAGTATACTATAGACTTTTTTATCAATAGTCTACACTTACGTATGCTCAGAGGTACATTTTATGTATCAAAGGTTCCTACGTCTACTTTGCACTGCCAAATAAGTGTCATTTGCATGCAGGTTTCTGGGCTAAGTTAAAATTTGTCTGCAGTGCCAATATGTAGAAAAGTATATATTTCATTTTCATTGTGGTTCAAAGAACTGTTGATAGTTACTTAGACTGAGAGGACAATATTTCATAAAACATAATAATAATTATTAATATTTTTACACTGTACCTTTTTGGTTCTTTTTTAATTGTGGCAATTAAAAGCTTGATCAAAAACCCATGGAAGTTATTAATTCATTCCTTCATTTTGACTGCTTAGTTTCCTCAATATCATTAATAAGAGATATATGTAAAAAACTTTTTGAAAGAATAAACAATTAAAATTGACACTTTACTACTATGAATAGAATTCTAGTCAAAAAAGGCAGTGGAAGTAATTCTAAAAATATAAATGCACTTTCTTTATTTATTTCCAAATAGACAATTCTATGTTGGAAAACGTAATTTTGTTTTTTGTTTTTTCTGAGAAGTACTTTCTTTTCTGTTTTGGCATAACAACTGTATTCTTTTAGTAAACTGTTAAGCAAAATGGTTAGAATACCTAAAAATGAAACATAATTTGCCAGATTCCAATTACCTAATAAAGATTCTTGTCTTAGACATCAGAATTTACTATGGCATTAGTATTATTAAGTGGTGGTATCTGCCAGATATCAGCTCCCTACAGAGAAGTCGTCATACCCAAGTTGGGCACTTGTTGGAAGATGTCTGACTGTGACTCAGACAGGTTTTTTTCTGGATGAAAGAAACATATTTACTTTGGCACTAAATTAAAGGATTTTATTTTGTGTTTCATGACAAACAACAAAAATATTGTTCTGAAACCATTTTCCTTTCTAGATTTTAAATGAACTGGATATACATTCTTTACTGAGCTTTTACAGCAAACAACTTATACTAAAGCAATTCTAATAGATGGAAGAGAATGATTTTCCCTTGCAGAAATAATGAGCTTGTCTACCTTGTTCACTTTACTGTTCTATACATGTCTTTCCTTACTGTTTTAACTGTAAGGAAAGAAAACGGATTTTCTCCAACAGTTCAATTAGGGTTTTTTTCTCTCTAGTTGGGCATTAACCTGATCCCAACATTTTAATTTAAAAAATGCACTTTATTTACTATTATAGAATAGTGTAATAGTATACAATTTTTTCTTAATCTCAGTTTACTAGAAATAATATACTATCTTAAACTTCTCAAGATGAAGTCTCACAGCCTCCAAACTCCCCTGGGTTCATTTGCCAAACTCTATTTCTTATTTTAGCAGGGGTTTCTCTCAGTTCAAGACAGGAAATGTAGGGAAAGATGATCAATGTTTTCCAAATGGAAATGAATAAAAAATCTGTTAATGTTTTAAACTTGAAGCTCCAAGCATGATTAAATAACATATTATTAGAACAAAGCTACTTTTTTGTTTAATTGATAGGTACTGCTGCAATATCTATTTTACCAGTTATCAAAATAATAATAATATGATTAATTTTTATAATCTGAACTTATAAGAGACTTCTTGGGCTGTTTATTTCTCTGAATAAAGGTTATGGAAACTTCTATACTTCTCTAGCAAGGGCTTTTTTTTGTATATTTTAGCAGTTTTGAGTCTATCTTCAATGCAGTTTTCTTACTGCAGTTTTCAAGGCAGTTTTCTTACTGCACTGAGATATTGAGATACAACTTGTTTTCCTTTCTAAATAATGGTAGAATTGTAATTTTATTTTTAAAACATTAGTGTTATGTAGCTTAGATAAGGGGAAAGACTGTATATAATAAAAGTAGTTCCTGTTTTTCCTGGCTCTCTTCACTTTTTCCTTTTTTTTCTTAGTTGAGTGCCTGTTTCTTCAAAATTATTTTTTTTTCTGTTCAGAAAATAAACTGATGTATTTCATTTTGATTAGAGAAACACAGTTCTACATATTTTAGCTTATTAAACTGAAGTGAAATTTATTATTTCCACACAGATTTTTGTTTACCCAAACTACTGAAGGAGCTGCGGGAATTGTCATTCTGTCTGTACCTGTTGCTAACGATTTTCTCTGGGTATTGAGCTTTGTGAGGGATTGCTTGCTCCACCTACACCAGATAATTTGACATAGTCTGTTTTTCAAAAATAAAGCAGTTGTAAGGGGGCACAGGATATTACAGCTGCTCAAAACAATGCAATTGAGTCATCATACTTTGCTGAATTGGTCAAAAAGAAGCTTTTCATTTTTAAATAATTTATTTTGACAGTTCCAAAATTCAACTCTAAAATCTCTCTAATCCTTCCACTGGAAAAACTTTATTTATTTATTTGTTTTACCCTAAAAAGGAAACATTTCAAAATAATAGCATTTGGATATTCAGATCTGACAAGTTTTGTTATTTACAGTTTATCAGAGCAAAACCTTAGTGAACACGGACACACAAAACCAGCTTCACACTTTAAAAAAAACATACTGTGTCATTGATCTCCTAAAGCTTTTGGCTGAAAGTCATCTCACATATTTTAATCTCTATATCGATTTCTAATGTTACCTGTATGACATGTTCACTACTATCAAGATTCTGATCTAGAAAAATAAGTAAATGTTTAATGTAGGCTCACGAGAAATATTGAACTTAATAGGAGCCTTATTGAACACTTAACTGAAAAATAAATATTCTCTTAACTGAGAAATATCTATTTTGACATATTTTTAGCAGAAAGAAGGATGAAACAATTAAATGATGATAATTTAAAATAAAAGAGTAGATAATATTCTCCAGTGCCTTACACAGCTATTTGCATTTTTACAGAGAACCTGTAACATAATCAAAATAGCCATGTTTTGCATTCCGTTCAGACAGGGGAAAGTGATTACAAATATGCGAGGTGGGAGACAATCTGATCCACTATTATTGGACTGGGTAAATATAGGTCTAAAACACTCTATGCTTATAATCTCCTTAAAAATCACATAGAATATATTCACTATAGGCCTAGTCAGAAATTGAAACACATCTCTTGAGTTGCAAATAGAATTTATACAAACTGCTATATTCAGTAACATTCCTAACTTGAAAAAAATAACATACTCAGGTTTATTTTCCAAAGTTTTTCATGGATGCCCTGCAAAGGACAGAAATGTTATTGGTGCTGAATTGTATTATTAAGTCTTTAAAGAGCTGTTGAAGCCAGAGCAACAGTTAACTGTCTCTGACCTTGGCACAAGGCAGGAATTAAAGTACATATTTATCACAACATGTAAAAAGTATGCATTGAAGTTTGAAAGCTGGTAGAAGAAAAGGTTTCTGCCAAAAAAGCAATGATAGATATAGCAGTACATGGCAGAGATCCCAAGGCTGAGGCACCAGATGTGAGTTATATAATTTGTGAGGAAAGACGTTTAATGTGAGCACTGCACAGTCGGTGCAAAGTAATACTTGAACAAATCAGTTGTTGTTTACATAGGAGACTATGAAGTGATAGCATTAAGAGTATACTTTGTTGAAAAACATTTATTATACTCTGTGGTGGTCTGAAATGAATAAATTTGATACAAATCACTCTGTGCTCCTGGGAATAATACCCTGCAGATCTTCAAGACAGAAGGAAAGCACAGAGCTGGTTTTTCTATAACTTGCATAATGCTTGTCTCAACTGTAGAGAAACATATTTTCACTTAGCCAAGAACCAAGTGTTACTAGAATTGTGAGATAAACTATAACAGGAGAAAACTTCTGCCAAGCAGCCCATTCCCTGTAATCCTAGTCTTAGAAGGAGCCAAGAAATAAACAAAGTTTAAGAAGTAGAAAGCCAGTTTATTAAGTATGAAAGCAGTATTTTGTGACAAATGAAGAAAAAAGCAGTCAATGATTTGACTACATTCACTTCTCTGACTTAGGTACTTCTGTCTTACTTTTGTTATTCACTCTCCTCTGTTGCTACGTTGTATTTTAGACCTTTGTAAACCACATGAAAGGAGGCAAATTATTTCACTGGTTGTCTTCTAAAGAAACTAGGTAAAAAATTATTAGTCTGCTGCCAAGAAAGAACTTGGTTCCCCACAACAATCTAGTGAATGCTTAACTAGCAGGCTTTATAATGGAAGCCTACAGAGTATTTAAATTACAATATTAAAACATTTTAGTCACTATGCAGGGGAGGAATGCACTTATGTATAACACAAGAAGTACAATTCATTATCATGCAGAGAACCTTTTAATGGTTTTATTATTGGTATTTCTTTGCTTATCTACAGAATACAGAATTTTGAAATTAATTGTTGAAACATTAACAATGTTTTCAAAAACAGAAACTACATTTCAAAGGTCTTTTGGTAGTTGGGATGCACAAATTTGTTTTAGAAATGCTACTAGGCATCTACAGCCCAATGTACAAAGGGACAAACTGAGTTTAGCAGGCTACTTCTAAGGTTTTCTAACTCCATATTCCTTCACTGTACAGTTTTGAGTGTACATGTGAGCCATTTCTTGGGAGTTAGAAAAAAAAATGTTTTAGCTTGCAGTGATACAGGAATTCAGTGAAGCTTGGCTTCAGAATTCATGGGCTGGAGGGAACAATGTGCTGAATGTTGAGTCCTCTTCCCATTAGTTCCTGTTACCTTTAGTGTCCTGTGACTCCTGTTCCTGCCTTCAGGTCCCCCAATATCTCTAGCCTCTTTGCTACTTCCTTTTGATGCCTCCAATTCTGTATAGGTAGCCCCCTGAAATTCCAGTAGCTCTACCTCATTCCTACCTCCTGCCCAGTTAGAAAATCAACAAACACACTCAACAGTACAAAGCTGCATGTATACTCATCAGCAGGAGCTATGTAGCCAAGCACAGTACCACCAGCTAGAAAACGGAGGGAATCTAGTTGCAGACAATGCAACTGTATAACCTTAGTTTTCTTTGGAAACAAGGCAAGAATAGGAATGCCATCATCTAGTACTGTTGGTTGGTAACCTGTAATTTCATAGCACAAGAGTTCCAGCACTGGAGAAAGAACAGAAAATCATACCAAGTTGCTGACAGATTCCTACATGTATGCCTATATTTAAGAAATTGTATTCTCTAGCCTATGAGTTTCATAAATACTGCTAGTCATTTGAGGAACGGACGAGATTCAGGAACACTGGCTATGTATGCCCACTTTGTAGTCATCAGATGGTTCATTTGGCTCTTGGTCATCTTTCTTTCCATGTAATTTCCTTCCATTTTCTTCCATACTGTTAATGCTTTGCAATAGCTGTTCTAATCCCTCAGTTTCCCATTACAATCTTTTTTCCCCTTTCTATTAGCAGTTTAATATCCCAGGTTGTTTTTTTCCTCAGTCATTGTATTCAGTCTTTCCATCCCAGCTGTTCCTCTGATTTTTTTTTTACAGTCAATACTGTCTATCCTCGCTGCCTCTTAGTCACATGTATGTGCTTGAGCTCATTCTTCAATTTATGTTCCCACTCTCTTACTTCCTTGTTATGGTCAATTTGCCTAACTAACCTCAAATTCCTACCCTGGTCACTGATTCCTTGTCAAATATATTTCCCTTTACTGTTTCCTTCACATCTTTAAGCAACCATTTTTCATACAACTCAGATCTTTTCTCCCAGTCTGTAAACAACTTAAAAGAAGATCTTTTAATGGGACGGGGTTTTGGTTACCTTAAAAAATGTACAGAGCTTTTGCTCCTGCCTGTAGAATATGTCAGAGTAATCTGAAAATCTTTACAAGTTAATGTAACCTCTTAATTTTTCAGTAAAGAAAGAAATGTAACATATGTCATGCTGATAGCTCACACATCATGGATCGGGGCAAAGCCTTCAATAGAGAACCTAGACATCCTCCCCCGGCAACCTAATTCACATAGTCTGCTCTCTTCCTGACCTAACAGTGTACCTCCCTTCCTGTCAAATAGTAGTGGTCCCATGCCACTGGAGAAATTTACAATACAGCAAAATTCTTACAGTAAAATTCACTTATTTATTGCCAACAATGAAAGATGTTTTAGAGGTCAAAGAATGCCATTAACATTGAACTTATGCAGCTGATGCTTTCAGTGCTCCCCAACTCAAGTCAATTTTCCAGAAAAGAACTGAATTTCACATAGCAAATATTTATAAAGTGATACAGTGCAATGTCTCAGATGCTACATTTTCAGTATTTCACAGCAGAGTGAAATGGATTTTATGTGCTGGAAAAATGTACTTGGTGTCATATAAAACTTAAAATAAGACAATTTTACAATTTGTATGTGACCAACTGCCAGGAATAGCTTTTTATACATTGCCATCAAAAGAAAATATTTTCATATTCAGCATAAGATTCATAAGTATGCTAACCTTAATCATATAATGTTATCATAGGCCGCTAGACAGCCTAGAGAGGAACAATACTGTGCTGATTATAGTCAGGCCATTTATTAAAGTGCTAGTGGTGTTCAATAACACCCTTCCAATAAAATCATTTAATAGAAATCAAACATGTAAACTATGACTCTGACCCACGACTTCTTCCCCAGAGGTCCTGTACATACAACAGTTATTATGCCCCATTAACAATGAATTTTAGTATTTATATGTGATTATCAGGCAACCACAAGATTCCCAGTATTTACGGGAAACAATCTCTTCCTACAGGGATTATACACACACAAAGAAGTGAATGACTAAATTTGTCTCTCTATGCATTCTGAGATCAACTTGAGTAAAATGTAATTCAAAATTAGCATCAAAGAGTTTCTGTAATTTCTCTTCCTCTCATACTGCAGTGTACGAAAGCGACAAAAAAAGATGCATTCTACTAGTAAAGAAAAGTAACGAAAGAAAAATTATTCTGAAATTCAGTTATCGGGGGCACTGAGGTGGTAAGATGTTTTGGTGCTAGTTTCTTGTTGCCCAGGCAAGTGCTCTGACCATTACCTTGTTAACTAAAATTTCCTTCTGTGATCAATTTACACCATAAAGAATGCACGACTGGAGCCAGACCAGGCATCCCCAGAAACTCCACCTTCTCACTGTGTCCCAGACGGGCTCAAGTGGGATAAAAGTGTCTAGATGCTCAGTCAGTATGGTATTGTAGACTACATTTTTGGACATAGATTTTAGATGCCAAAATTCTTTTTCAGATACAGCCCCTGAACTATTGTTACGTGTGATTGAAATCAACCACAGCTGGCAATCAAACTGCTAAATAAATTGTGGTCCTAATCTAAAGTGACCAGACTGAACGACTAGGAAGCTTTCCTGCAGATTTCTCTGCATAGAGGCTTCTGAAGGGTTCTGTTACTTGTGCCAAATGCTTTTAGTTGTTCATTACTGAATGAGAGCTGCCAGTAAATGTTTCTTTAGCTCTTCAGTAGGTCTTTAAAGTTCAAATTATTTTGTATTATAGTTCATTGCATTTCACTGCATTCATCACATGGCAAGTTAAAATTCATAAACAATCTGCCTAGTTTCTTTCAAACAGTGACCTATACTATCATTGTATTTACTAGATGTATTTGTTTGAAGAACACTATATTCATGTACACAATATTCATGAGAATATTGAAAAGCATCTTTTACAGAATCAAGAAGAAAAATTATATTCTTCAGTTACAATGTCCACACATTTCTTGATTCTTCACAAATGATGTGCAACAAAACCACAAAGATGCTTCTAATTATTGATATCTGCTAAAAATTTAGCCAAGTATGCTTATAATGTACCATTTTCTACAGGAAATCATGAAGATGAATACACTTGGATCTGTTAAATTATAGCAAAAACAATTTACCTCAAACTAGTCCTATTCCCTTCTAACCAAATTCTTGTTGTGTAGGTAGTTTCCCTAAATGCCACCTAAACATAGACTCTATCATAGATGTTAGGTTTTCACTGTCTTGCATAGTTCTGAAACATATGCTTCCATTCCCCACTTCTTAAATTTGTTAATGCCCTTCACAATGCTGTGGATTAATTTATGCCTTATTGCCCAAAGAATTTAGACTGTATGTATTAAAGTTGTTCAGTAAGTTTTTGATTACTTTTATTGCTTTGTTTATTCTGCATGTAGGCATAAGCAATTATTTTCAAAAAGATTTAATGATTTTAGATGCATGCATTTCTTTGGTACCAACTCGAGAGACTTTCACTGGGCATGAATCCAGCCTGTTGGAGATGATTCAACTGATGTCCAGAAACTAAAACAATCACAGTCAGCCTCAAATCCTGGAAAAATCCTGGATTATTCAGTAATCTTCAGCATCTATTGCAAACTTATTGTAGCTGTGGTAGACATGAACCTCTGATCCAAAACCATGAGATTGGAAGGTGAATAATAAAATATTACCAAAATGAAAATGACTAGAAAGTTTTTACTCTTTGTCCCTCTCTTTCTAGTCGTTGGAGTTTAGAAAGGATTTTTAATAAGCCACATATTCTTGATATATTGTACAAGTTTGGCTCAGGTTTCCTTTCTGTGATTTTCTATGTGATTAGAGTATGCCTGTGTAGGAAATACCACCCTAATGATAATAATTTTAAAGGGCAAAATAATAATGATTTTTAAATATCCAGGTACAGTACAGTTGGTCAACAGAAAAGCAACAGCAGCAGTGATAAAGCTCAAAGAAGAAAAATATTTAATGAGACAGGAGTCTCTTCTTAGGCTTTGAAAGGTGGTAGCTAGCAAGGAGAAGAGTTTTGTTGTTTTTTTCTTTTTTTTAATTGGCACAATGTACAATAGCAATTATAATCCATTCTTAATATAACATCCTGAAAGCGAAAATAAGTGAAGCTGTACTCCTGCAATACATTTTGACATTCACTGGAGTTGCCAATAACATCAAACCACTTTTTTACCTATTTTTTATCCCTTTGGAAAACATAGGGCATTAAACTGGGTATCACAGTAAACTGATATTTCTGAACTAACTTCAGGGATCCTTCCATCTGACTACTTTGCAGCTTGTAGCATAGTCTAGAAGTATTTAATTTAGCTTAAGAGTGGCAAGCTGAGATTTCAATTGTTACATTGTTACCAAAAGAAGGTATCAGGATCCTGAGTGCACTAATAGGCCTTAGCGGGCCTGGCAAGCCGCACCCCAAATCCTGACCCACTGGCAGAGGAGCCCCATTTCAGCTCAGCCCTCAGCCTGTACTCCCTGCTTACTGCAGGGGCACTTCATGGGCTGGGGGCTCCCCGTGGGGGCGGCAGGGCAGGGCCTGGCAGCCAGGGCCCGTCCCACTGCCCCAGCCAGGGAGCAGGACATCCAGGGGGCAACTGCAAGCAGCCCCAGCCCTGGGCGTCGGGCACCTCCCTGGGGATGTGGGCCCAGCTTGGCAGGGCCCATGGCCAGGCAGGGCAGGGCTGTGGGGATCAGGGGGCTCGCCCTGCTGCAGTGTCACTGGGGCCTGATGGCCCTGGAGGGGGCCAGGCAGGGGCAGTAGGGCTTAGTGGTGCCCTCAGGGCCCTGGCAGCAATTTGGGAAAGAGAGAGGTGGTCACATGCATCCAAATTTACTGGTAATGCTCAGCATCTCTCACCTAGGCTACAATGAAAGGCATTATCTGAAGCTCCATGATGGCTCCTCATCTTTTCACTTTTTCTTGCTCTTTTGTGATGTGTCTCTCACTACAGCCTAGTGAGAGATACTGGATTTATTACTCCCAGTGGGAGCTGGACTTACTACTCCCATTTCTTTTAATGGTATTACAAACAATTTTCAAAATAAACTTTAGTCCTCCAGTAGATCCTTGCTAGTTTTTCTCTAAGTTTCCACCAATGTTGGGATGAATTAGTCAATATGTGATAGTCCGAGTCCTACGTAGGCTTCAAAACCGGGTCAAAAGTAAGCTGGCTCAGGCGCAGCTGTATGTCGAGCTGCAATAGCTACACTGCTAGTCGCACTCCAGCTAATCAGCTGAGAGATAGCACAGGTATCTCACATAGGAGTCAGCTATGCAAGCGGACTTTGTAAAATGAGTTGGCTTGCATCAGTTAAGTAATAACTGCTGTAACCATACAACAAAAGCAAATTCAGTTAAGTTTCCATTTTCAGAGTTGCAAAAGAATTCAAAATAATTCTGTTGTCCCTCTATTCAACTTTTGGTGGAATATAAACATTGTGCAATCGGTTACTCCACAGCAATGTGCTTAACATTCCTGTGCTGAATTTAGGTAATACGACCCAGGGGGACTGAGGGAGGTGGGGACGGATACACACACACACACACACACACTCCCTTTTCCCTGGTAGCTCAAGCATGGAGGCTGGCTTTAAGCTTTTCTGCTGCATTTCCTCCCACCATAAATACTACTTATCTGTTCAGATGGACTAGATCTAATTTAGTGTCATTTTTCATAAAACTTTCACGCTCTGTTGTTCAAGCATCTGATTCCTGTGGAACTCTGAACAGATTGTCTAGTATCTTTAGAACTTTTCAACCTAGCAATTTCTCAAGTACCAGAAGTCAGAATTCTGACTTCTATATTGTTGGACAGATGATTTGGGTTTGCTGATATGTTTAAAACTATATCTATGTCCAAAAGTATATCATCCAGTTTCAGTAATTTTATTTAAAAAAACCCTGTTATTTATATACCATTGAAGGACTATTCCTCAGGAAATATTCTTTGTAATAATGTCTTACTATGCCAAATTCAGATAATGAATACATGGTTTCTTTTCTTGTAACTTCATGGTTCAATAATGAAAGTCTGTTTTATTAAGTTTGTTGTATAAATTCTTATATGCTTTAACTGAAAGAATCATAGAATCATTTAGGTTGAAAAAGACCTTTAAGATCATTGAGTCCCACTATAAACCTAACACTGCCAAGTCCACCACTAAACCATGTCCCTCAGCACCACATCTACACGTCTTTTGAAT
>NW_008794543.1:6455134-6462188 GCF_000699145.1 Aptenodytes forsteri | reverse complement strand
TCCCGGCGGTCCCCCCCCAACAAGGCCGGCCCTGCCGATAAAGGATTGAAAGTGGCTTGGTGAGTGCTTCCACCAGCTCCCTCAGTATCCTTGGGTGGATCCCATCCAGCCCCATAGACTTGTATACATCTAGGTGGTGTAGCAGGTCATTGACTGCTTCCTCTTGGATTATGGGGGGTTCATCCTGCTCGCTGTCCCTGTCTTCCAGCTCAGGGGGCTAGCTACCCCAAGAACAACTGGTCTTACTATTAAAGACTGAGGCAAAGAAGGCATTAAGTACCTCAGCCTTTTCCTCAGCCTTTGTCACTATGTTTTCCCCCACATCCAATAAAGGATAGTGATTCTCCTTAGCCCTTTTGTTGTTAATGTGTTCACAGAAACATTTTTTATTGTGTTTTACAGCAGTAGCCAGATTAAGTTCTAGTTGGGCTTTGACCCTTCTAATTTTCTCCCTGCATAACCTCATGTTATCTTTGTAGTCCTTCTGAGTTGCCTGCTCCTTCTTCCAAAGGTCATAAACTCTCTTTTTTGTTTGTTTGTTGTGTAAGTTCTTACATGCTTGCTGTGTTAGTGACATTATCATAGCACTGTCCTCAACAGTTCTGATTTGCAAAGGTAGGCACAAAGATATGTTTATAAATACCATCCAGTTGCTTCTACCAATGTTTCTTACATTGCACAGTAGTATTCTGTTATCCACACATTATAGACAGACATGGAAGTTTTGTTTTCCTTAAGACATTCCTCATCTATATGAATTGATTCCTCTTTTCAGAAATTCCACCTCTGTTTATGTATCCAGTATTTCTAGCTGGCTGGTTCTCGTTAGCTGTTGCAAACCTCCCTGAAGACCATTGGAATTCAGGTATTACTGCCACTGTCTTGTTACATATACCTTGTTTTGAACTTCCCCCTAAGCTTTTACAGTCATTACACTTTGTGGAACACTTCAAAATTTGATAGAATGAGGTAAATAGTGTTGTGGTTTAACCTCAGTCGGCAACTGAGTACCACACAACTGCTCGCTCACTCCCCCACTCACCCCCCGGTGGGATGGGGGAGAGAAGTGGAAGAGTAGAAGTGAGAAAAACTTGTGGGTTGAGATAAAAACAGTTTAATAATTGAAATAAAATAATAACAACAATAACAATAATAATGTAATAATAATAATAATATAGAAAGCAAGTGATGCACAGTGCAATTCCTCACCACCCGCTGACCGATGCCCATACTACACAAAGCAAGTGATGCACAGTGCAGTTGCTTACCACCTGCTGAACCGATGCCCAGCCAGTCCCTGAGCAGCGGCCCCCCCGGCCAGCTTTCCCCAGTTTATGTACTGAGCATGACGTCCCATGGTATGGAATATCCCTTTGGCCAGTTGGGGTCAGCTGTCCTGGCTGTGCCCCCTCCCAGCTTCTTGTGCACCTCCAGCCTTCTCAGTCGGTAGAGCGTGGGAAGCTGCAAAGTCCTTGACTAGTGTAAGCACTGCTTAGCAACAACTAAAACATTGGTGTGTTACCAACATTATTCTCATGCTAAAACCAAAACACAGCACTGTACCAGCTACTAGGAAGGAAATTAACTCTATCCCTGCCGTAACCAGGACAATAGTCATCACCTAATATTCTGATTACAGATCAGGAAAGTACCTGCGTTAAGGTTCTTTCAGTGACTTTCTGAGTTCTTTGTCACCAGAGAGTCTTCATCAAGGAAAAAAGCTAAAGATGGCTACTGAAGACTTTTGTTCCAAAGCATGAGAAACATGAGTCAAATATTGAAAAAGAAAGCCAAAGAATCATGGTACTCATGTTATCTGCCCTATCTCTCTGATGACATTCGTGGTATGCAAAGATTAAGCTGAGGAAAAGATGAATCAGAGAGGTCTGGATGTTGATCCTAGAGGAATAGAAAGAAAGAAGACAGGGAGATTGGAAGTCCTATAATTTAAAAACAGAGAATGAAAGACTTGATAGCATTCATGAGAGAGAAGGAGTTCATCTGTCTACAGAAAGAGTAGGACAGTGCTGATCAAGTAGAACCTATTCTGTCTCAGTTGACAGAACTCTTCATAAAGCAGAAATTCGGTTTGATAAACTACTAAAAAGGAACAGTAGAATGAGATGGGAGAGAGACCTGGAAATGGTCTTTAAAAGGAAATCCTAAAAAAATAAATATATCTTGTCTAATTTAGAAAAAATATGTGGTCTTTAAAGACAAAATCACTCAGCTGCTGTAATATTCATACATGATAATGATTGGAAAGTCTTAATCAACCTTCATAACTTAGATAAACCATTAATATTCTATTAGTAAATGACAAATATCAGAATAAAGTTTTAATATATATTTATAAGATTTTTCTGTCTATTTTAGAAGTTTCTAAAACAATCCTCGGTCATATTCTCCAACAGCATGGGTATACCACACAAACCCTATAGAATAGACTGAAATTTTCATGATTTGTGTTAGAGTCATGGTTATGAGTTCCCAGTAGGAACTACAATACTGACAAAAAAACATATAAGTTTTAACCAGCCCCTGCAAATGCTTTTGCTGCCTGCTGTTTAGAGAGTTTACTACCACATGGTCTTGGCCAGCATGCAACATGGGATGCCCAATAATCTCTCATTTAGTTCTCTAGTCTCTGAATATCAAAGGACTTAAGAATACAACTGGCACAGTAGTCTAGAAGCTGTTATAAAGACTTTTGGTAGGTGCTGTTGTTGAGCTGACGTTTGCAGGCCCTGGTCCTCATGTGGGACTTTAACTACCCCAATATCTGCTGCAGGGACAGCACAGCAGGGCATAAGCAATCCAGGAGGTTTCTGGAAAGCATCGATGACAACTTCCCGACACAAGTGACAGAAGTGCCAATGAGCAGAGCTGCTCTGCTGGACCTCATACTCTCACACAAGGAAGGGCTTGCTGGGGATGTGAAGGTCGAAGGCAGCTTTTGCAGCACCGACCATGATATGGTGGGATTCAGGATCCTGAGAGGAAGAAGCAGGGCAAAAAGCAAGATCACAAGCCTGGACTTCAGGAGAACAGAATTTGGCCTCTGCAGGGATCTGCTTGAAAGAGTCCCATTGGACATGGCCCTGGAGGGAAGAGAGGGTCAAGAAAGCTGGTTGATACTCAAGGATTACCTCCTCCAAGATCAACAGCAGTCTATCCCAACATGCAGGAAGCCAGGCAGAAATGTCAGGAGGTTTGCATGGATGAACAAGGAGTTCCTGGTAAACTCAAAGATAAAATAGGAGTATACAGAAGGTGGCAGCAGGGACAGGTAATCTGGGAGGAATATAGAGACACTGAGCATGCAGATAAGAGGTTAGGAAAGCCAAAGCCCACCTGAAGTTGAATCTGGCAAGGGATGTCAAAGGCAATGAGAAGGGCTTCTGTAAGTACCTAAATAGCAAAAGGAAGACGAGGGAAAACACGGGCACGCTGTGGACTGGGGCAGGGGCCCTGGTGACACAGGGCATGGAAAAGGCTGATGTACTGAGTGCGCTATTCACCTCAGCCTTTGCTAGTAAGACCGGCCTTCAGAAATCCAAGGCCCTGGAGATCAGGGGGAAAGTCTGGAGCAAGGAAGACTTACCCTTGGTTGAAAAGGATCAGGTTAGGGAATACTTTAGCAACCTGCACATACTCAAATCCATGGGCTGTGATGGGATGTAACCATGAGTGCTGAGATAGCTTGATTATGGTGACTGGGAGAGCTGCCCAAAGACTGGAGGAAATTAACTATCACCCTTGTCTTCAAAAAGGGCAAGAAGTAGCACCCAGGGAACTACAGGCCAGTCATCCTCACCTTGATCGCTGAGAAGATGATGGAACAACTAATCCTGGAAACCATTTCTGAGCACATGAAGGACAAGAAGGTGATTAGGAGTAGTCAGCATGGAGTCACAAAAGGAAGGCATGCTTGATTAGCCTGATAACATTCTATGATGAAACAACAGGCTTGGTAGATGAGGGGAGAGCAGTGGATATTGTCTACCTTGACTTCCATAAGGCTTTTGACATTGTCTCCCATAAGATCCTCATAGAGAAGTTGATGCAATATGGACTGGATGAGCAGACAGTGAGGCAGACTAAAAACTGGCTGAAGGGCCAAGCTCAGAGGGTTGTGATCAGTGGTATGAAGTCTAGTTGGAGCTAGTAATTAGCAGTGTACCCCTGGGGTCAATACAGGGTCCAATACTATTCAACATCTTCATTAATGATCTGGATGATTGGACAGAGTGTACCCTCAGCAAATTTGCAGATGATACAAAACTGGGAGGAGTGACTGAAACACCAGCAAATTGTGCTGGCATCCAGAGTGACCTTTATGGCTGGAGAAATGGCCTGATAGGAACCTCATGAAGTTCAACGAAGAGAAGTGCCAAGTCCTGCACTTGGGGAGGAACAATCCAATGCACCAGTACATGCTGAGGGCTGACCATCTGGCTGCATTAGGAGGAAAGTTGGCAGCAGGGTGAGGAAGGTGATCCTTCCCCTCTACTCAGCACTGGGGAGGCCACACCTGGAGTGCTGTGTCCACTTCGGGGCTCCCCAGTACAAGAGAGACATGGACATACTGGAGAGAGTCCAGTGAAAGGTCACTAAGATAAGTGAGGGCATCTCTTCTATGAGGAAAGGCTGAGAGAGCTAGAACTGTTCAGCCTGGAGAAGGCTCAGGGGGGATCTCATCAATGTATATAAATACCTGAAGGGAGGGTGTAAAGGAGATGGAGTCAGCCTCTTTTCAGTGGTTCCCAGTGACAGGACAAGAGGCAACAGGCACAAACTGGAACACAGGTTTCATCTGAGTATCAGGAAACATGTTTTACTGTGAGGGTGACTGAGCACTGGCACAGGTTGCCCAGAGAGGTTGTGGAGTCGTCTTCCTTGGAGATATCCAGAAGCCATCTGGACACGGTTCTGGGCAACCAGCTCTAGGAGGCCCTGCTTGAGCAAGAGGTTTGGACCAGGTGACTTCCAGAGGTCCTTTCCAACCTTAACCATTCTGTGATTCTGTGAATCACCAACCCAGACGTATGGCATTTCCAGTAGACTGTAAGGTGAGCTGTCTGTGGTTCACTGAATCATGTTAATTTTTATAAACCATATTCAGGTTTGATGAACTGGCATTTTCTAGTCAAACTGTGTTTCCTTAGAAAACTTCCAGCCAGATTTGCTGATGAGCTAAGATTTGAGGAAGCCTTGACATCACTGATGCCATGAAAATTGTTTCTTTTGCTATTCTAAATATATAGTGTGGACTGCTGACATCTTGGAGGTTAGCAAGCCAGGGATACAGATATAGGATACGGAGAAACAAATAAGCAAGATGTAAGAAACCTGACAAATATCTGCTAGGAAACTCTAACACAAGCAAAGTTTTATCAGAAAAAATTCTGGTATTCACTGATTTTGAGCAAAAAGTTCCAGTATTTCACAAACACTAATTTCATATAATGAAAACACTGCATATTCCCAGCACTATGTCTTTTCTGCTGAGTGCCTTTCATGAACTGGAAACCTTTCCTCAGTACTTTTTCTCTTCAGAAATAACCTCCCAAATTTAGACATATATTACTACTAAAGTAATCACATCTTGTTCTACACCTCTCCTATAAATTTATAGAAAAATTCTTCCCAAATTTTTGAGTATACCAAAACAACTAGAAGTTTTCTTCTGTATTGGAAAATGAAAGCACAGTAACATTCTCTGGATAACGTGTAACCAAGTGAAGCAACAGCTGGATGAAGTGGAAAACTATGGCTTCCTGTTCAATGGAAAGAATTTAAATCAGAATTTGTAAAATATAGTGCAGTATTGGACAAGCTCATAGGAATGAGAGAAAGCCAAATACAAGCCAAAATACCTAATTTTCACATATTTCTGGAAGACAGTATCCTGATTTTACAGCTTTCCTATAGGAAATTATTTCCTGCAATCCAAGATGACCCATATGCATATGGTTCAGTGCTAGAGGAAGCCTGCCAAAGGTCACTTCAGATGAAAAAAAAAAGGGAATACAATTCGTGCTACAACTTCAGATTGCAGAAACAGAAAGAGAGTCTTAGCAGGAGCCAGGAACAAAGAGACATATCATTGGAAGAAAACAATATTCCATAATTCTCCTAAATTTTGGTCCAGTCATACTATGCTGCAAAAAAGATTACAACACTAATGAGAACCTTCCAAACATAGATAATTGTCACTGCATGTTCTGTCCTACAAAATATACTATAAAATATAAGTGACATTTTAAGGCAGATTCAAAATGTATTAAAAGAGTTTAGCTAAGTTAAAAGAGGAAAATAATTCATAAGTTTCAACAAAATAAGACATTCAAAGTAAAAACTGATTTTCATATAAATTCTTACAATTTTTGCAATTCCTGTACATGTGATTTTTTTTCTGGCTGCACGTAGTCTGAATATCTAGTTTGAGATATTAACATAAATGCATATCTAAGCCTATGACATGCCAGGAGAATTGTCCAATTGCATATCAATATGTAAGTCAGAAGGAAGCATCATATAATAACAAATGTTATACTGCAATAGAGCTAATTTTAAGAAGTCACGTTTTGATTGGCAGCTCAGTTACTTCACAGTTCTGCTCATTTAGAACGAATAAATCAATAATTTTCTTCCGTCTTTTCTTTAGTTTTTGAGACTACTTTACAGATAGGGAAAACAGGACAGGTGTGAATAGAACCTGGTGTGAATGTAAAGGGCATACATAAACAAGTACAAAAATAGAATTATCATGAATATGACATACACCTTTCAGTTTAAAAAAATCATAGCTACGCTTTTTTAACTCCGGTGGCAGTGAGAATTATCCATTCCTGATGCAGGACTCATTCTAATGAAAGCAACTGAATTCATCTAAAGTAAGAAACCCCCTCCCTAAAACAGAGTATGTAGTAGAAAAAGCTATGTGATGTATATGTAATAGACAACTGGTAGAGCCAATGGGAATCAAGGTAGGAAAGATACATGAAAAGCTGTATACCTGTATTTATTTATTTATATTAATAATGTATTT
>NW_008794543.1:6453812-6455017 GCF_000699145.1 Aptenodytes forsteri | reverse complement strand
GAACCAATAAATGCTATATTGATGGTGAAAGAGCGGCTTCTCCTGATAATCAGCTGCAGTCATAAATCTTTTAACTGTATCTTTAATGATTTTCCATATCTTTTTAAAAGTGATGTAAGCTATAAAACCTCTTTTTTTTATCAGTAGACTAGTTTGTCAAAAGAACTTAATTTTTTATTAATAAACACTTTCTTTCCTTTGAAATCTTGTCAACCTTTAGAAGGATAAATCACAGCCAGTTTATTTTCTCTGGCGAATACTTTATGAAAATACTGAGATTTGAGTCTGTATCTAGGATAAATGTTCTTATTTTTATGTAGAGATGATAAACTTAGATTTAATATAGCATGATAGTTTCTGGGCAACTGAGAAAAATCATAACGATTTTAAATCAGCATTGTGAGTTATCTGAAGCAACTGTATTTACTTTACTCATTGGCACAAGATGTATTATTTTCTTCTTTGGCCATTCTATTCGACTTGTCAAAACCAGATATATCTATTTTCTTTATGACCACCCTACATTGTAACCTCTCACTGGACACAGTAAATGAAATTAATTTCCCACAGTGGCCAGGTTATTTATCTTATTTATCATTTGTTGAAGTGAAGCTGTACTCCTGGATTAGGCAATTTAGGATCTCCATGTGAGACAACGGAGTGGCTCACAACATGTGTCATATAAGCATTGACCTAGAAAAGTATTTGTGCTGTGATAAACTCCAACCATGTTAGTAATTTTAAGAATTCCACTGAGAAAATCTGTGTATTTGAATACAAGGGCCACCTGGACCATGGCCATAAATTTAACTGGCTTCATAAACTAGTAAAATATTGTGCTGTTGTACATGCAGTTACATCTTTTCATAATAAATAGGATAAAGAAATTCAAATTTTATTTCTTGTCACTTCCACGCATACTCTATAACTGAAGGTAAGTGATTCATACAATCATAGAATCATTAAGGTTGGAAAAGACCTTTAAGATCATCGAGTGCAACCATCGACCCAACACCACCATGCCTACTAAACCATGTCCCTAAGCACCGCATCTACACGTCTTTTAAATACCTCCAGGGATGGGGACTCCACCACTTCCCTGGGCAGCCTGGTCCAATGTTTAAGCACTCTTTCAGTAAAGAAACTTTTCCTCACGTCCAATCTAAACCTCCCCTGGCGCAACTTGAGGCCATTTCCTCTCGTCC
>NW_008794543.1:6448766-6451861 GCF_000699145.1 Aptenodytes forsteri | reverse complement strand
TGTTGTCTCTAACGACACCAGACAGATTGCGTTCTGTGCGGCCTCTGACCACCACATCTCCCACCAGTCCTTCTCTGTTTGTAAACAGCAGGTCGAGCGAGGCACCTCCCCTGGTAGGCTCACTTACCAGCTGCGTCAGGTAGATGTCTTCCACACACTCCAGGAACCTCCTAGACTGCTTCCTCTCTGCCGTGTTGTATTTCCAGCAGACATCCGGGAAGTTGAAGTCCCCCACGAGAAAAAGGGCTAGCGACTGAGAGGCTTCTGCCAGCCGCTTGTAGAACGCTTCATCCGCCCCTTCATCCTGGTTGGGTGGTCTATAACAGACTCCCAGCAGGATATCTGCCTCGTTGGCCTTCCCCCTCATCCTTACCCATAAACACTCGACCGTATCATCATCACAATCGTTGAGCTCTATACAGTCGAAACACTGCCTAACATACAGAGCCAAGTGTATGTATGCTTACTCTAGTGTAAGCAGTTTGCAACCCTCCTTTTCATTCTGGAAGACTGCAACACAATTTCATAAAAGCAGTAATGTAATGTAGATAGTTCTAGGGTGTCATTATGGACTGCGATAGCTTTATAAAGCAAAAATCAGGAAATTTCCTTTCTATATGTTGGGGTAAAAAGCAAATGTAATAACAAACACAGAGCAAACAAATAACAAAGTGAAACCAAGAAAGATAGCCAATAATGAAAAACACATTTAATTTCAGTATAACATTTATCCAATATCTGTTTGATGTTTGTTACTAGTTTCTCCCTTTTAATAAATATTAATATTCTAAATATTCTCAAAAAGAAGCTACTGAGGTAGCTTGATACGAGTCTAAAAAAAAGAAAGCATTGAAAGCAAGCTAAGAATCAGTTTTATAACACTTAAAATTATTTGTTTGCAATTTGCATTCATGGGGTCACAAATCAAAAATCTTCCTACCACAACAATGATTTTCATATGAATTTTCAAAATCCTTTTCACACTTATTATTACAAACTTGATAAAAAGTCAAGAAAATTAATTAAAAATTTTAAAAAAATGCTTTTAACCCTGTAAAGCTAAAAGAGCTTCATTTTTTTAGATATTTTCTAAAATGGCACTTTATTTTTTTTACCAGTTCAAACATCAGTTAGGTACTGTAATTTATGGAAAAAAGATTGTGTCCTGAACTGACATTAAAAAAAAGACTTCTTAAATCTACTAAAGAAACTAGCACCATCCTTACATTCTGGTGTAAATTCAACATTGATTTTTACCTACTCTTCTTAGTTCAGTGTTGTAATATTAAACATACTGTAGTAATCAAAATACTGTGCTTGAACTTGTTTTCTATAAATGATAAGCTTTATTTTTCTCATCTTTTTGGGCGTTTAAGTTTTATTAGGAACCCTTTCAGTCTATTTGGCAATCTTTCTATTAGCTGAAATAGGCAGTGTAATACAGTGGTTCCTTAAGTAAGTGCATAAGTGGACTAAAGTGGTTTAAGGTCTGGTGGCTTGAGTTGTAACACTTTTTTTCTTACTGAGACAGCTATAGTGTCACTTGTCATGGAACAAAAAAGGAAAAACTGCTGACGGTCTGTTTGTCATAGCAAATGGCTACATTTTGTATTGTGTCTACCTCTTTGACCTCAAAAACCTGTATTTGTTGCCTTCAAGGGGCACACTGCAACCACTATCAACCAGTATTTGGGGGTTTTCAAACAACGTTGCATTTTAGGGGAACAGTGGCTAAAACAGAAAGGGGTTTGTTCCTCTATAATATGATCGTTACTACTTTGTGAGACACATAGTTCTCTTGGGGTTCTTTAATGAACTAGACTAGACTAGACTAGACTAGAATATTTCAGTTGGAAGGGACCTACAGTGATCATCTAGTCCAACTGCCTGACCAATTCAGGGCTGACCAAAAGTTAAAGGAGATTATTAAGGGCATTGTCCAAATGCCTCTGGTAGATTCTTGGCTCCTTAACTTTGAGCTTTTGAAACACCAGCTCTATCTATGTTTTTAGACACTTCAAACCATTTAATAATTTGGAATCCTCAAGCTTCAAGTGAGGCTCTTGCTTTTTATCTTATCATTGTAATATGAAGCTAGATGCATGTCTGAGTAAATACATTTAATTAATGATGATTTACTCACTAAAGCTGAATAGGAAAAGTTCCCATGTATTTCAGTGACGGCAATAATAAGCTTAGCTTTTTATTGTCCTTGGGTTTTGCACAAGTTGGATTCAACTGGAGTTTAAATCATGACAGATGTTTTGAAATAGACTGTGGTAGCTGAGAGCAATATAAGTAGAACTTTTAATTTTGTATTCCTAAGGTGCTTCTCATTACGTCACATATTAGAATACATCTTCTTCCCATTTTCAGAAATGAATTTCTTAATACAGGAAAACTTGAGTGCAGTGTGTGTAAGAAATTACCATCCTGACCATTTATATCATGTACTCATGTAGTATGCTGCTACGGTATGGAAAATTGCATGGAAAAATTTATATTAATGTACTTTGCCCTAATGATAGTTTGATGGATCCAGATGTTATTAAAATCTTTAAAGCGGCTTTGTGACCTATGAGATTTTATATTTCATCTCTAGAATTTGTTTTCATATGTAGGTTTCATAAACACTCCTGTCACTTATAAGTTGTATAATCTAATTTTTGTTACTTACATAGCATTTTAATTGCCCTACATAATTCCTGATCACAGTTTCTCAGAATAACTGCTAAAACGGATAAAGGAATATTGTTAATAATGTTTTTGTGAGTAAGATCAGAGGAAAGTAAAATGGACCTTTTGTGAAACTTATATAAATAATTTATTAACATTGGGGAAAATGTGCTTTAATTGTCATACTTTATTAAAAAAATGGGCCAACATTTTTGCAAATATGATTGAACTGCTCCTCAGACTGGATATGTCTGGGTGTTTTGTAGTGGATTTGATGTTGGTCTGGAAGAGGGTGTATAATCTAAAATTTTGTCTGTTTGTGTTGGGAACAGTGTTAATAGCTGGTATTGCTTTTCTTACATTCAACTTCAGGCTATATTAGAGAGATAGGAAATCTATTTTAAAATTTTATAAAAATA
>NW_008794543.1:6440142-6448276 GCF_000699145.1 Aptenodytes forsteri | reverse complement strand
GGGTCAGCTGTCCTGGCTGTGCCCCCTCCCAGCTTCTTGTGCACCCCCAGCCTACTCGCTGGTGGGGTGGCGTGAGAAGCAGAAAAGGCCTTGACTCTGTGTAAGCACTGCTCAGCAGTAATGAAAACATCCCTGTGTTATCAATACTGTTTCCAATACAAATCTAAAACATAGCCTCATACTAGCTACTTTGAAGAAAATTAACTCTATCCCAGCCAAAATCAGCACAAAGAAGAAGAAAATGGAGATCAAATCTTTGTCTAATAGAGATTAGTGTGGCTCAGATTACTTTAATGTTTTTTTGCTGATTTATATCAGCTGAAGTGCTGGCCTGCTCACTGAGTTTTCAAAATCACAGCTGGTTTATCCCAACCACTTATTTTTCCTCATTCATCCCATTTTAGCTCTATTGTGTTTACACTATTCTGAAATTCAGTGGAGTTTTTCAAATTTCAGTTGAGGTCACATGATTTTGGTTGTTTAGAAAGCATGTATGACATTCTGTAATGTCCCAGTGGCTACAGGAGATAAGAAATCAGTTACAATATCACAGAATGGAAATTATTATTTTTACTTAAAACTATATAAAACAAAAATCAGTTTCTGAACTCTGTGTGTGTGTGTACATATCTTTATATTTGCAATATATATTATTAATTGGATTTTTAGAAACCAGTGGGAGGTCTGCCATTACCTTGAGCGATGCCAAAATTCCACCCCAGTGTCAAAGTCTTATCAGAATGCCTGAAAATATATCTCTGTGCCAGAATAAAATGCCTTGGAGGATTTCATGTGTTTAAAAGATTCATGGAGTTTGTTCAAGAATGATTAAGTGACTATGCTAAATAAATACTATTTATTTATGTAAGACGAGGTAATCTTGTTCATACCCTCAGGCTAATGAAAGCCAAGTTAAGAATACATAAAGCAATTATACACACAGTGTAAAGGGATTTGAGGGTCATTGGCATCTATTTGAACATTGTTCAGTAGCCCTGAAATATCAGCTCCCAGGCCAAATTGTTTCATTAACCTTCTCATTCCCTAATACACAGTTTAGTTATCGTGTTGCTACTTTTTTTACTCCTTTCCTCTCGCTAAAACTGTGATGTCAGCTCCATCACATTATGAAGCAACAAGGTTTTTTGTCATGGTCTAGATTGTTTTCATTGATATTGGTAGTATCTTTTAAGTAACCCTCTTATTCAGACCTCTTACAGAGTATCCTCTTTCTATTCAGTTTATACTGCTAGGTATTGATTTAAAAAAACGTTACAGGATTAATTGAACTGGTATAATTAATACACAGTGACAGAGTAGAAGAGGGGAAAAAGTAGAGCAAAAGAAAAGGAGGTAGACAAAGAAAGGACAAGAGTGCTCAGATGGCAGCAAGCAGATCACTGCAAGGATACATTTACAGAGATGTAGGAAAAAAGACAATGAAAGAAGGAAAAAAGATCTGTGAAAGAAGGACCTAGAAGCTAGAGAATGTGAAGACAAGATCAGCTGAAAACAGTGAAGACAAGCTCAAGTATGAAGAAATTATGTAGAATTGATCCGGTTTTGAAGACTAAACAAAAAAAAAAGAGAGAAAAAGGAAACTGAACATTTTGGACAGAACAGCATTTTGGAAGTTGAGTACTTGAAGGAAATTTAAAAAAAAAAGGGGGGGAAGAAAAAAGCATCAAAACCTGAGGGTTTATGATTCCACAGACATCAACTTCTGGGCCAGTGTACTTAAAATTTATATGGAGTGAAGAGTAGCAATTAAGCAAGAAGTTTGCTGATGTAAATTAATTCATTTGCTGAAATAAAAGGGAAATAAAAAATTAAGTCTACTGCAAAGAGTTTTGGTAAGCTTTGAAATTATGGAGTGAAGAGCAGTAAAATGGCAGATGAAATTCAATATAGTTAAATGTAAATCAGCACACATTTAAAAAAAAATATATCCACTGTCATTAAAAAAGTCTTGAAGTTATGGGAGAGAATTGTATGGAAACATCAGGTCAGAGCTCAGGAGCAATCACAAAAACATAATCAAAAGTTAGAAAATAAGTAGAGGGTAGATCATTCACTATATATTCCAATGCAAGATCAAGGAATATTGATGAAATTATGAAGCAGCAGGGCACTTTTTCACATATCATTTGGAATGCCAAAAGTTTGTGGAGGTTCAAAAAGCAGAGACTTATTAGTAAAAGAATACGTATTAACTGAATAGGAAATCTGACATACTAGGTTTGATCCAGTTCCAGTCCTATGGTGAGGTCTTTTACTGGAGAAGTTTAGTTAAACTGCTGCAAGAACTGAACTGTCATGGAATCTGCTTGGACCCTGTGCTGACAACTAATTAGTAGTTCTTCATTATACTTACCTTCTTTCCTTTTTCTTCTCTACCATATTGAAATGGCCACTCAGGACAGAAGGAAGTCAAATGCTTCTCTGACACCTCTGATGCTTGAACTTTGTAGTGTAGATGTGAGACAAAAATACAGTAGCAAACAGCTTAGTTAAGATTAGATATGTATTATCACAATAGTGTAAAAGTTTTATTTCACTCAGTAAGAAGGTTGCTGAACAATTTATTCCAGTCAATGAGTTCTTGGCAAAGTTAGAGGCCAAGTTAAATTTTTTTTCAACTCTTTATCTCATACCACTTTTCAGTTGTTAAAGAAGTTACGTGGATAGTTCTGGGTTTTTTTCATTTTTATATACTTTGTCAGACTCCCAACAGTTCACTGTCACAAGCTGTATATGGTAGAACAATCCACAAGGAAGATAGTCCTGTGTCTAATTAGTGACTTTCACTCAAAATTGATTCACGATGGTAAGAAATATTGTGTCAGTCTCTAAATATTTCTGAAATAATACTCTTCAACCTTCAGTCTGTTACTTCAGCTGCTTAAGCAATTCAAGTTAACTGAAGAGCTCATCTTTGTCTTGCAGTATGAGTGCAGCTTATTGCCATGAATCATCTCTAAAACTGTTTGGGAACTTGTTCCTATTTTTCCCCTAAGAAAATGCCATTTTGGCAAAAATAAAACCTTTTTGAAAGAACATTTTCATTGGAAAAGTGTTTCTTAGATCCAGACTACAATTTCTAGCCAAATCTGTTGAAAAATAGACCCAGCTTACACTTCCTAATTATCCATAAGACTCTAGTGTGGTTGGTAAAACACTGGGTTCCTGCATTATAGTAAATGCCACAAACACTGGGCTTGCCACTATTGGGGAGTGTCTTCTCTCTTTTGTCATGCTTTGCCACACTGTATAAATAATTAACTGTCTATTGGCCCAAAGTAGTGCAGTAATAAGAAGCAATGGCTAAGAGGTTCATTGGTCAGCTAATTTATGTGAAATTTAGTTTCAGATCCCCTCATGCCATTTTCCTATATTATTCTGTTTCTGGAATACACTGAGGATGATTCTTAGACATGTTTAGAAACAAAATTAAATATGTCATTTATGTATTTAAATGGTTCAGCAAATTTCCAAACACTTTGTGAACATAGCAGAATATTCCTACTAACAGCAAATTAGGACCTGGATGATCTTTGAAATACACCTACTTGCTATTTGTCTTTCCTAGTAGATGTGACTGATCACCTGAATCTCAAGGTGTTTTTTTCTGCTTTCTGACTTACTGACAGAAGCTCTTTAAGCAGAAAAAATTGCATCTGTACATCCCACTGAATTGTCATTATGCATTCATTCTACATTTCATGAACATTTGGGCATGCCAGGCACATCATTCAAAATATTTATCAGTAATCATCCAAGTACTTAGGAATGTAATAAAATACCTGCAGATTGAACTTTTTACTCAAAAATATATGAATGAAGGTTGTTTGTATTAGTCAAACAGTTCCAACCATTTCCAGAAAGCAAGCTCTACTTTCTTAACCAAGCATAGATCAAGAATAATGTTTGGCTATTGTTACTACATAGACAGCAAAAAGGCTACTAAATGTCAACAGAGAATTTTGGACTCCAGTGGCTAGGTATTTTCCCCAGCCAAAGAAAGTGGTCTTTATTCTGTTAGAACTTTTCTGGGTAACACTAATCCAAGCACCAGTGTCAGCTACATTCTCAGTAGGTGTGATCCACCATGTGGATCTCCAGAAAAAAACATTAACAGCACTGCAAGTAATATATGGTCTTGAGTATATAAATATAAAATCATCACTTTGCTTTATGCAGCTATACATTGTCAGAATCAGAAAATTATGACTTAACTAAAGCTTGCTGGAAAAAAAAGTTTTCTCTGTTATTTACGTTAATGAGAACAAAATTTCAACTTTTTGGAGGAAATAGCTAAATCAAACATTTCTCATGTAATTTCTGTTTACTATTTGATAGAAAATGTAGTTGCCTTTTTTTTCTTTAAATGTTGGGCTCTCTAGTAAGACTATTTATCTTTTGATTTACTGTGGTTTTCTCTTGTAATTTACTCTAAGATGAATCGTCTGAGAGCAGTGCTTGGTACATAAAGGAGAATGGGAAAAGAAGAAATTAAACTACATCTTTTATCAGTCAGTACAATAGCATGTATACACAAAAATACTTTGAATTTTTGCCAGGATATATTTATTTTTAACAAAATAAAGATTTTGTTTTTCAACAGCTCTAAGTTTCCATGGAGAAAAGATACGTTAGGAAATAATTTTGGTATTGTCAAAAGCTGTTTTCCATCAAAAAACAATGTTGAGAAAAATATTAAATTTAGCCTGTTCCTAAAAATAATACTAGAATAAACTGAAGTTTTAATACTAGAAGAAACTGAAGTTTTTCCAATAGTTATTGCAATCCTTTGTCTTCGAAGAGTGTATTTTCAAAACATGAAAAATAGTTAGGAACCCTGAATCAATACTCTGCTTCATATCACAAGATTCAGCAGGTTAATGAATTTCAACCAACTAGTTGAACAGAAATATTCTTTATTTCTCCTAGATCTGTCTATACGGTATATCAGTAGAGTACCAGCTGCTCTTCTGTAACATTTCAATCTTTTTGGTCATTTCCTTGGTGAATTGTAGTCTGTGAACCTTCAATTATCTTTAAAAATGTGTCCTAATGATCACTTAGCCCAGTATGAGCACCTGCATTCTATCATAATTTCCAGTTCACTTAATTATCTTATTACAAACTTTCTATGCTAAACTGAAATGTTCTGCTTGACCATGATCCTGCTTCTTTATTTTTTTATTTTGCCTAGTATCCTCATAGTATGCAAAAAATCATAATGGGGAAATTTTAATACAGTCTTTAATGCTTCTTTCTTGCTTGAATTTGAATATTTCTATGAAAAATAAAATTATCATTTATACTGAAAATATTTATGCCAGTTAAAACGAAATACACAGCTGCTGTGGCAAGGAAAACTATTTCCATATAACTTGGAACCTACTCTTACAGATCTTCTCTGTCAGTCAGAGTATTAATTTCAGTGGTTCTATTTAGCTTTGCTGCTTACGCTTTTCAGTGAAGTGGACTCTAAGTAAATGTAGTGCAGAGGATCAGCAATAAACTATAAAATCACCATTGGTTTCAGTGTGTGTAAAGTGGGACAAAAATCAAATAGGCCACTGATAGGCCTTTCAGTGACTAGGCAGTTGGGCCTTATTTTGTAAGTTTTATTCAATCTATGAGGTCATTCAGCACCAAGCACATGATCAGTATAAATAATAATCCCTTCCGTGTGAATGTTGCTTCTACTGGCATTCTTATCAAGGTCTCCGTCAAATTTTGTCCTTGGAGTATCTCTAGTTCCAACCACCAAATCATAATTTAGAAATAATTATTGATAACACTTGGCAGCGTGAAACAATGGATTGCTGATATTTGCCAATGGGAAGCAGAAAAAGTGATGTATAAATATGTGAACAGTTCCATGTAAAATATATCAAAAAAATAAACTTCTTGTCATGGCAACCTTTTTCCACTGACAGAGAGGAAAGATGAGGAAGAGAAACATAAGCAGTAAAAGACACAAGATTTAAAGTAGGCACAAGAGAAATGTAAGAATAACATGACCAGTGTATTCCACACAGCTAATCGAGCAAATTGCCAGATTAATCTTTCTTTCCCTCTTTGTCCCTTAATGAAATCTCATTTGTTTTTGAGAGAAACTAGCTTTGTAAAACTGTTTCCCATCCAACTAGAAACAAAGCCAAGGGTGAATACAAAGCTTTAGACACGAAGTACACATGAAGGAAGGTTCTGTTTTAGAAATTCCAGCCAACATCCTTCTCGCCAACCTTTTCCCTTCAGTCTTGCTCTATGACTTTCATCTTGTTTGGAAAGAAAAGCAACATTTTGTGTTTTTTCTTTCTGTTCATACTGAGTCATACTGTTACCAAGCATCTGTTGCAGAAGTGAGGCACAGTTCTAACATGGAGAGATGTTTCTAACTTCTTGTTAGAATTTCTGATGGTATTGTGTGTGGTAAAGTTGTGAAATCTGTGGTTTTATGCCTTTCCGGTTTCAATGAGTTTCACTTCAATGAAGTTTCACATAAACCTCAGAAGTTGAAAATCTATTATGTCATTCCAGTGCACTTGCTAGTAAATAAGACCATGCATTCTCACACTTGATACAAACATAACTAGTAAATTGGGCAAATATATGGTAGTTTAAAGCATGTTCAAAATTAAAAAGATTTGTATTAAAATGAGAATAAATGTTTTCCCACTGGAGGAACTGAGGATATTTAATTACTCTTTTTTCGGAAATAAATGAAGAAAAGTTGGCTTTATATGCATTTAGAAGGCCTTCATATCTACTTAACTGCATAATGTGCAATACAAGACAGGCAGTCAATGAAGTTGTTAAAGCTATTGTTGAAGCACTGGGCTGGGATTAAGCACATAGACTGAGGAGGTATCTGCTGTGGATTTGCTGTGAGACCTTGGTCAAGTGACATAGAGTCCGCAATTAAATGTAACTTGTTTACTTCTGTTAACCTACATTGGTATTGGATGAGGCTGCAAATACTTTTACTTCAGATCTGAGTTTATAAAAAAGACAGTGATGATATTGTCCTACAACAGGAGCTATTGCTAGCCCAAGTTCATTAATAACAGTATTTTGATATGGCTATACCAGACCAGACCAAACCAAATTCCACCTAGCCCAGTTGTCTGTGTCTGACAATAGCTAGTAATACATGTCTAGAATCGATACAAGAACAATCTGGTAGATAGTGGTACCTTCCAGGAATATTTCTGTGTCCTGCAACAGTCTGCATCTCAGAGATTTAATGAGGCAGAGCCGGTCTACTTGTGTTTAATAGTCCAATGGGTTTGTCCGATTGCTTTCTGAAATTGTATGCATTTTCAACAACATTCTGCAGCAAGGAGTTTCACAGTTAAATAATCAGATTTACTGTCTCTGTTTGTTTTGTTTACTGCTTTTAGTTAATGCACCATAATTCTGCTGGGATAGAAAGTAAATAGCAGTCACTATTCATCCTCTCAGAATCATAGAATCATAGAATGGTTTGGGTTGGAAGGGATCTTTAAAGGTCATCTAGTCCAACTCCCCTACCTTGGGCAGGGGCACCTTCCACTAGATGAGGTTGCTCAAAGCCCCATCCAACCTGACCTTGAACACTTCCAATGGTGGGGCATCCACAACTTCTCTGGGCAACCTGTTCCAGTGTCTCACCACCCTCATCATGAAAAATTTCTTCCTTATACCCAGTCTAAATTTACCCTCTTTCAGTTTAAAACAGCTGCTCCTTGGCCTGTCACTACAGGCCTTGGTAAAAAGTCTCATGCTACTCGTCATTTTATAGAACTTTATCTTCTCTAGCGAGTGTTGAGATAGTATAGTAAAGAAATAGGAACCTAGACTAATAACATAAGGATGGTTTTAACACACATTTCTATTAATAATTTAGGAAGATTTTATGTTTTTTTTAAAAAACATTATTTTAAGTTCTGCTCACTGTCTGTTTTGAAGACCAGGTCTGCAGAGCATTTTCCCAGATGGATATAATGCCAACTTTTGTAGTATTAATCAGTATCTGTGCTTATATAAACTCCAATTCAAAATTTATATCTCAAGAAATTGCAATTGTGATTAGTGATATGTAAAAGGACTGTCATCAGTCATTGTGGGTAAGAAAAAAAAG
>NW_008794543.1:6406830-6439740 GCF_000699145.1 Aptenodytes forsteri | reverse complement strand
AACTAAAACTTTGGGAAGAATTTAAGATATAGCTAAATCTCTGTCAATACTGATGTTTGTGCATAATTATTTTTTAACTTATGTTCCTTACGTTATTTTTTAAGGAAATACTTTCTTTTCAATGCAGTTAATGGAATAACAAACATAAGGCTGTACAAAAATGAGTATAAAGAAGCTGCTGATTCGATTAGCTCTTTCTTTAGTGCATTAACTAGTTCTTTTTCTATATAGTTGCAAATTCAGGGTTTTTCCCCTCAGATATTCATGTCCCTTCTTTGAAAATACAGTTTTTATATTTTATAGTTCATTTCAGACCCAAGTAGACAAAGTCTAGTTGTTCACAGCCCAGCTAGTATGGAACTAATATGGAAAGTATTATTCAGATAATCAGAGAAACAAAATACAATAGTGACAAATATTAATTGGATATTTACCATTGCTAAGGTGAGACAGTCAAGTGAGTTGCTAGGCAAAATATTTTTCTGTAAAAGTATCAAATGTAACCACGGCCCTTCATAATGTTTATTTACTGTACGAAAAGAATATGCTTTATTTTGCAGAAAATGAGGAACTCCTTTGTCATCAATGCTTCAGATATTTTAGAGCATCATAAAAGCCTTCATACAGAAAAATTCTAATGCAGGTGGTGCCATTATTTGCAAGGTACAGCAAAGCAGATCACAGCATAAATTATTTATTTAAATATTTGGCTTTTAATTTTCTGGAATCATTCAACTGAGGTGCCTATGAATTTTAGCACACAAGCAGACTGAATTACTTATGACCAGAATAGGTAAGATGTACAAAGAGAAACTTTTCCACAATGAATAAGAGGGCACTTGTCCCAGAGCAGAGGCAGAAAATACTATGACTGAAGCATTCACCATGAGGCTGGTCTGAAATTGTAGATTTTGTTCTGGTGGTGAAAAAACAACTTCTAGTGGAACAGGGGCTATTCAAACAGTGTATCTTATTTATCCATAGCTCAGATGACCTCTGCTCAACACCCTAACCGTTCTGAATTCCATTCTAATTCTTCCTAGGCTATGTTTAATGTTATGTTAACATTTGACTCGCCTAATTAATGGCTGCAGTGTTTGCATGGGTTTTAAAAGCCAAATGTAGCAGTGCCTACAGCTCGAAAGTCCAATATATTTGTGTATGTAATCTGTAGATTCTATATTTTATAAAAGGGGATTAATAATGATACCTACTACAAAGGTATGCTGGAAGAGTGAATATTAAAGATGAAGAAATAGCCAGCATTTACCACCATGGGATCCATACATAAACCTGACCTGTACAGGTTGTTTTAAAATATTTGCTATAGTCAAATTAGCACGAGACGTATTCTATAAATGAGCAAGTGCAAATAACAGTTTAGGATAATCAGTTTGGTAGCTGTAATGAGCAGACACAAGTCCATTCCATTGTCTTTCAGTTACTTTGCTGAAGATTGCAAAAATGCATATATGTACATATAAATATATATCTTTTTTGCATTTCCTGACTGACTTGGTGAGGGACGCCTGGAGGGGATTGCATTTTAGATTGATGGTGCTAGTGACATGTTAATCTGAGCAAAACTGCAGTGCTATTATTGTTAAAATAATAAAAAGTTGTAAACCATTGACCTCCTCCAGACTCTCTACTTGATTTTTTCTTACTGTCAAAAAGCTCAAGAGAGATGCCAGAAACCAAGAATTCATAATCCTGTGCTCAAGTATTGCAAAGTGTAATGGTAGTGTTGGAACACGAATAAGACAGAAATAGAAGTTACATAAACAACATAGCTGACCTCTTTTTATCAGAGTTTACTAGAACAAGTACTGTGCCTGAGAAAAGAACAGATAAAGTTAAAATATGACCAAAATAAAACTGCCATGAAACAATGTTTCAGTTAGAAGATACCTGGAGATAGATGTGTAGCTGGATTTTCACTCAGCTGGATTCCTCAAAAGTACTTTAGTGATAATGTACACTACTTTAGGCACTTAACTACGCATTTAGGCAACACTGATATCACTAATTGCCACCTTTCTCCAAAGGCAAGTACATTCTCTCTGCATTTCAGTTTCTGCCCATGAGTCTGTGTTCACAACATCAGTTCTGATTCCAGCCTGCTGCTATCTTAGCTGAAGCTCAGTCCCAAAGGAAGACTCCCAGCCTAAGCACCTTCTTCCTCAGTAGACTCAGTTTTGGAGGCATGTTCTGACCACAAGTATGAAAACAGATTAGAATAAAATTGCTCCAGGTATTGGTCAACTATTTCTACTTTTAGCCATATTTTAAGTCCAGAACACTTAGAAAGTCTTACAGTAAAGACACTTTCTGTAGGATAAATGACCTCAGCTGAAATTCCTGTGTCAAATTAGGTAAAGTATGGATTTGAAGCTACGTCCTGAGTATTTTAACTGGGCCACTTGTTACACAAGAGCTGTATGTTTTGGCTTATTCCCTCTGTTTTGGGTTCCCTTTCTGCCTGTGCGAACACAAACAAGGAAAACTGGAATTTATCACCTTGCTCCCGGGAAAGGAGTGTACAGGTTTAGGACTGCATCCTACTTCTAGGCCAGTTTAAAAAATTGCCCATTCAGATGGTTTTGATGATCCTTCTTAAGGCATCTAATTCTGTGAAATACGGCAGCTACTGATTTCACTAGGTGACAGATATCTGCATCAAAATTAGTGGACAACTGTAGAAGTATTTCTGAACAACATTACATGAAAATATTCAGATTCATATCTGCCTGGTTTGAAAATCAAATATCTTAGATCAAGTCTGAGGATAGACATGGGGAATTAGTAAGTGAATGTGGGCACCCAGATTCAAAGCCATTAGTTCCTTATAGCACAGGAACTGAAATTATAATTAGCTACAGTGTGTTTTGATGGATGTATCTCTTGATGAATATTGAAAAGATAATGACTGTGTTGTGAAAACCGACTCATTTTTAAATAATATTGGTTAAAATACCATGGCAGTGATTTGGGTGCCGGAACAGAGGTGTCTACTGCCACCGACACCATTCATGCCCTTGTCTACAAGGGCAGTCACCAATGAGCCATAGTCTCAGTATCAAATCTACTCACCTTTTATAGGCTTCAGTTTTCCAAAGTGAATAATGTCAACTTTAATTAATTACATGCCCATTTTTCCTTCAATTACCTCAGAGCTCTTTCCCTCTCCCTCCATATGCCATTCCCTCTATCTGCAAATATTTGCCTTTGAAGCTCTCTCTGCTGTGATAGCAGTTTAATATTAATCAGGAAAGCTGAAACATTGTTTTCTAAAAATTCTACACATTGTTAATCTGTTTCTTTCCTTCCCATCCACACATTCTACATTTCAATTTTCCCTTTTTTTTTTTTTTGAGCAGGAACCATTTTCTTTCTTACTCCTCTGTCCAGTGTATTCCACAATGGAGCCTTCGTTCATAAATAAATATTTTGGTGTTAGAGTAGTAATAAATAACCAGACTATCTACCCATAATGCTGTCAGGCATATTCTCTACTATAATAAATTTTTTCTTAAATATTGAAGACTAATTTAATTAAGCACGTTCTGGATCTGTTCTAAACAAGGATTCCAGGGGGCAGACAACAGCACCTCACACCAACATTTGCCTGGCACCTAGCAGAGTTTGAACCCACTGAAATTATACTTCCGTAAAAGTTCACTCTGTATATGAGCTTCTTTCTATCTGATGGCTTTCCTCTTTAATTCACCCTCCTTCCTTCAGGAGGGAAAAAAAACCCACCAAAACAAACAGCTTTCAGAGCATCTCACAGAGAATTCCATTTACAGTTACTTCTGGACTTTACCACTAATCACTGAAGATACAAAATATCTGGAGACAACTGTGATGTGAAAGGTTTTTCTGTTTAGGAAAGACTTATGGCTAAAACGGCTCCCAAACTCTGTAAGGGAAGATCCTATAACATTGGCTGAAGTACTGAAAAAGTCTGGCTTTGCATTTACTACCTAGACAGAAAGCAAAAATGTCATTAAAAATATCATGCTGAATAAATAATTTGTGCTTCATATTTCTGCCATTAACGTTTATGTCATTTCTGGTATTGTCCCATACTAACAACATGCAGAATACCTCCTAGCACAGACTGAAGTTTAGTATGTCTGCATTTCCCAGCTGATAACTGAATTCCATACTGGTGTACTGGTAAAAGTCAGATATGGATGTGAGAGGAAATTATTTAGATGTCCTTGAAAAGATCTTATTTTAGAAACAATTGATGCTTTGGAAGGAGCATGGAAACAGGCTAGACTATAGGAAAGGACCCTTGCCTTATTTGAAATCACTAAAAATTCAGATATTTAGACACACTAAGTAGTAGACACGCTGTGTTTAAGGCAGCACTATCTATCTCATTTAAAATTGTTGAATTCTGATGCCCGGCTCCTACAAGTATTTCCTGAAGTGGAATAGGAAAGCCATTATTTAATGGAAAAATGCAAAACGTTCATTTGCGTTGTCTAAAGGAGGACAGTGTGAAGAGCAAATAGGACATGTGGAGTCTCATGTGTTGCTACATTTACAATTTGAAGAAAGCTTTAAATTGAATTTTTTTTTTCTTTTTAGAAGAAAGGCATTGTTGTCTGTCACATTAACATCACGACACAGTTTCAGCCTTACCTATAATTTGTTATTGTGTAGGATACAAGCATTGTTCCAAGACATCATATATTACATTGTTACAAAGAACATGGACATAATGTTTTAATATTGTCGCACATTACAATGATTTAGTAATATTTGCTAGAGATAAATAAAAATTTCATTTTCAGCCCAGTTTTTATTACTAATCCACAAATAATGAGGAGATATATTGGCTAATCTGAGCAGCTCTGTTCCACATTCAGGTACCTTTGGAAAAGGAATTCTTTTCCATTTTTAGTTTAGTTGTATTTTCTGTAAACTGATTATTTTCCACAGAAAATACTCATTGAATATCAAAATGACTGAAAAACACACCTACACATGGCTGTTCTCTGATGTTCTCTGAGTTTTAGGCTTGCCTTCTGAATCAGAGAAAAACGGTATTCCATGTAAAGCAAAATATCCAGGAAGAGACATGTTGACATCAAAATCTCTCTGCAAACAATTTTAGAGAAAATACTTTACATTAGTTGAGATTATCAGCTATTAACTGTGGTTTTTATCCACAAAATCTCTCAATTAGTATTTGCAGAAGCAAACTGGCCACTGCAAAATGCTGCCAAAGACTACTTATTGCAGAAGTTTGTTTGAAATTAAAAGCAGGAAATGAGATAAAAAACATTTGAAACATGCCAAGTGCTAACACAAGTTTTATTTCTGAAATTTAGACTGCATACCCTCATGGATGAGGACTTGTAAAGTGAAGAAAATGGAAAAAAAAAATTGAAACCTGATTTTAAAAGATATAAATTCCAAATGTAATCATGATTTGTTGATTTTCTCCACTAGCAACAGCATCAGTTGTTCCATGAGAAGTGTTCCAACAATAAATGATTCATTTAGATTTTTCTTGGGCTTTTCTATTCAGCAAAATAACAAATGTCTTGTCAGAAAAAAAATTTTAATATAATCCAAAAATCTGATATAATTTAAAGGAAAATCTGTTCTGAAGAGGCAATAGTTGTTTCTTTTTCTAATTCAACTTCTCTACCTCAAAGTTAAACATGTATGAAATACAAACTGCTATTTTGCATCGAAAGTGTTTAAAAAAACCTTTTACTACAACTAATTGCACAGGCTTTGTGCCATTGTTAGATCTTGACTTCATCATTATTATAAAGTGCATTTTGAGTAAAGTGACAGAAAACCCACCCTTAGGATGTTTGAGCTTGGTCAGATACAGAATTATAAGAACACTGGTAGAGCTGAACTAAAAGATCTAGGAAGCTTTTTCTGTCTGTAATTTTTGGGACATCTTGCTAAGAGGTGAGATTTTTTCCTGGCTCTAAGAAAAGTAAGTGAGATCTCTGGAAGGTAGTCCTTTCTGTAAATAAAATATCATTATGAAATATCTGGTCCATTGACACTGTAATTCATACTTTGGTTAGGATATTTGTGTAGTTAGTTGGGAGTACCCTTGTCTAAAATAATTAAACAAGCAAACCAGAGCTTCTTTATGGTTTTTTTTCCCCCCATTTCATTCTGGTCCTTTAATGCATTTCAATATCCAGTAAGTCCAGCAGTTAACTTAGAGATAAACCCTCTGCATTGGATCTTTTATATCAAGTATCCAAAAATCACCTCTACATATATTCTTTTGCTATAGAATGGCTTCACTGTGTTTTAGAAACCCAGTATTCAAAAGCTCTGCTTTTGTACACTCCCCTGAAAATTGGACAACTTGTGACATTGTGCACCCAAGGAAACCCCCATAATTATGGGGGGGTTTATACACTGCTCATAACTCTCATAACTAGCAGTTTGCTAGTCACAATAAGCAAATAAAGGTAGGTGAAAGCAAAAACAAGACTTAAAAAACAGACAGGCAAATAGAAGAATATACTTTCTGAAGAGTCAGCTCTCACTTTCCCTAACTTTTCCGGTTGTCTGTAAGTAGGTGAATAGTAGTAGAATATCTCTTATTATATTCTATTATGTACACACATGCACTATGTATTTTAAATATAGAGTATATAGATTACTTTACTACTGTAGACAGGTGTATACCCCTAATTAATAGGCATGTATTTTGGAGTTTGACTATAATCATTTTACAGGTAGATACTCATCATACTGTGCTAAGTAATACTAAGCCTAAATTTGTCACATTTTATGCAGAACGGCAAAATACAGTAAGTAATATGAAAAGTGAATAAACAGCAAAAAAAAAAAAAATCTGATATCATAAATAAAATGAGCAAAAAATAAGTTGTAATCCCTCATTATTGTAATTTCTACTAATACCAATAAGGGCACATGAACTACAGTACAGAGAGACACTCTGGCCTATTTCCTGAGATAAGAGCAATGTAAACAACCAGACATTTATACAGCCTTGGGAGAAAAAGTAAATGCCAACTTCCCACTGAATGCTTGGCAAGAACTGCCAGTAGCTGTGTCACTAGGGCTTTCAAAATGTACAGCTATCAAAACATCTCAAAAACATCCCCAAAATACTGTAACCTTAAGAATTTTCAGTGATGGATTACAAATCTAGAATTAGACTCTCACTTTCCATCTGATAGTAGTAGAAGTTAAAATATGAATTGAATTGGACTGTTGGATGAAAAAAACCACTTTGGCATCAGTTTTGAAAGGTATGTGTTTACGCACATCCATATTTTCATATATCAAAAACTGAAAAAGACTAGAACAACTGTGTACTTGCTTCTGTTTTAACAGATAACTTAAGCTGAGTCATTATATTATGCTGGAATTGTTCTAACTTTTGCTTAAAGAAAATCCGTCTTCCCAGGAGGATTTTCTTAGGTAGCAGGCATCTTGTTTCTAGAGAAAGCTGATTCTTCAGATCATCTTTCCAAATCCAGTCTTTTCATGGGTCAGAATAAAGACACATTCAAGACTTTCAGTATTTCATGGACCACTCTTGAAAGTCTTAGAAGAGTCGATTGACATCTTTATTTTGTATAAAAAATATTGAATTTGGGAATTATTGTTATGTGGATTAAAGCAATTCTGTCTTTCATTTCCAGAAATGGTAAGTATTACTGGTGCCTCATTAAAATAAAAGAAAGACTATTTTAGAAACTATGACAATACTGACACCATTAAAAATTAACTGCACTATTCTAAAATTCTCCCAAGATATAAAATTTAACCTTAAGGTTCTCAGAAAAATTAAAATCACTACAGTCTTTAGTCTAAAAATAAGTTGTATGTGAAGTATTATTTTACTGTTTATTTTCACAGATGAATTAAGTATAGAATTAAGCTTATATACTTTTTATCATATAAAAGAATACTAGTCTGTCTAATTGAATGCACCACTGTCATCTTGGAATGCCTAACATATGGGAAATTATTCCTCATATCTAAATTTTATGATAGATGTGTCATAGAAGATTCACAATTTAGGGAAATTGGGATGTTGTCTTATATTAGTAATTTTGACTTAGTGATACAAGAGAGTTATGAGCAGTGTAAAATCTACTGTAGTACCACTTAGCTTTTTCTCATGGTCTTAACATATTTTGTTGACACATACTATTTACATAAATTACAAAATAGTGCTAGAAGAATGTTCAAGATTTATCACTACAGTTAATTGTTAAATTGAAGCAACCGTTTTAAGCATGCACCTCTAAAAATTATCTGGGTTTTTTGCTTAAAGAATATTGCTTTCAGAGGTTTGTCCTTTAAGGAAATACTTTGTCAAAAATTATAAGTACACAGTTTCCACTGCATATGGAAACACTTAGTTTACATATAATTTGTCATATAATTTGTCGATCTATGTAAATTAAGATTTTATTCCAGTTTAGAAAGTTCTCTTTAGACATCGGATCACGTGCTGTGCTAAGACAGCTAAAAAGGAGTGTGTACTTGCTCCTGTTTTAACAGATACCTTGAACTGGGTCATTATATTATGCTAGCCATAACAGAATTATTCTAAATTTTGCTTAAAGAAAATCTGTCTTCCCAGGAGGATTTTCTTAGGTGGCAGGCATCTTGTTGTTTATCTAGGGTAAGCTAATTCTTCAGATCATTTTGCCAAATCCAGTCTTTTCATGGGTCATAAGGAGACAAGCTGTCAAATTTTATAAATAAACTTCTGGATTATTTCTAGCCTCTGAATAAAAGCCAAGTGGCAATGCACTCAGTCATTAAAATGTTTTGAGAGAAAAAATTAGGAGATACAGGAAGTAATTAAAGTCTCCGATAATTTCCAATATCTGCAAAAATATCCTGCTTGTTGAGGCTGATATTTTCAAGAGTAAGTGATTAAAAAACCTGTCAGTCTTCAATAATAACGGCATTTGGTCAAGTCACTTTTCTGTGTGTATGAAATCTATTTTGCACATTTTTTTTCTAAGCCTGACTTTCAGACTTGTTTTATTTTATATATGTATACATGTCATGTCAAGTATGAAGTGGATAACACTTAGTAAACAACATGAGAGAGATTAAATCAATTTCTTAATTAGACTGAGATTTCCAGACAGGCCTGTGGCTAATTATGTGGGATATTCATCATATAACTAATGTGAAGCTCACAGATTTGGTACAGTAATAGTCACAGTTTCAAAAATACCCATTTCACTTTCAGGAAAGTAATAATTTTGATAAATTTTGTCCAGATCCAGAGTCTGACCCCCCAGCCATTAATATTAACAAAATCTCTCCATTGACTTAACTGATTGTGTTTCAGGTTGCTAAGTTAAAGCTTGCATCTACCGTATTAAAAATCAAGTCTGAGATGTAATTTTACCCTATGAAACGTTTTATTTGATTTGTTCATCACCATGTACATGCCCTAAAATAACAGAAGATGCTTGATTTCCTTCCAGAAAATTCTGCTTGTTGGAGAGTAGAAAATGAGGGATATACTGAAAAGGATTCACTGAAATACTGTGCATTCTTACTCACTTAACACAACATTTGGGTTTGAGGCAGTAACACAACATTTTGGACTCCCCTACACTGCAGAATGTTTTTTAGCTGAAATGACATGGCTGACATGGCTGATATTAAACCAGGCCAGATAATGTTTCTAAGAAATAGTGATTCTTTCTTAGAATAGGAAGAGGTCATATTTCCAGCTCTAAAATTTAAGTTAATAATTTTCAGGAACTTCCTTATCTGGAAGTAATAATTTAGATTCTGCTTTCCTTTTTTTAATCTGTGATTTCATCTAGTGAAATTTGGATTGCTTTGGTATAATTGAGAGAAGAGTTTGACTTACATAGCTGGGCTTTTTTTTTCTACATTGTTGAAATTTTGGCTAGTCTCATAAACAACAAGAAAAATCTAGGGAGTATTCATGCAGATAGGAACACTGAAAGTTTCATAAATCATGCAACTTCAGTCTGTATTTTAAATTTTTGTTAGTCCAGATATCCCTTCTCACTCAGATAAATTGTTCTCTTCCTACAAATTTAAATTTAAAAATTATGGTAAGTATAATATACAATCGTTATCTGAAAAGCACAGACTATAATGAGATCTAGAGGTCCAAGAAATTATATGTCATCAAATTACTGATGATATTAAACATCTGTGTTAGTTATGCAAAGTTTATCAAAAAGAAGTCTCTAAATATAAAATGGAAACAGGTCAGATTCAGGCAAATATGCTTATTTCATAGCAACATTTTGAGTAGAAAATGTTGATCCCTAGAATGGTAAAATAGTCATGCAGCTGATCCAAATTCACATTAGATGAACTCAGGACATTCTTTAAATCAGCTTATCATAGATACAGAATCAAATATCAAATAATTCTTTTGAATTATAGTCTAAGAGAAAATAGCCCTATCACAATCACCACAATCACCATCTGAACAGCTCTTACAGTTTTTACTTAGTGCCAAACAAACCATAGTCAGGGTAGATATTTTTCCATGGTATACACTCAAAATGACAAAAATATAGATAGGTAATTAAGCTTATGCAATGGCCATGTTCAAGATGTCAGAAATCTGAGAGAAGGGATTATTTTGAAGAACAATTTGCATTCAACAGCATCAAGTTTGAACATGCTTTGATCTTACATCCATAAATTAATTTGGTGGTCATAAGGGTTTAAGTGTCATTGCCTTAAAGTATCTGTATTTGGAAAGGATGAACAATGGTTAGCTTTAACTTTTTTACCTTTTCATTTTACTCATTTGATGTTGGAATCAAATGTTTACCTTTCTGAAACAGTCATTATGAAATATTTTCTGAATACTCTTAAGCAAAAAGGCAGTTGTTAAGTGCTAAAAAAGTGGAACCTTCCCTTAAGTTTGCATAACATAAAAATACTTCACATAGGTAGTACCCATCAACAATGGAAAAATGATGTACAGAAAAAACTTAAAGGCTATCTCCTCAATAAAAAGCTAAGATATTTAGGCACATTGTCAAAAAGAGAATTATGTGCCTAGATAGGATTTAGGTACCTAAGTAGTTCTGAGAATTTAGATATTCTTCTGTGGAAATAAATCATAAGGCTGAAATTATAGAAAGTTTTAAATTAAAAGATTAATATTCCATGGCATTTAAGTTAAATGAACTGAGCTGCTTTGGAGGGTCTTGGTAAAATATTATGACATTTTTGGGCACTAACAGGCTGAGAAGTATGTCAGAGTTTAAGCAAAATTAGTCCATATCCTTTGGAAGTAAACTTAGACCTTGTTTTTTCCCTTCATTCCTCCATCTCTTTTTACAGTTTATTAGTACACTACATTCCTGATGTGTATTGAGCTGAAACGAATTTTAGTGCTAGAAGGGTCTTGGTAAAATATTATGACATTTTTGGGCACTAACAGGCTGAGAAGTATGTCAGAGTTTAAGCAAAATTAGTCCATATCCTTTGGAAGTAAACTTAGACCTTGTTTTTTCCCTTCATTCCTCCATCTCTTTTTACAGTTTATTAGTACACTACATTCCTGATGTGTATTGAGCTGAAACGAATTTTAGTGCTAGAGCTTACAGATCTTTCTGCAACTCCAGAATATTTCCTTTTCTCATGATGAAGAAATATATACTTACACATCTATCAAAGGCCACTCTGTTTTCCATCACTACACTGGTTTAGCTGACTGTTCCCTTTTTATGCGTGGAGCACACATTGCTCCTAGTGCCTGTTTTTCTTTTATCATAAATCCCAGTCCCCACAGAATAGGAAGATATTTGTTCACATTACTTATGTTTTTAAGTAGGAACGTGAAGTTCAGATTCTGAAATATGTTTGAAAAGAAAGTCAGAGCTGTTGTTATTAGAAGGAATTCAAACTTCTTGAAACACTGACATGAAACATTGCACTCATTGTTATGGGAGAAGGTCAGTAGTTCAGATAGAATCTGTATTACAGACAGTTCCAAAATTGAAACTACAGGAGTACTGATGATATATTTTTAAAGCACCTTTCTCTATGCTCAGTTATATGTTATTCATAAAAGTGTGGTGGCCTTGCAACAAAGAGACAATGAAGGCAGTGATTTATAGAACAGCCTTATCACAGCATGTATTAAAAAGTGAAAGAAGAATGTAGTCCTACATTTCATAGTCACTCCTATTAATTTTGCCTGTTTTTAAGGAATTGTGTATAACAGAGAGAGGTTGCTAATGGAGGTATATTTACTTTTAATGGATGGTGTCCTACCAGTAGAGGATGGGCACTTACTCTTACTGAAAAACACTCAAGAGTTACAGACAAAATTATGCCAGTGGAATCCTAGTAACAAGAGAGTATGCAATATCACCGCGATGCTTGAATTACAAACTTGATTTGATCATGTTCTTAAATAATAAAATGAATTAATGATGTCTTGATTGGCCTTTCTTCTTAGGGATACCAAAGAACTGTAAAAGTCATAAGATCATCCTAATTATTGGACCAACACAGAATATTTGAATTCCTCATTCTAAAATGTTATATGAATTCTTAAATATCTACAAAAGGTTAAATGTTTTGTTTTCTATTTGCTAGGGAATTATTTTGAACATACAAAATCATCTCCTTTCATTAATTTATATTGCAGTGTGCTCAACACAGGCAGTTGCACTAATGTTTTGCTGATTTGGGGTGTTCATCATACGTGACTATTTCATCATGCCTGATAAAAACATCTCTGTCATAAACAGTGGTGAGACAAAGGGTGAGATTTTCAAAGCAGTTGAACCAAACAGCTCTTGTTTGCTTATCTAACATTATGACATCACAACATACATCACAGACTGCTCTCCTATGAATGTGGAATACAGCGATATGTTGCATTGTCAGTTTTCTGAGTACCAGCATATCACCTCCTCTTGGAAAAAATGGTTGCATTGATTAGGTTTTTTGTCAAACAGTAAAAAGATATTATATTTGATATCACGTTGCAAAAAAGTAATTATTTTTATGAGTGCTATAATTTACGTTACATCAACAAACATAATTATGCAGGCATGTAGTTGAGACATATTAGTTTGAAACCATGACTAAGCTTATTTTAGCAGCAAGTGAAAAGAAGTCATATTAATTACTACCAAGGACCAAGCTGTTGGATACCATAAGTATGAGATTAACGTCTCTATGTTCCAAGATTACTTTAAAGGGAAAGATTATCCCTCGCATTCTTTAAAATTCCACTACAAAAATTTAACCCTATTAGCTGCTACACAAGCATCGCTCAGCTGTAGGCTCATGTTTTCCTTTCTGTATAGTAATTGTTGAATTATTTTACTGATAAAATACATTCATTGTAATTTATCAACATTTTAATTTATCAATATTTTTATTAATCTTTTTTTTTTTTAATCAAGATGATAAACCAGAATGAACTGTAACCAAGAAGTATTTAGAATAGGTAACAGTGACACTAGTAAGTGACTGGTTTTTGTCTTGAAATTGCTGAAATGGATCTCACTACTAAACACTGATTGTTTGGACTTACATGTGGATTGGAATATTCAATGGTACACACTCTGCATTAGCAACACAGTTCTGGAGCTAGGACTAGATCCACAAAAGTTTAAGCATTGCATCTCTTACTGTCATAATACCCAGCTGTTATGGAATTTGAGTTACACATCTAACCTTCCTTAATGATGCAGGATTAGGTGAAAAAATATAGGTAGATAGTTGAATGAAATTGGGAAGATACTCTATCATATCGTAATTGAGCTATTGTGACTATGAATAATAGCAAAGAGAGAGCAGCATAGGCTTTATCCTATGCTAGCAGCCAGTGTACAGTCTTCAAGAGTCTTAACCTGCTGTTTCCTTGCATGTCCTAAAGCTTGAATGCTTGTGTTTTGTGTTCTGTTACCTGTATGAAACTGGCTCAGGTGTGCCAGTGTATATCAGAATCATAACTTCCCATGCTCTGGTACCATAACAGATGCCATAGATACCGTAACAGGACTCCTGGCACATGCACTGAATAGGGGACTACGTAAGATAGAATAGGAACACCAAAGCCCACTCCACGACTGACCTGAGGCCCAGCTTTGAGCCTGAGAGGACTCTGTCCCAGATGCAGACTCATACCTGAAGGAGGATATCCATTTCAATGCTATACTTCACCTGAAAACCAGGGCTAATTAAGTCAGGTGCTGAGCTATTCCCAGGACAATACTATTGCTTCTGATATGCAAGTTAATAACTCTGCAAGGCACTGCATCCTGCATATTTAGACATGCAAAGTTTAGAAGACACCTCCCTCTTATCCTCTCAATAATTTAGGTTCCTGTTTAGATGAGAATCCAGAATCCTGCAGTTAGGTGTGCCTGAGCTTTTCTCATTAAAAATGGCAGTTGTGCCTAATGCTCAAAAACTTAGATTACACATCAGAGACCTAGCACTGCAGTCAAAACATGCTCACAAACTGCTTTTTCAGTCGCCTATTAGCCAAATCATATTTTACCTAGAGATTAAATACAACTGCAAGTTTACTGAGCTCTTTTCCCACCTCTTACGCAACTGCTTGCTCAATTAAATTTTGGACATTTCTAGGTGTGCCAAAAAGCAAACTCCTCACTGCGTAGCTATCTCCACTCACAGAAGCTTACACATTCAGTGATTTTAGGCGCCCTCAGGGTCAGACCCCGAGACTGAAATTTTGGAGTAAAGTTCAACCAAAAAAAGTTTAAATACACAGCTAGGTCATTTGTGATCTTTCTGTGACTTTTCTATGAATCTAGCCTGTAAATGACATTTTATCCTTCAGTAATTAATAAAACTCTTCATAATGAGACAGAAGCTACTGACCTCACTCCAGTAATTTCTTTTACTCTTTTGCTTATTCTTCTTTCAGCAATTAGTCTTAAATGCAGGAAAGAGTCAGAGGATTGAAAATCCATAAGCTTTCATGCATTTGGGCTGTTTGATTAGCAATTGTAGATGTCAAAGCAATTTTCTTTCTTATACGTAGTTGAAACATTCCTCTAGCTTTTGCCAGGACCTGATCAGTACTTACCAACTAAAATATTAAATACTGAGTGACAATGAAGGAGGCACAATTACCATTATTTTCTCTAGAAATTTACTAACAATAAAATTTTAACAGTACATTTCATTTCCCTATGAAGTGACTTGACAGATGGTTATTCACAGCTCCAAAAAGTTTAAGATCTTAAAACTACACAGATTTGAAGAAGTAAAGGAACGGGCAATCATTTGTTGTGCACAAAACACCTACACCAAAAGCATAGGATGTATACTTCAGTATAGCAGAAAGGGTCCATTATCTAAGTGAAAGAGATATTTTTGTTTACTGACAATTAAAAATATAGTAGTTCTATTTAATCATTTATTGAGAGTGACCGTAACTTGCTACAGTCCTTATGGTGATTTACCAAATTGCCGATTTTGAGTGTAGTGTAAAAATACTCTACTACATCTACTTGTTGAGCATATTCTATTTTTAAAAATGAGCTTTTTCAGGTTAGATTTTGCTTTCTATTTTACTATAAATTTTGTCATACTCTGAAACAACAAGTGCCAGAAATGTTCAGCTGAGGTCTGAAACTTATTACAAGTATATGGGATATTAATTGACCCTTACTCAAAGCTAACATATGACCAGTTTAATAGGCCTTTAGAATGTTACATTTGAGTTGCACATTTGCTTTCTGCTAACGTAGGACTCTGGCCAGCAGAGGTCATACTGAGTCAGTGGGATTTTGTATTCCCACTTCTCTGATGATCTCTTCAGGAAAAGCTTCCAATAAAAACCGATGCTTCCAGCAAAATAATGCTTCCAACAAAAATATCCCATGGCTGCGATAATATTCCTAGCATGAACTGATCACTTTCTTCCCTAGTCTGCCGGTTGCCAGTCATAGTCTGCACCATGACAGTAGTGTCTCATAATTACGGCAAAGTCCTAAGTTATTAATTTCAAGCTCTTCTCTATAACTGTCTACCCACACAGCACAAACTACCTCACTGGTAGGTGCCAGTTTTACAGGTCACAGAACAGAAGACCATGGCAATAATGACTTTCCCAGGGCCACACAACAGCAAGAGACACAGCTAGGACTAGAACTTTGCCTCCAAAATCTTAAATGAACATGTAAATCACTAGCCCATGCAACTTTTCACCAGACTGTACAGCCTGGCTAGTTTTCCTCAAGCACCTGAAGAAAGAAAGAATCTGGGACTGCATAGGCATTAGTAGATGTTACTCCTTTCACAGCAATAGCAGAGAATGCAGTGGGGAAAGGGATGGATTGGTGGAATGCATGGAACCAGACCAAACTGAAACATGCGTGCAAGATGCTTCACAGTGGAGCAAAGGCAGGCATAGTGTTATTGCAGGTTTCTATTCACAACTCTAGGGCAGCACTCAGGAGCCGAGACCAAGGCAAAGGTGCTCACTAGATCATTAATTCCAGGAGGCAGCTAGCAGGAGTTCTGTGAGAAACAGTGAGAAAAGGGAAAATGAGAACATGAGCTGATACAGGAAAAGAAAAAAGAGCCATCTGTGACCAGTCCTGACTGGTGAACAGGGGAGAATCACCTGGTTTTTTTGAACAGCAACAGCAAGAATCAAATAAAGGCTGGAGTATAAGGGCAGAAATGCCTCCTATTTTTTTTTTTAAGATTAAATATGTAGATACTATACATATTTGTCCAGTCACATCTCAATCTTGCTACTTAAATTAGGTGCAGCATCATCTCTGAAGACTCATAATGTTATTTTGAACATATGCAACAGTAAGCTTTATTATGATTAACTTAGTTCACCAGGCTGACCTGTGACTGCAAGATGAATTTACTGTGTCTTCAACCTGAGAGAATTCACACGCCAGCAGAGAGCAGCCTAGTTACTCAGCAATAGGCAAGGCAGGATCAAGATGTTTCGGATGATTATGTTTCTCATTCTGTTTGATAGAACTCATTATGTATCCATGAAAGGAGGAAAACTACTTTTCTTGTCCAATTTCTGATATTATTTTTTTAATTTTTTTTGAGTGTAAAGATACTTGTCTTTGGTTTCATGCCTTCCCTGTTGGCTAGTAGTTAATACAATTTTTGTTCTCTATGCTTGGTCACTGTATGTGGGCTACAGCCTGTGTCAAATACTTCTTCTTGGATTTTGACTAAGAGATATAGAGATCAGAAAAAGTCAGTTATGATTGGGATTTATTCTGATATTAACTGGTTGGAGCCCATACCAATATCAAGGAATTCTTTTGATCATGAAATCCCCCTTTTCTTTCATCTGTTGACCCTGGGAATCTCTAAGCACCATTCATGCTGTGTTTATCTAGACCTAGAATAAAGTTTATTTAAGGAATCTTCATTTAGGAACCATTCACTTCAACAGGTTTGGATCAACCTATGTATTATTTATATATACTATATTCTATATAGTGTATACTGTAAATGATATACAATATTCTATGTAGTATATATCATATATATCATATATCACATGTCATATACCTTATGCAGTTTATAATTAATTTTATATATATATGTAGTGTCAAAGATTTACATAATATGTCAATGAAAGAATGGTTTCCTGTAGTAACAATATATAAATGTATGTGAATCATCTTGAATACAAAAGGCTTCCATTGAGTGCTGTGGTCGACAAGAGTCTAGCTTTATAGAGCTAGGCTTCTACAGCAAATAAATCTTTTCCTACTCTTTATGAAAGAAATTGTTCAGTTTAGAACGTTACATAATGCCAAGTGATGCTATCTCGTATTCTGGTATTTTTATACTCTATGACATATCATCTTATTACATGAAAAGAAAATATGCGGACTTACATTTAAAGAAAGTAAATCTGTCACTGGATAACACAATTAATTCAACAAATAATAGTCCAGTACAAATTGTTTCATGTTTGGTGTACAGCCAAAATATGCTGAAGTATGTACATTATTTTTGGCAAAGCTTGAATTCAACTTGGAGCACGCTACTGGTTACTTAGTTTTCTGTTACCACAGTTCAGCGTAACTATTGAATATACTGAATATAACAGATGAGATAATGAACTGTAAACTGTATTGCTTGCTTGTATCCCTACTAGAGAAAAAAAGCATCTGAGAGCACTTGGAATGTGTGGGGTTTAAACTTGTTAGTCATTTTTGTGCAGTGCTGGCCTTTGTGGTATTCTGGGACATTTTAGGATTCAATTAGCAGGAGTCTGCTTTGTTTTTGTTTTTAGTATAATATAGAAGTATAACACTATCTAAATAAAACTTTATAGTTTAGTATAAAAATAACCTCTTTCATAGTCAAATGGTATGAACATTGGAGAAAAGTAAACAAAAGGAAAAGGTACTGAACGTAGAGAACAACTTCAGGAAACCCGCTTGTATAGTATGGTAGCATTTTTATTCTGTGTATTAAGTCACTACTGAAATGTCTGTTCTTTCACTCAGGATAGTAAAATTATTCTAAGTATGGAAAGTACATTTTATTTCTACAGATTGCATAGTACACCAGAGCCCTGTTCAGATTGGGACTGCAAAATATTTCTGAAATGAAAATAATTTTTTTACTGCAGGTGGGTTCTAACCCTATAGAAACTATTTCTCTTTAACGACTCTTTGGGATTTCCTCCCTGAAAAATAGACATGTATTTGTAGCCTGAAACATGATTTGAGTAGCAAGCGTTTGGGTGGATTTCTAAATTCTGCTGAACACATTTGCCGTGTTTCATTTCTTCTGAAATTCAGTGTGGCCTTTACTAGAAGAAATGATGAGGGATTTGAGGGTAATCTGTAAATTGTTTTTAAAGAGGTACCAGAATACCCTTGTATCTGTTTGACCTACCACAGTTTTTAGTATCATTACTTGGTAATGATTCTAAAGCAATCAGGTATAAATAAGAGGGCAAAAGGACAGGCTTCTCTGGCACTTCTTGTAGATTACGTAGCTGTAAAGACATTCCGTTAAAGATTACTGATAATATGTAAGAGACATAAAAATTCCTGCTTTGGTTAGCAAGAGAATTAGAGATGTTTGCTTATAAGCGAACTCAATTAACTCAGAATATATTTTCAGTCTGGACTAAACCCAGCTATGTTTCTATTGTGCTAAATGTGCCTAGTGGTCAGCTGTCTTTACTTAAAAAGACAGCCCATTTCCCAACAGTTACCACACTGTGGGATTTAAGATAATGCGTTTTACCCTTTTATTATTTCAGATACCACTGTTTACTGACTTGGTAAATGTAGACTTTTAGTGTTCAACTGAGCTGTCCAAATATTTAACTGATCAAAAATTCAGCTCTGTTTTCTTATTTTAATGGGGACTTTTAGTGGCATTTATGTGGTACTAATAGATGAGCACCTAGGAAATTTCTCTAGGAGTTTTGTATTTGGAAAACCTGCCATCTTTAAAGTGGGAAGAAAAATTAGAAACTGTAGAGCATAGTTGTCAACATCAGTAAATGAACAACAAAACATGTATTCATGTATTAGTCTCAGGTCACATATAACTCATTGTCTAACTTGTGAGATGCAGCCTTTAGAAGTCAGTTCATCTAGCTAAGTTATGCATGCCACAAGTATTCAACATCTATTTTATAAATATTTAAAAAATATTATTCTAGTGAAACGCTACTTGCATGTGTGTGCTTTACGTAACATTGGTAATATTTCTGAAATATCATAATAATGAAATTTAAATGTTAACATAAGAAGTGTGAGAAACTGCTTTGTTTATTTCTAGATGTACTATATACAATTTATAACAAATATTTTTCTTTTGAATTAGAACTTTTCTAGCAGTCTCTCTGAAACAAACAATATGAGGGAAAAATCATAGGCCAACTACAAAGCATTATTCAAAAGTACAAATTAACATAAGTATAATGTGACAATTATTAAATTAGAAGGTAAAATGTTACTTTGCAGAACCACAACCACAGTGACTCATGTCTGTTGTAGGTCCTCATTAGGAACGTTGGTCTTGTGGTTATGGCAGGGAACTGTGACTTGGCAGATACGCATGCAGTCTCTGGTTCTACTAGTTTTCCTGTCTAATATTTAGAATGCAACTTAAGGCTAGATTAAAAAAAAAACAAACAAGCTTGATGCTACAGTGCTGAGCAGCTCTGTGCCTAACTCACTTCATTGCCCCCAATTCCTATACAATGCGTAGGAAATGATCGACAGCACTTGGAGCAGAGCCACTTCCTGCTGGCCCAACATAATCCCGAAAACAGGAATGTGGTTTAATTCAAATCCTTATCCTATATTTACATGTTTTTCTCAGTGTTGCAGAGAGGTGCCTCCTCCCATTCAAACTTCACAACCCAAATCCTACTCTTCAGATAGCTGCCTGTATCCTTTCTTTCAAAACCTGTCTAGAAGGGGTGATAGTGATGCCCTCTCACTTTTGCTTTTATACAGTACCTTACTGGTTAAAGCACTCTCCTAAGATAAGAAAGACCCAGACTCAATACACTATTTTGACTGAGAAAACTGAAACTAAGTTCTTTCAGCCTTTTAATTGCTGTCCTAATGACCAACATATAGGTCATGAAAAGAAAGTTTCCATCCCACCTATTTAAACTATTCTCTTGCGGTGGGGTGGGGGGAGGTGGGGACTTAGCTAGGTCAGAGAGAATGTCACAAAAGCAAGCAGGCCTTGTAGCCTAGTGGTAAAGGTCTTCAGCTAAAGGCAGGAAGATAACAAAAGCCATTCAACTAAAACTTGATCCCTAGTTCTATTGTCTATGAAAGAGTTTTCTTTCCCCACTTCCATTAAACTGACCATTTTTGACAAGATATTCTACTATGGATCATGGGAGTGTAGAGGCTATGGCAGTACACAGTACAAGATAACAGTGGTTTATCATGGACTTAAGTTCTGCAGTCACATGTGCCCGTACAGAATATAGGTAGAAACTACAGATAGAAACTGGATTTATATTGCATCTTGAAAAGAAGTGAGAACTCATGATTCTTGCTGGATCCAAACTGTCTCTTTAGGCTCTAATGACAATGCTTTATCAAATTGTTATGGATCTCTTAAGTTCATTCCAGAAAATGTATGGTGTGCTCATCAATGAGAAGCTTAAGGGCGGAGAGAAAGAAAATTGTGCAGACAGCAGTCTTAAGATAAAAAGATAAGAACTTCATCTGTTGTTGACTCTTAAAATCTTTCTAACTTGGAAACATTTGGTATTTGTTATTATATGTTTCTTAAAGGCTTGAAAAAGATTTTTTTAATCACGGTATTTTGATTCATGCTGTCTTTAGCATGAAACAGTATTGACAGTGCTGTGTTTTTCCTCTCCTTTCACCACTAATATTGTTAAATAAATGCTCACTTACCTTATGCTGATAACTAATACTCTCCAGTAGAGCATAGATTTGCTGTTGGCAACAGTGGACTAATCTTACAGGTAAACAGTGCGATCAATAATATTTCATTAGCAACATGGGAATAGTCTTCAATGTATGTACCAAAAAAATTTGGCAACTGTTTATTGAATCTGAATTCTTCCATCAGAGACCCGGTTTGAAAAGGTCGTTTTGAGTAATGAAGGACACTCCACAGGACTGAACTATATGTCTGGTTCATAAAACCAAAAAATTATATTATTATATTCATTGACACATCTGGGTGTTTTTTCCTGAGGACAATTTTTCTGCCATTCTGCATTAAGCTGTCTGCCACACTTCTTTCATTTAGGTCTCAGTCAAATAATTAAATGTCCTTAGATACCATACGAGTCAGTGGGAATGGGGATTGTGTTCTGTGCACTTCACAGAAGGATTCATCAGCTCCTTTTAAAACTGAGCTCATTCTTTTCATTATTTATTACATCCAACTTAAATGCAAACTGAAAGGCAATAAAGAAGAATGTATATTATCAATTAATCTATTTTGAAACTTCCATATGTTCTTATTGTTTTAGAGAAGGGGTGGCTGCAACACAATTTATTGAACCTCTCCATTTTACTTCTCTATACTTTTTCACATTATAACATCATATATAAACTCCAGCTTTACTAAACTTACCTATGCTTATGGTTATACACTTTCCTCTTTGCTCCAAAGCAAGTGTTTTGCTTTTTTCAAGCAGTTAATTTGTAGATTTCTATCTCCACTCAGCATTAGCTCACACGTGTATCTTCTTTTAAAAAAAAAAAAAATCACCTTTGTCATGAGAGCTATGCTATATGTGACAGTGACAAGCATCTTGCGTGATGTGGTTGTTGTTTAAGACATGATCTGTTAACGAGGATATGCAGGTCTATAAATGACAGATACAAAGGATCTGCAACTTTATTAAATTATTGAAGGCACAGGAAAGCATAATAAACTTATCGAGTACTGTGCAGCAGTTACCACACTGCAAATTTCCTTGCTACCCAGGTAATTCAGGCTGTTCCTATCATGTTCAGGATGTTTCAGGCACAGAGCTTATAATGAGGAGGGGGAAAAAGGTCGTTTTGATTCCCACTTCCTTCTATCTGGCTATCAAGGAATGAATGCCACAAAGACATAGATGTTTTCTACTACTACAAACAAACACCGCAAGGTTTAGAGATTCAAGAGAGATTTCTCTTGTCCAGCTGAATACTGCTCCCATCTAGTCTATGGTTTATAAGATTACAGTAAACCACAAAGAACGTATTTCTCCTTAAAAGTCTACTACTTGGTAAATTCATACTTTTAAAATTTTATATCAGCATTAAAAGTATTATGAAAACCTAAAAAAAAAGTTTGTCTAAAGTCCCTCACAAATAATACTACGTACTTTGTTGACTTCTCATGGCATTTATCATCTTCACATGTGGTTGCTATGTATTGCATTTGAAAACTGAACACCAAAAAGTTCTTGTAAAGCTTGAAGGTTAATGGCATTAGTCTGCCCCTTGACTATAGGAAGCTGTCAATCTAATTTAAACTGACAGATGTGCTTTTACAGCTGGAGCAGTACAGAGATCTTTAAGTTTTAGCCTTCTGGGGGAAAATAGTGGGTAAAATAGCAAGAAATGTCAATGAGTAATTTTTCTAGAAGAGATTGATCAAAGTTTGGAATGTGTCCTGTCCTGAGAAGCCCCAGGAAATCACAGAAGTCTCTCTCTAAAACAACCTTTTTTGTTAACTGAAAACTCAATTATACCAAAAGGAATAAATTAATATTGAGGAACCTTATGATTATTCTAGTATATGATTTCATCTAAAGAATAGTTACTAGTTTGATGGCTTTAGTGTATTTGACAAACCCACTGAATAATTTCCTCTCTATATACAGCTTTTTCAAATTTTTTTTTTTAATTTAGAATGATAAATATATGAGCAAATTTCTTTTTGTATAATTTGTATGTTAATGGAATAATAAGTATTATGTAAGTTTTGGTGGGCAGAATTTGAAATCTCAAAAAATGTCAAACTAGGCATTTTTCCATAGAAGTTTATTTCCATAAAAGAACAAAGCTAGTGATTTCTGCAAGGCTTTCTAATTTGTATTTCATCTAAGAATACTGAGGTAAATGCTATCTGATAATGGCTTATATGAAGTAAGAAAGGTCCTCTTTTAAAACTACTTTTAAGAAGGAATCTCCTACGTTTATGAAAGAAATTATACATGTTCTGTATTACAACAGAAATGTTCTTGGTGACCCAGAAAATCTCTTTCAGTCCTATAATATCCTAAACACACACAAAAACTGCTCTGGCTTCAGAATTATTCAGATCATAAAGACTGAAATATTGCACATTTTAGCTTCTCAAAAATAATTTCCAATACAGAATTTTCGCATAACTAGGGCTATTCTAAGAGAATCAATAATTGCAACATACTCGAAACTTAATGGATTCGAGAGTCATTTCCTCATTCTTTGTAGAAAGTGAAGAAAGTGGTACAAAAAGTGCTACTGTTGATCTCTAAGGGCTAGCACTGAATTCCCCTGAGATAATACATAGATAGCATCTAAAAGTTTGTTTGGAGTAGGACTGCACTGAGGTCACTGTTCAAGACAACAAACTGTCTGCTGCATTCTCTGACCCTGAAAGGTTAGAGTTTAGGAATTTCCTGGAGAGATTCTGTTTGGTCTAACATTTTTATGAAAGTATCAAGGGGATAGTTAAGAGCAATAGTAAGGTTATTTTCCCCAGAGCTGTAAAACTCTTTTATCTAGCCAAAAATACTTTCAGGGAGATGCCTGTTAAGTCTGTGTGAATGCAGAGGAGAAATCAGAAAAAGAAAACTTGTTTTTTTTCATAGGAGTCTAAAAACACACCAAATGTTTTTTAAAATAATTTTATATTTGGTTTTAAGTATAGTACTCTTTTATGATTACATTTTGTTCCACATGAAAAAAAAGGTTCTTTTACACTTATTCATTTTTTACCTATTTTTGCATACAAAACTCTTTAAAAAATGAAAGAAAACAGATACATTTTTTCATTGACGTAACGAATTTGCTAATGATGTGTCCTGACAAAACAGCTGGACCCAGCTGACTGAACTCTTAAAGATACAACTATATTCATGATAACCCAAAGGAAGTCAGAGGGAAGTTAGCTTTGTCATAATCGCATTTGTTCATTTTTCTTCCACTTGACTTGTGGGATAGTTAGATTCTAAACATGTACTGCACATCATGCCATTATGGTATAAAACCATCTTAATGAAGAAAGGAAATTAGTGTAACTTCGTAGTACAGTCCATAAGACTGGTAGTTTTACACCAGAAAAACTAATTGTAACTTTCAAAAGCATAGGAAAATTATAACCTTTAGCAAAATTCAGCATGTGTTCTTCATCAGTGCCTAATTCAGGATGTTAGTAATAGCTCATTGGTACATCTCTAGGCACAATATCAGTGCAAATGCTGACAAACCAAGGCAGGCAAATCCTCAAAACAAGACAATGCCGGAGTCAAATATCAACATGGTGGATAAAAATCGATAGCGTGACTGCTAGTAGCACTGTATAGCTAACATCCTTGAGGTCAGCTCAGCCAAAGTTTCATGCGGAGGCACCACAGATGATCTGGTGGTAAACAGGGATGCAGCATGGATTTTCAAAGAACAAGTTAGCTGTAGATGCTTTAATGGGGACAGCTGTCAGAAGCATCCTAAAATAATAATGTAGGAATAGGTGCTAAAACCAAGTTGTATTTTATACATGTATTGACTGTGACTGTTAGTCACTAGTCACCTAGCCTCTCACATTTCTACCTTCTTCATCTCCGGTTCACTGAGGCAGCAACAGCTCGAATTAATATCTACATTTAGCATGCACATCTTGATTAACTTTCAGCATTGACTTGTTTTCTTCTTTGAGCATTTAGTCCTTATCTCTAAGGGTCTGTTCAAGTTTCAACCATATGAACTCTATTCTTGTTCACAATAGTGCTTCCTTGTTACCCTCATTCCATCAACCAATTTTCCTTCTTCCATCCCTTTTTCACACACTCAACTTTTCACTTAGGGCCCTACTGAAGGCTGTTCCTATATTTGGTATAGCTTCCTCATCCGTATAGTTTCATATGAATTTTCAAATTCTCTTTTTCTCCTCCGAATCCTACAAATACAAACACTTAACAGTAATAGCCCTTAGTTTAGCCCTTAACATTAATAGGGTTACCTTTCATATAAGTTTATTATTATTTTATTGCTTTCAACTGGGCGTTTTGTAAGTGGTCACTTCCAGTAAAAACTTTGTTTGGTAAAGGAGAACTGCTTTATTGATCTGTATTTTTGAGCTATCTATACTAAGATCTTCAAGACAGACACTATGTCTGCTTTTTGTGTCAAACAAATCATTATAACCTCCATCTCACAGCCACACAAAGGATAGACCAGATTGCTTGCAAAATATCAGAAACAATGTTCTGCCAGTTGGATCCAATTTTGGTTATCAGAACTAAAACCAAAACAAATTCTCCCTGTCCATCATGATTCCTCTCATTCCCTACCAGTGAAAGATGATTAGATCAAACACATCCGAATGATACAACCCAAAAGAGTCAGTTCAGTTTGAAAGAATACTGAAGGTCTAAGTGATATGTTGCACAAAGAGAACCACTAAGCTTAAGCAATAGGTTCTTTTATGTGTCTGTCTATTCCTAAGAAAATAATACACTCATGTTATCATTGTATAAAATGTTAGATTTTTTCACTGTTTCTAGGTGTTTTTCTTATGCTACCAGTATAATACAGCTTTCAACTGACCAGTTGTGAGACGTCTATGTAACTGCTAATAATGTGCTGTTTACTGCCAGAGGCTAATAGTAAAATTAGGCACTTTGTGCACAATTCAGATCTTGATATAAAAAACATTGGGGTTTGGATGCCTTGGATTCGGTATTTTCACTCAAATGCTAGATTACTTAGTTTTATAAACCTTTCTCCTGTAGAAACAGCACTTATTCTGGCAAGGAGTTCTGTTGATTAAGAAAGGAATCAAGAATATGTAAAAATAAGATCTGACTCTCAATTTCAAAAGTCAAAGAATATTCCATTTATTCAGAGTGGTGCTATAGCAATTCATGAGCTCTAAAAAAAGCTACAAGTACTTTGGAATCATTCTCTGTAGTAAATTTTTTCTTTCACCATTTCATATCTACTAGCAAGGATAATGTTTATGTTAGCCACTTGTATTGCTGCGTTCATTAGAGAAGTGTTAGGTAAAGACCTTTGTCTACTTTGCAGAAAGGAAAAAATACAATAGCTTTTTTAAGCATTCACTTATAGGGATTGGAAAGAGGAATATGGTTAGTAAGAGGAAGATGAGGGTATCCCTTAAACTAGTAACTGGGTGAGGATTAGGACAGCCTGGTAACTAAGGAGGGTTCATCAATATTGTTCTTCTAGTCTCAGTTTCTTTTGAGAGCTAAATGAGGTGTTACCATCTGCTAACAACTACTCAATGAAATCAGATATTTTCTGCCCCTGTCATTAAGAATGAAGATAACTGCAACTTGCGTTCCAAACCAAATTTGGTAAGAAGGAAAACATGACTTATTACAGAGTTCTCAGATGAATTAATGAACCTGTACTTTGTGAATGTAAATTTTAAAATTCCACGTTCCTTGTACTCTTACATATTGCTTTTATGTCTGGAACCAAGATTTCATTGTGCTGTTAATCCAGTAGTAACACAGCCAATTTTGTTGTTGGGCTGCTGCACGTAAGATGTCATGGCTCTTGAAACAGATTCTTAAAGATACCATTCCTAACAGGAGGCACAACAACTAACTTGGAAATTTCAAGTTTTCCTAATGACCTTGCACTTGTATAGCTACTTTTGGCCCCAGAGGCTCTTAAACTTAATAGCAGCAAAATGGTTTAGAACAGGATGTAAAGAATCCTTCACCAGTTGAAACTGTGTGGTAGAAAGAGCAGGTAAGTGGTATTATTTCATAACTACACCAATTTCAACACTTCAGGGAGGCATTCTGTAGAGAAAAGGAGATTTTTTTCCTAAAATATGCCTGTAGAAGTATGAATTTTAGTTGTAGTTGTCAATACATGTTTTGTTACTGAGGTTTTGTCACAGATTCTTGCTTAGGTAACTTTTTGTTCTAAACAAAATAAAAATAATCTGTTAAATTCAAAATTATCAGCCTCAAAGCCATAAATAAAAAATTAAAAATTTTGTCTTGCAAAAAATGTACTATAAGATGATAAATCTGGAATAGGTATGAAATCTTTCCCACACTGTATATCCAACCAGAATGAGCTATAGGTTTCCTAATTAAAAGTATAATGTGCACATTCTATCTGAAATAAAAAGAAGTTCCTTTTTAAACTGAAGTTTAACCTCAAGCAATGCACACATACATGAAAAATCTTCACTCTTCTGATGCTGCTTAACAGCCATTTAATGGGCACTATACTCTGTAGTTTGTCCTTGAACTCTCAAATAATGCATTGGCCTCCAGCTGTTGGCAGTGCACCACACTATTAGTAAGAGGTATCATTAGTGCTACTAAATGTGAAAAAAAGAGTATTTAAGTTACTGTGATCTGGAACATAAATAAACAGTGTTACTTCATATCCTCTGTTCAACACTCCCTCTCTTACCTCTATGGCAGTGTTTACATCTTCCTGCTGCGACATATTATGGCATACACTACAGTCCAAATTAGAAACGTGTTCAGGGAGTGTTATGGTTCTCAACCAAATCACAAGCCTGTGAAGAATAAAAACCAGGTCATGAGGAAAAAAACCCAAAAGTTCAATCTTCCTGGGTTTTCCTTCAAACTCTGGCTGCAATAACTCAAAGGCATCCCACTTCCTAAATTCTCTTTTCATTTTTTTTACTTAGGTACTTTTAGAAATGGCAGTTCCATAGCATGCCCACGTAAATTTTTGTTGAAGAAAAAATAAATTTATTACACCCATGTAAATTTTTGTTGAAGAAAAAATAAAATTTATTACATTGCAATAATTTTATTTGCACCAAAATAAAATTTAACTGTTTAGATAGCATGAAGTATAAAATGTTTTTATTCCATTCATTATTATATTAATTATTCTACTCATTATCTCATACTTTTTTTTTTATTTTACAGTATAGGCTTAGTGTAGCAAGAGGGGAGAAAGGGTTTATTTTCTAACACTCCCTAGTTCTAAGAAACACAGGCCTGCACTCTGTATCTTTGTCTCCTTTGAGCTGTGGTTGTTAAGTGAAAGTTATGATACGCTGCCTGACTTCACTGTTCCCACCAATATGGCATGACTCTGAAAACTCTGGAATGAAAGAAGACATGAATAAAAAGTCTTGCATTCCAGAGCAGGGGGTATACTCAAGAAGGGGAGGGAGCAGCGGGGAGAGGAAAACTAGGGCTTTGTCTTCCAAAGTATAACGGCATGTTTATAATAGAGGAAACACATACCCTTTTAAAACTGACTTGATTGGAAGAAAATTACTTTTAGCCGGCTACTGAAATCCCTAAGCACATGCTGGTTTGTTTAATGGGAACCGATTTTGAAAGCATTTATGGAATGTATAGAGGGATCCTGTCTGAAAACATATACAAGGAAGGCATACCAGCTGCAGTTATTCCCTTCATCCTCACTGACATTAGCAATTTAAGATTTAGCCAAGCACAAAACACCCATGACCTTCTGAGCCATGCAGTCCCAAAAGAAAGCAGAGTCGAGCTCCGCAGTTAATCAAGCCATCATGAAGAAACATCACTGTACCACAGAAGACCTAAAATAAATCTGCAAAAGTATTGAGAACTGTGAGACAGTCAAAGAAGAAAAGTCATAAATCTATGTTTTCTCTCATATGTTGCAATACTCTATTCTGAGGCTCTTCATCCCTGTAAAGCTAGCCAGAGAACAAGACTGAAGAGGACTGTAACTCAGCATGTTTGGCTCCTATTGTTTTCTCCGATATTGATTTTTCTAGCTTTATAGATCATCCAAAAGCAAATGTTGAATCATGCTTCTACCTGGTTTCAGCCTGAAAAAATAATCCATGGTTTACACAGACATCTGTGTACTATATGACTCTCAATACTTCTTGATGTAAATACTGAATAGTTCCTTTTACATGCCCTATCAGAAGCTTGGAGAACAAAAATGTAGTGCCATTACCATTCCAGCTCTCTAGGCTGCCCCTTTTTTAATAAGTATTTGTTCATTATAGGAAAAGATTTCTTTTTTTTTTTTTTCAAAGTTAGTGCAGAATCACTCAAAATATACATACAGTAACTTTTTTTATTTCTCTAGTTAACCTCCTTTTAAATAGTCTTTTGTTGTTGTTGTTAGTCAGAACTTTTTCAGTGATCCAGTTTACAGCATGACTTTTCAAACAGGTGTAACGTGACTTGAGAGAGGGAGTGAACAGAGCAAGGGAGAGAAAAAGATGCTGGAGGCATGTTTCTTCACGCTCCTAGTAATTCTCCTGGGCTGTGACTGACTATATGCTGTTTGATTTTATTGTTTTTAATTTGAATGTTGCAGAGTTACTCTATCTCAACTGAGCAACAGATCAGTCAGGTCTTGTTTTGTACCCTTATTCCACCAAGAAAGTTATACGTACTCTCTAACATGTTGCTAATAAGAAAAGCCATTTATTGTGATTGGCATATTGGAACAATAATTTCCCTTGGCAAATCTCTTTCACTGAATGAACAGCAATCTTCCTATAGGCATTGCTTCAGAAATGCTTGCAGATGATCCCTCAGTCATGTGGTTAGATCAATCTAAAGCTGTTTTTGACATGTGCAGGCAAAGCTCACCTCCAAGGAGGGTCAGCAGAGAGTACAGCTGTCTAACTCAGAGTACACAAAATAATACAATGCTATGAATATACTATTTTAATAGTTTGGGTTTGATAGCTGGTATTCAATGAGTAGAAGTTTTCACTGAATCTTCCACGATTATCATTCTGCCCATCTTTCTTCTTTCCCTGAAAGATTATGTACTTCAGATCACATATAATGTGAACAACATATGGTTGTTCCTTGGAACAACCAACAATTGGAAACCAATCTTAAGGAAAAATCTCTGGATGGAAAAATGAGAGAGTAAAAAGCTGAAACTTTCAGGGAATATGGAGAATATTCAGAAATTGCCTATATTTTTTGTGGTATCTGACTAAGCTGAAGAATTTAAAGTGTTTATCCAACTTACAGACAACTGTTAGAGGAAGGTAGCAAGCATGGAATCAATGGGTCTTAAAAGCTCACCAGGCTCAACCCCTGTCCATAAACAGGGTCAGCTAAACCTACGTAATTCCTGACAGGTGCTTGTCTAACCTTAAATAACCTCAGTGACAGATACATCATATATGTCCATATTCCAACCTATTTCCGTGCTTAATTATAACCTACCATTGGAATCTTCTAATGACAAATGCAAATCTCTAGTTTCTTGCCTGTTTTCTGTACATACAGAGAATATATTATTCCCTTCCTCTTTTACATATCTGAATAATGTTTCCATGCCTGCCATTGCTTTTCTCCCCTTCAGCATAAACAATCACAGTTTTTTGCAGTCTGTCCTTGCAAGTCATGTTTCTAAGATATCTGATAGACTCCTGCTGCAGCAAGACCTATATGCAGAAAGCTGTGTTGTACATTATTCCACATAAAAATAAAATATGCAAGTCATCAAATTTTCAAACAGTTATTACAAGAACAAGATGAAAATAGGGAAGAATTTATGTTTTTATCTAGAAAAACTTGCTACCAAATATCCTTATAAAATGGTAATTCTATTATGTTGGGGGGGGAGCAGGGAAAGTGGTCAGATGTACCCATTTTTACATTAAAACCACGTCCATTTCATGGCTGCATTAGGAGTTGCATTTGCTGCTCAGATAGAAGACAGAAAACATTCATAGTGAGGTTCTGAAGAGAGCTGAAGGAATCTAGGCCCCTAGGAAAGCTGCTTTTGACCTATGGCACAGGCTGAATAATTTTATTGCCTTTTGAATTATAGGTTGGATAGAAGAACCTAAAGAACAGATACACTTACTGGTCACTTTAAAGAAGCATGAAAAACATTTCTCTTGTATGGGTCCAGAAGCATTTATGAAGAGAAAGAGAACTTTTCCCACTATTTAAGAATTAAGAAGTGAGACTTATTGGAGGGTTATGTTGTCAAACGTTTTTCACCACTTGATGTGTCAGCAACAGGATTTGGGCAGGTGCTATGAGAAAAATAGAGTATGTGTTTATGCACATTCAACACCCCTTTGGAGGCACTCTTTCCTCACAGTGTTATTTGGGTTGCATTCAGCACGTAAGATGCTTCACAGGGATAAAAATACCATAGATTTTTGATTTTGCAGAAGACAGTAATGTTCAACAAGGGAGACTCTGAATAGCTTTGGAAAGAGCTATGATACCTGGGCTAATGCTGAGAAAACAGGAGGAGATGAATATTCATCCTGTACAACTGAGATATCTCTTTTCCTAGGTGTGCCAGTACAGAAGGTAAATCACTGTAAGGTCTATGCTATTGCTAACATGCCTGCTCCAAAAAACAAGGAATAGATATAAAAATTATTTGAATAGTAAACCTCCATAGAGAAATTGATTTCTTAGGTGCCCAAAGCAATAGTTGAAGCTACAGTTCTGAGATTTGATAACAAGATATTTGAGGTCTTTTCCACAGATCTCAAGGAATGTTGGTACAGGTACAGTCACATAATGAAATAAAAAAGGAGAATTCACTCTTCATTTAACTGAAATTTAGGTAAAACTCATGTTTCCCAAAAGGAACTGGAAAATACTTACATGAGATTTGGGTTCCTCTGTTTGCTTGTTTGTTTTTTTTTTAACTGCAACAGGATCATTTGCAAACTGAACAGTCAGGAAGTACCTGGTGATTTTATGCTCACTCTCACGCAATTAAGGAAAATGCAGTGATATCCAAACCTAGACACATATCAATTTACTTACTAAAATACTTTTCCAAATCAAATATGATTTTCAGCTCCATTGCAAAAATTGAGACCACAGAGAAAGTAAGGAAGGCTATTGGTACAAGTGACTGTCAGCATGCTCTCCCTTTTGGAGCGTAAAATTATTTCTGTACTGCTAACAGGTATGTAATAATACAAAGTCACTACTTTAAGAAAGAAAGACTTAAAAAAAAAGAGGTGCCACTGAGATCCTTTCTCAAATGAAGGAGGGGCAATTTGTGTTATGTGATTTACCAAAAGATCTCAAAATCATGGAATCATTGAGGTTGGAAAAGACCTCTAAGATCATCGAGTCCAACCATCAACCCAACACCACCATGCCCACTAAACCATGTCCCTAAGCACCTCATCTACACGTCTTTTAAATACCTCCAGGGATAGGGACTCAACCACTTCCCTGGGCAGCCTGTTCCAATGTTT
>NW_008794543.1:6399425-6405658 GCF_000699145.1 Aptenodytes forsteri | reverse complement strand
TGTTCCCCCCCCGCATCCAATAAAGGATGCAGATGAATACCAAAAGAGTATCAGAAAAATGGAATTTGAATCTTAGGTCTTTTGATTCTAGATTAATATCCTCTAAACTGTTTTTAAATAAATAAAATGAGCACCTGCAAGGACAACTCACAAGGGAACAATTGAAGAGGCAAGAATATGATCTTCTGAGGAATTCTGTTATCCGATTCAAGATTAGTGTATTCCAAAATGAACTGAAGCATGTATGTCTCTTTCACCAAAAAGTACTCAGATGATCAGTTAATGATTACTCGTTTCCCTTTCTAGCTGTCAAGTTTCCCCACACATTCACCTACCTGTATTGCTCTATATAACGTTTGCAGAGGTTTTAGTACAAGAGTTAATAGTAACTCTTACTAAAGAAACATTTGGGGTTTTTTAGCATATCAGGGTTGTTTAACGACGTAATAACTTTTTAAGATTCAGAAACAAGATTTCTCTGTACTGTATTTAACACCAAGTTCCTCCCTCCTTACTGCAAATGCAGATACATTTGGACCAACTGTTTTGCTATCATTCCTGAAAAGTGCAGTGTATTATCTTGTGTAAATCAGTAAGAATGGACTATATTAAACATTTCCATCCATTTATTTATTTTACAAATGTATGGTAAATTAAGAATCTAGATAGAAGATCCCATTATAGAATGCCTTAGAAAATATCTTCCTAGATGTTACAGTCCCCTTTCTATTTAATCTTTTTTCTGGTTAGTGTTTTTGGCCAAAAGTTTGCCTGCACATGAACATCCCAGACTGTTAGGCTGTATACGATCTAATAATAATAGCACTAAGCCTGACAAAATAAGAGATTACATTTTGGTTTTTTGTGATCTCTTCTACTGAACTTTTCCAGGAATCAATAGCTATGTATCAGAAATTTGGTTCCAAAGAAGAAAATTCAATATAAATTCACGTATCACACCAGCAAAAAATGTGTTTCACAACCATAGCAGTCTTTGTTAATTAGATGCTAACCAGCCAGATCTGCACATGGGGGTGGGGAGGGAAATCAAACTACTACTTTCTGTGTATCCTTTCCCTATGTCTAAACTTTAGTTGCTCACCAAGAAAGAGAAAAAAGTCAAATTACAGATTACAAAGTAGTACATTTTACACATTTATTCATAGTATGCTTTGTATTTGTCCAAATCCACTGAGCAGGGAACAGTACAGTAGTTACTTAGACATTCAAGTCCCAAATTTTTAATAAGAGTAGAAAACATGATAACAATGTAAAAAGAGTTATCAACACCACAATCTCAAAGAAGAAAAACACCTTTCTAATGACCATATTTTCACTCTGAGAAGAAAAAAAGGGCACTTTTCACAGGAGGATCTAATTTCATTTAATTTTTTCTCTTCAGTTACTTCATTAGTTTTCCTCCAATTACTGATTGTCAACTGAGGTATAGTTTCTTTCATTTGCCCATCCAACTTCTGTCACTTTTTAAAAAAAAAAAAAAAAAAAACCACCACAAACTAAAACTAATTGGGGCACTCAAATTGCATTAGAAAACATCTGCTACACCTATTCAAAACTCTTTTAAAGGAAACCGTATCAAAGTACTATGATTGCCTGCATTTTGACCCCATCACCAAATCCCAAAGGATTAACATGACTTTTCACAGTTCCAGAAATTACCCTGGATCTCATTCTATCTACCTCCTAATTCCAGAAATATACTCACCAATTAAAAAGCTATCAGAAGGAAGGGTAAAATTTGCTTTGAAAGTCTCTAGATGGCATCCATTTTAAACTGTTTTCCACTTGTAAAATCATATTTCTGTAAGAACTATCGCTGTTAGTAAGTTATGTAGTGTTGGACATCAGAAAATAGGAAGTCTCGTTCACTGAGGTGAAATGGTTTCAGTAACAGCTGTCTAGCTAAATATAATTATACAGAGCAAGGTAATAAGCTTGATTGATTTCAGTGGTTTAGGAAGAGAAAACATAGGCCAAACTGTAAAATAGTGCATTTGTCTTAACATCAACAGAGCTATACTGATTTTTCTTGCAAATTGTCAGTATATAATTAACAATATGTTCACTCCCATTGATCTAGTTTCACATTACAGAAATATTACTCCTTCAGAAATGCTTAATTATATTTCTTTTTCACATAAGCATATTTCTTGTTCATAATTTTAACATTACTTTTTCCTCCATTTTTCTATTTCATGCAGTTCCCCTACTCCTCCACCTAAAGGCCTCCTAAAGGTTCTAAGAAGTAAACAAAGCACTTAAAAGAGAAAACAAATATTTATTAAGCTACCATACATCACAAGACTTACTCCTACTGAAATAAGAACTTTACCTATGAGTATAATAAAACCAGGTCCCAAATGCACATGGGATGGGCAGGGATGTGCTTCCTCACCAACCGATGGACTAATTCTTTTTGAGCTTTTCTAAACTCCTTTCCCACTCATTACAGTAGAAATTTTTCATTAAAAGAAATATTACCAACATTAGTTTATCACATTAAATATTATTACCTTCATGATTAAAACTCAGCTGTTTTAGAGTGCTGTAAAACAGATTAAGTACAACTTGATATTCATGCAGTGATTAGATCAAGTTCCTGTTGGGAAAAAAAAAAAAAATATTGACCAAACTTTTTTTTCCCAAAAAAAAAGTTGAATCCATATTTTCTGGCAGCATTTTAATTGAAAAATAATACAGATATAAGCCATTTCTGGCACCATAATTTCTCCTACAGAGAGTGTTGACTCTCTGTTCTTGTTAACTTTCTTCTCACTCACTTTCTTCTCATTTTTTTTCTAGAGTACTGAAATATTAAACCACTAAAATAAAATAAAGAATCTGTAAACCCAATTCTTCTGCAACTATTATAAAGAAGAGTACCGATACTGAAACGCATTTAAAGTGAAACAGCTATTAAAATTCACAAGCACTTCTTTACCTCACTCCTACCTCCTCCCCACAGCTTCTATGTTATGTAGCCAGAACTTTACAGTAACATAAAAAGGAAGTAAATTTTAGCTAAACACATTAACAGAAGGTCCTACTAAACTAGGCTGTTTTTCAGGAAGTATAAATCCACCTATGTGACTAGTATGTTAGAAGTAAAACAACAACAGTTTTTATACAGAGAAATAAGTAATTCTAGCCCTAGATGGATATTATTCAATCCTTACATAGATATAGACTGTAAGAAACAAGAAAAATCCACAACGTACATATCCAAGGTTCTGTAGAAGAGATTGTTGTATTAGTCAAGCTACTAACCAATGGATATGAAGGCCAACTAGAAAGCTCAGAAAACCAATGACTCAAGAAGCACACTGTTCGTATCACAGCTGGGCAGCAGTACTTCATCAGCACACAGGAATTAAGAGGAAGTGTCTACACCTGAATCTTCCTCTCCCTGCTGCTCAGGATAAACCGTGATTGACTGGAACAGGAGATCAGATTAGGGACAGCTGGTTCTTAGAGTCCTACTGGAATGGAATAAAGCTAATGACTCTGTGTTGAAATAGGAGGTTGGCTAATACTGATTACCAAAGCTGCTATTTTCTTTTTGTTAATCTAGAGGAGTATAAGGACTTTTAACATTGTTTGTTGATGCTGGGGAATTTCCTAACAGAAATATATGTGCAAAAACAGTGAGGGAAAAAGAGGATTAAGGTATTACTCTTTAACTATTGCTTTGACTTGTTTTATATCATTTTTTAATTAATTTGTCATAATAGTGATGCTGACTAGTTTGTTTATTTCAAGCACATGAAGGATGTTACAGCTTTAATATGGACCCACTAGACAACTGTGGAAAGAAAATTAGGTAGAATATTTACATATGTATGAGGGTAGCCATTTTTACTAAAGCCACCTCACAAACTGGTATGGGACTCAGAGATGAGCCCTCTTTATTTACTGAGGTCACATGGAATCCAGACTCCACTGAGATTAAATACCTCATATGGATGTTTATGTGGTTTCTCGGTGTCCCTTATTTCTCAAATTGTAGAAATGGCTTTGCAAGGCAGACACCAAATACTTATTATGTTCTTTACAACCTCCCTCCCTCCTAAAATTGAGCAAAGTATGCTCTTCTCTTTGCTGAGGTGCACTATTTCTTAATTGCCAATTTCATTTTTAATAGCAGTTTCAAAGCATTGCACTTAGTTGTAAAAAAAAAAAAAAAAAAAAAAAAAAAATTCCAATTTGCACAATGTGGTAAAAGTGCTTCTCATGCTGTGTTAGAACCTCTTGTAAATGCATTTCATTTTGTGATGAAGGCAGCTGTATCCCCCAGCGAGCCACAAGCATTGTTGCACTGGGTTTTGCTCCAAAAGAGATTTAAGCATATACATAACTTTATCAGTTTTCTAGTTTTATTTGCTTTACTAGGTATGTTCTTGAGCTTAGAATTGCACTCATACCAATGAACTTTGCTGGACTGGAGCCTGGCTGTTGCCGAATATGGTTGTCCAACAATGACACGTTAATATTTCCAGCTCAAAACTATATGTTTTCACACGCTTGACTGTCAGCTTTTCAAGGTTAAATAAAAATAATGTACTTTGCAGTGCTTCTTTACTGCATTATCCTTCATGTTCAAACAGAGACTTATTAGCAAAAAAAAAAGAAGCTTTTTGTAAGTGATTAGTACATTTTAAAGACAGAAGAAATCACTTGGTCATCTAGTTAGATCACTTACAAGAGAACTACAGAACTGTGTTTCATCAGTCTTGCAATAAAGCCCAGCAGGTCTTATTTAAAGGAAGCCTGTCTTTCAGAAGGCATTGAGATTTAATTTGAAAACATCAGAACATAAAGAATGCACATTTACCCTTTATTTTGCTCCAGCTATTAACCACTGTTATTGTGATACATTCAAAATAAAAAGCACAAGATGTACCTGGCTAACTTTCAGTCACTGTTTTAATATCTTCCTCTATTAAAAAGCCTTTTTAATCCAAGTATTTTCTCTCCTTAAAAACAGTTATAAATAAATCTTTCTGGGTGCCCCATAGTTTTTCAGAAGTTTAATTATTATTGTCTGTTTGGTGTTATAAAGGGGGTAAGGAAATTACATTCTCTGATGACCTTAAATGTGTTAATTTGCAAAGTAAGAGTAAAGTTTTCAGCCAGACAGACAAGAATATGCTCTAGTAATACAACTTGTTAAAACAACGCAGGAGCACTACCGTAAGGCTTCAAGACAGAGTTAAAGTTTCACAATAACTTCATTGTTATTGTGAAACATCATAAAAAAAAAAAAGACTTTGAGCTTCATATAGGAAATCCTCAGGCTAACTCTGAATGAATCTACATGGTGCAAATCAGAAATATGAGACAGAGTCCTGAAAGGAGCAGAGTCATTGTGCTTGCCCTAGTCGTTATGTCCCCTCGTCATGTTAATTAGCTTCTCAGTTTTGGGTAGCTCAAGAGTTTCTGCACAGCTTTTCCTCCTGCAAAGTTAACATGAGACTTAAGACACAGAACAATTAAAAGCTTGGTCAATAGCAGATATGTCTGGTTTTACAGTGGTCTTCTGTGAATCAGCTATATGTTTTTATGTGACACATCAGCAGAATATTTATAGAATACATATTTTGGCTTTTCTTACTTTGATTTTTCCACCTCTTCTTTTTTTCTTGAAACTACAGTCCTTTTTAAGCACTGTTTTCTCTGATGGTTATTTTCTAGTTTTCATTAAAAGAAAAAAAAATTTATGCAGAGTGCACCACCTTCCTTCTTCCGTGGGAAGACCTTCAGCCTTGGTTTCATGCATATGCTCTTGGGGTATTTCACATGTGAGTCCCTGAGCAATTTGTACACTAGATTTTGTGCAATCAACAAGAAAACTGGGAACTTATTGAAGAGACAAGACAAAAACCAGCTGACCTAAAACCATCGGTAACATCTAAATATTTTGAGGTATCTTTCTTAGATGGAGGGATTGGTTTCATGCATATGCTCTTGGGGTATTTCACATGTGAGTCCCTGAGCAATTTGTACACTAGATTTTGTGCAATCAACAAGAAAACTGGGAACTTATTGAAGAGACAAGACAAAAACCAGCTGACCTAAAACCATCGGTAACATCTAAATATTTTGAGGTATCTTTCTTCGATGGAGGGAAAGGGAAACAGGCCCCTGCTCAGGGTGCCAGGCGAACCCCCGCCCGGCCTCCCTCACCTTCCCGGTTGCCTTTACACAACAGATAC
>NW_008794543.1:6381868-6396148 GCF_000699145.1 Aptenodytes forsteri | reverse complement strand
AAGATGAGTAGATGAGGTGCTTAGGGACATGGTTTAGTGGGCATGGTGGTGTTGGGTCGACGGTTGGACTCGATGATCTTAGAGGTCTTTTCCAACCTTAATGATTCTATGATTCTATGTGTGCCATCCTTACCATATCATCATGTAGTAGTACATCAGGTAAAGCATACCTGTGTTTGTCACTTATTAAAATATCAAATTCTGAGTAATTTTTAGTTAATAACTAAAGTACTGTTAAATTATATGGAGATTAGAGCTAGCAAAACTCTTACTTGCAAAAAAAAGCATATGATTTGCCAGTCTGTAGGTTTTTGTGGTTCATATTCAACTTTGTAACAATAAGTGAATGGGTGACACAATGCACTTGAAGCGTAATGCTTTTTTACCATCTAAAAATAAATTACCTAGCACTCAAAAGGCCATGTTGTCTATCCTGCTCTCAGAAAAAAGCATCATATGTACCATAAACCCTTAGGAGATCCAAATGGACAAAGAGACTGTCACTGTGCTGAGCTTTTATGATCATTGCAGCAAGACAGCAATATGCAGAAATCATTCAATTTGTTTAAACCCAGTTCTCTTCCCAGTTTTTGTGATCTGTAGGTGACTGCAAGGCAGTCAGTGAGGAAAAGGCAGTCCCTTCATCAGGGAGGGAGACTTAGGACTGAAGTCTCTTAGATAAGCACACATCTTCCTTCATTATTTAATAAAGAGGCAAAACACAGAAAGAGAACTTCAGAGAACTTGGATAACAGGTGTAAAATATAATGTGGCTACTAAATAGACAACTGGAATAAATGTGTTAGGAAATGCATTTAAAAACTGGAATCTCTTAAAAGAGCTTGGAATTGCTTAAAATGTTTAAACATTTTATGTGTGGATTAAACTAATTTAAGGGTAAAATTACCTTTTTTAGCATTGCTATGGGCTACTTCAGTAACTAAGATAATGCTATGTGTCATACTGCAAAATAAAAGGCTCTGCAACAACAAAAACTGTAGTATTCTCATTAGAATGTAGTGGGACTCTTCTAGAATATTGTATGAAACATTGGTCTGAGTAGGATTTATCACTCCATAAAGGAAGCAGCAACAAACAAAAATTATGATGGGTTCTAAGGAATCTGGCATATAGTCAAAAGTTGTGGGAATTTAGATCATTCATGACTTTAATACATTTCTTGATTAATTTTTTTTTTTGTAATTGCTTCGAAAGCTTCTGTTAAATATTTTTTTACAATACTTGCAATGTGTTTTCATGTTGGTATTCAATTTTAAAAAGCAATTATTTTAAAGGCCTAAGACTTTAAGCCTTCATTCATTATTAGTTAAACCTTATTCAAGTTATTTAGGAAAAAAACCTCCTAGTTATAGTCATTTTAGGCAGTATGGCTGCAAGAAATTTGAGGTCAATTAATACAGTCCTTAGCACTCAGACAGAATCAGCTACACCTGTGGCATTCTTAACTGAAATTTGTCTAGCAATGTTCTTAAAAACAATCTGTTATGGTGCTGAGTTGTTCTTAGAAAATTTCTAGCCTGAAATTCCTTTCCGCCATGCAGGACCATTACTTCTTGTCTTATTCCTGAGAGCAAAGAAAATAGGCTATCCTTTTCATCTTTGCAGCAGTTTTCAAAGGCTACCACGTCTTCCTCCTGTTATCTCTCCTGTTTGTTAAAGAGTTCCAAGTTTTTCAATTTTTCCTTATAGGTTAGTGAAACCAAAAAAAATGAAAGCTCAGTTTTGCGTGGTGGGAAGTACATACTCTTCAAGATATTTCTTGCTCAGAAATATCATATTTATATTGGAATAGCCTATTTTGGAGATATTTTATTGACACATTTTTTAAAGTGACATTTCCTTGACATAAAATAGGATATTATGACTATCTAGACTTTAAAGATTAACTGTGAAATATGCTAAATAACACTTTACAGAACCTACATTTACCTAAAGGAACACTCTTTGGGATTGGGATACTTCTTTTTGCAATGTCTAATTTTGTTACGTCTATGTAAATTTCATTTCTAGCATAATGCAGTTGACCTTAATGTAATGTGCATACAATGAAAAGACATACTCAGAAACCAGGTATCATTTAACACTAAGAAATCTAACAGCATGAGAACTCAACTTTTTTGAACACTAATTTGACTTTGTGACATTCAAAACAAAATAAGAACTTTATAAAGCTCAAAATATTGCTCAAGCCTAGTATGTTATCTGACTTAGTAGACTCCTAGTATGTAGTGATCATGTGTTTTTTCAAATTAGTATCTTATACTGTTTCAAAAGTACTCATCTTTTGAGTTAAAAACTTGATACCAATGAAAAAGCTATTAATTTCTGTACCTACAGACAAGGCTACATTTACATATACTGCTCAGATCTTAAAGGTAGTCACCATAAGATCTTAAAGATGAAAAGGTTTTATGTGAAATAGGAGGGGAAATTCTGTTACCTAAAAGCCTGAGGCTAAATGTTGTACTATTTTCAAAGAGCTTTATAAATGTCATCAAAAACTTGGACAAGCCCTTCCTCTCTTAGTTAGACACATAGAATGAATATTAAGTCACAAGTTGACCAGCTATGTAGATTTCCTTAAGGGAAGATAAGTAACAAAATTACAGAACATTTTAATAGCTGAACTGGGTAGTAGCATAGGAACCAAATAGCACCAGGCATTCAAGACACAAATGCTACATTAAAGATAACTGTAAAAATTACCTAATGATTTTGTAGGTTATCTTTTTTTCCTTTTACAAATGTCCAGAGTTTTAAAGTAACAACACTCAGCATCCGACAGAAAGAGGGGAAAAAACATTTATTCTCAAATTAAGGATAGGAAAAACTGAGTCTTTAATGCATATGTTTCCTAAACATCTTGTTAATGCTATTATGATATAAAGATATTTAGGATAGTCTTTTCAAAATATCAGTGCTAAACTGAGTAAAATTGAATCAAATAATAAGTGTCTAACTTTGTATTACCTACCCAAGAGGGAAGCATGGTTACTCTTGCCTAAACCTTGAAAAAAGGATATGATGTCAGTCTCGCATCTCCCAAATGAGTTTCCCATTCACTAGATTTTTAAAATTCTGCTCCCTGTTCTTGGCCCAATAAATCTTTAGTCGCTGTTTCAGGAGCTCTTTCAGCTCTAGAAAAACAGTTCAAAGTATAGGCTGAATTTGGTGACTTATCACTCTCCTGAGGGGAAGGACGAATCTTGTGACTTTCGCATCTGGGGTAAATGACCGTAACTCTACATATATACTGATGCGCTTAATATGGCTGGAGCATACTTTAACGTTTGTTTATTGTTAGTGTTCTAACAGCCTAAAACACATATTAAGCATTAAAATAGCAGAAGGAAAGGAAGATTTTTTTTTTTTTTTACCCTAGCTCTTTCTTTCTAAGTTGAGTGAAGTGCTACTGAATCATAGGCAGTTGTCCTGTGACTTCTTTCTGATTATCCCTCTGAATATTAGAGAGTACTGGATATTGACTTATCTATTAATTATTGGTGATTTAGGGTGGTTTCTAAAGACACTGAATTGAAGGAGAAATAAATGAGAGATAATACAATTTAAAGGGTGAGAGGGAATGATTCCAACAGGAACCATCCCATTTCTCACTTTATCATCTATTGAAATATGACAGGGTTATATATGCATGTTATTAGCTGGAGAAAAGTGAAATAATTAGAGCAACTATTCCTTTCTTCCGGTAAAAGTGTGGGCTTCTAGTTGCCCCTTGCAATGTAAGTTACCTTATTGTAGGCTACTGAATACATAAAACTAAAAAGATGCTTCAGAACTCAGTGGCAATATGAATTGGACATACCTAGGCAAGCTGCTATTCTAACTTGCATTTTTCTTCTGTTTCCACATCAGATTTTAAGTATTTATTTATGACAATATAAGGGGAAAGCAGTGAAATACTGAATTCAGCTAAAACAAGAATCACTCTACCAAATTAGAGATGGAGAGCTGATGTATTTTCCTTTTCATTCACTGTGTAATATTTCTAATTTAAAGAAAAAATAAATCTGAATTGAATGTTTATGGTGACTCATGCCAGTTAAGTTCCTAAAACAGCAAAGCAGCATCATTATCTACGATTCTAAAAGTAAATCATCATGCCATTGCTCAGGCGTTATTTAAAAAGCTTAAGTAGACTTCCCAGGGAGGCTCATTTCCATCCAAATCAAATCTGTCGCAAGTGTAACCCCACCCTATTTGTAATGCCTGGTGGGACACTTAGGGCTTCTGTTGTTTATGAAGTATTGCAGTGTAAGTAATTTGCCTGCGTAAGAGATCTATAGCTTGAAGGTCAAAGGTCTTGATCGCCTGTGACCCAGAAACAAGAAATGTTTAGCCTTTCTGTGTACATAAAGTTTGGCCGCTTCAAAACCTTTCGAATGTGCCTGTGCTGTGCCCCTGCAGCTTTATGTGACTCTTCTCTCAACAGTAATTGTTTTAAAAAATTCATTTAAAAATAGGACCTTGCAGGGACTGCTTGGCCTCCCAGAGTGTGAATAAAAAATACGTTCGCTGTCACAACCAAGCTCTCAGGAGTGAATGATACCCTTGCCTAATAATTTGTTGCTTTAGGTTACTGTGTAAGCAGTAGCCTAAACTGTGATTTCAAAGATAGTATTTCTCTTCATGGTTTTAATGACCTGTGCAACTTTGGGTATGGTAATTAGCCTTGCTGGTTTTTCTGTGTTCCATAAAATCTCAGCTTACAATAATGCAATATATATAAAGAACTTACACATATTACCTGAGGAAAGAACTTAGTTTGGTTAACTTCACGTATCTCTCAAATGCAAGAAAGGATTTTGCCAAACGATCTGGAAATTATCACTGCAGCTGCTGGATCAGGCAGCAAAGGAAATTAATCCAAAAATATGCTAAAAATTTGAACACAAACAGGGATTTTAGCGCAGTCTCCTTCCCAGTCTTGAGTGTGATCTGAGCAACATTTTAACTCGTTTTATTTAAAGTATGCTAGCCACTGTGTGATGGTCTCTCAAGGTTCTCGGCAATGAGATTTTTTTATGGCGAGTTGAATCTCTCCCTTGCCTTGGGGCTCTGTGTTAGTTCTCATAACATTCCTTTTTTGGTAGAGTACTGCTACGCTACTAAGACCCCTGTTATAAATATATAGCCTAAATCCATATTAGGCAAAATAGTTCTGAGGATGGTCAATCAAATCTCCTTAGGTCTCCAATTTGCAGATTTGTTTCTTTTCACTACTGATGAATGGAGGTTGGTAGCAAAATAAGGTCTTAAGAGAAAAAAACATATTATGTTGAACTAGCAAATGTTGGGTTAATGGGGAGAGCGAGGCTTTTTATCCATCGGTTGTTCACGATACAAACTTATGTCAATTCTGAGCAGAAAAGGTCTCCTTGACATTATCCCAGCAAAGAGCTTCTCTTATGCAGCTATGTTGGTCTCTTTCACCGTGTACAGCTGAAACAGCAGGACATACAGTAGGCAAGTCATGGTGAAGTGCAATTAAGATAAGAGTTTAAACCTGGGACCTTGTAGCAATTCTAGAATAAGTCATCCAGACTTGGTGTTTAATGGGTATTCTGCAGAAATGGAGTGTCCATATTGCTCCAGTTACATGTTTATTTAGCTGATTTAGTGTATAAGCCAATTAAATTTGAGACAAATAAAATAATTTTTATGTGGGCCCAATCTCTGAGCTACTCCCTTTTCAAACTTTTCACACACTTCCCTTTTTTTGCAACCTCTTCTTACGGAGAGAGGGACTAAAGAAAAGCATGTTTTGACTATTAAAGCTTTTATATTTTCTTCTCAAGGGCTGGGGCAGGGGTAGAAAGAAAAAGCATCACTATTGAATGTGACTGTAAACAATTAGCAGTAGTCTGTGTAAAGCAAATATGTCTAATTCATTATTATACCTTGTTGTAAATTATTTATTAATGCTTCAGTTCTTACTTTTGCTCCAGTTATCTCAAGTAAACTTCAGAAAAATATTTTCATTAATTTCATTAAGCTAAATATCTTTTCTTATTATGTAAAGCCCTGCGATTGAACAGATAGATGTTCATGTGGTTAAATAACAGTTCCAAACAGTGGGGTTGAATGTATGTTTTTTATGGTGTTTTACAAGGTCTCTGTCCCCTTGAAGCTTTTGTTATATCCAAACTGGCTGAGAAGGTAGGGTGCAACTGACAAACCTAGATGGAAAAAAAAACCCTAGGATGCAGCCCTGGAAGTAGTTAAATAACAGTTCCAAACAGTGGGGTTGAATGTATGTTTTTTATGGTGTTTTACAAGGTCTCTGTCCCCTTGAAGCTTTTGTTATATCCAAACTGGCTGAGAAGGTAGGGTGCAACTGACAAACCTAGATGGAAAAAAAAACCCTAGGATGCAGCCATCCCTGGAAGTATTTAAAAGACATGTAGATGCGGCGCTTAGGGACATGGTTTAGTGGGCATGGTGGTGTTGGGTTGACGGTTGGACTCGATGATCTTGGAGGTCTTTTCCAACCTTAATGATTCCATGATTCCATGATTCTGTATGCAGTTTGTAAATTATTCACACTGCTATTTTATTTATTTCAGTGATATCATTAAGTTGCCATTGATACAGAAAACCGCTGTAAATTGGAACATAATGTGCTTTCCTAACTACATCTTATTTGCATAGCATGACACACTTTAGCAGTAGATACTAGTGTAGTCTTACATGGAAAATGTAAGATGAAAAGTAAATTACTTAAGATAACCAGGTTAATTGTAATTCTGAGACAGACATGGCATGCCTGCGTTTACTGATTGTCACAGCTTAACTTTAATTATTATAGCTGACAATGTTTTATCTCCTTTATGCATGGCTCTTAGTACTTCATAGATTAGATCCAACTATTAATTTTCCTTGAAGGAATGGGAACTTACAGGTCAGCGCTGACTTTAAATTACCATTTAGTTTTAAAGAAAGTCAAGTAGTCTGTTGACCATGCGGGCTGCTTTTCACTTGGGAAGATACCCATAATTATGGGTAATGCTATTTGTCATTTTAAGACTAGGAATATGACCCGAGTTCCCAGGCCCACATAGTAAATAAACACTCATGTTTCTTGGGAGTAGTACTACTAGCCTACTACTAACTTTGGCTCATTATACCAAGATCACTGAACATTTAGTCCTTTTGATGTACTGTGTATGTGATATATGAGTGAGTGGGTGTTGCTTGGAAATGTCCTCTGTTCATCCATAATATAAACAGGCCCTACTTACTGGTCCCTAGGTAACCAGTTTCTGGCTCGGTGTTTAATCTGCAGTCCCCTGGAAAGATTGTATGTTGGACCTGATTCTGTTTGTATTAGAAAATTATCTAGAGGTTGTAGAAATTCTAATGATTTACTATACAGGATTCTAGCATATATAACCTAAATTGAATGCCCTGATAACTCCTTTACCCTATATATCACATATTTAAGCAATAAATCATTCTAATCTTTGGGTTGGGCAGTGTGCAACAGACCCTTACAACATCTTTTCTTTGTCTTTTAGAGGCTACATCCAGTAAACTGAAGTTCATTAACTCATGAGCTAAGTGTTGTACTTTGTTGCTTTTCCTAACTGCCTGCTCCTTAATGTTGTTACCATCACTTTTTAAAATATTTACTAATGATTGATACACAGTAAATCATCTCATGATAGTGATTTTTATAATGTTTCTTCCCATTTTCAATTCTCTCTCTGTTATCCCAAACTCTTAGAATTAGAAAACAGCAAACCAGAAAGGGGTGAGGGGAAGTCTGTGCTTCATCAATTGTATTTTTCTTATTATGCTCTTATTTGTATTGTGTTTACCACCTCTTGCACTGACAGTGTGACTTCTTTCTAGCTGTTCTACCTTGTCTTTAAATGACAAATTATCATGCTTCTCAGTATGATGGAGTCTTTCACTTTACACTTTCTTTTCCATTAGAATTTGGAAAATATGTTCACATGCTTGGTTAGGAGAAACAGATTCATATTTGGCTTTTTCTGCAGTTGCAGGAAGAGAATTTTCAAGGTGAATTTTAGGACTTCCCTCTTATGAACACTTTAAGATCTCGAAGTGTCTCCATCTGTGAAGTCCTGCTAGATGATGCGTGTGGTATGTTCCAACACGTATTACTGCCTGCAGAGTTGTGGCAGGCAACTTCAGATTCTCGTCCACTCTTGTAGTCCTCTCTTCTCTTTTGTTTAATACAGACCATACACTATCCAACTGTTATGGTGGTTATTAAGCAAATAAAAACATTCTTTTTACTACAGACTCAACCATGACAGTTGCTTTCCTCTTTTAGGATTGCTAAACTGTCTTTTGTATTAGCCCTGTGCTTCATCCATTACAAAACTGTACCGTAATTTCCCACCCTGCTTCAGCAGAGATAAATCTCTAGGTAGACGATATCCTGAATATAAGCTGATAATGTTTCCTTACCCTTAGCAGGAGTGAATGCCTCCTCTTTCTCTGCACCCCACCCCCCAACCTCCCCTTGAGCACCATGTTGCACCAGCAACCAAGTCTCTGTGACACATGCCTTCCTCTGGAACACCACCGCTTACAAAGTGCAGGCAGAATGCAAAGCAATATACAGTAATCTCAGCTAAAGGAATCGGTTGTGAAATGAATTTTTGGAAGACCACATTACTCAAGCATGTTCATTCTGTAGCAGCTGTTAGTTGCTCTTAAATGGTTGTATGAGAATAAATGAGTGGAAAAGGCGTCACGAATTTCAGCCATGACCACAGATATTATTGCCATCATAAGACACTTTACATACTGGTCATTTTTCCATAATGTATAGTTTAACATATGTTTAAATGTATTAGTATCTTATGCCATAGGATGCTAAAAAGGTAATAGAAGCTCTTGACTGTTCTTTTTTAGTTTATCCCACCTCCAGAAAGTTCAGTTTTAGTATTTACTTGAGAACTCTTCTTGTTAGGTAGGGCCTCAGAGGCACTTCAAATACTAACCAAGAAGTAAAGAGTTGCAGAAATGAGGCTTATTACCTGCTTGTTAGTTACTATTCACTTGGGCAAATTAGCTTGCTAATTTTAGTTCAACAGTGCGTACGGATCCATTTATGTCATTTAAACTGTGTTTGCATATATGTTCCACGCTGGGCAGCTGAAAAAGAGAAGCAGAAAAGTGGCAAGCACAGGAAGCCACAACTGGCAGCCTGGTAATTAATGTAGCTAGAGTTCTTATCTGAAACGCACAGAACTTGTAAGATGAATGCAATTAAAAGTATACTGAAATTTCTGAGTCCATATTACTTACAAGTTTGAGTTCTGTGGGCTTAAACAGTAACAAATGTCTTCCGTTTTATAGCCTCTCTTGCTAAGTATTTTGATGCCAAAAAGTACTAGTAAATATGACATGTTCATACCTATACCTTCTTAATAATATGCCTTTCAGATCCTTGCCACGCATTTTGTATTTTGTCAGCTATGAGAGCAAGCTCTGATAAAAAATGCACATAGTACTAACGAGTAAATATTTGTTTTTCTGGGAAGCTTTACTGGGAGTGGGAGGAGGAAGGAATAAAAAAAAAAATGTTCTAGTTTCCCAGATTTAAATCTGATCAGACCAGCATAACGCAGTATGTAAGAATTTACCTTGAGTTTTGTAACCTAGAACATGTCCTCAAAAAGAGTATCTAGATCTAACTAGAAGACTTGTAGTGATGGTTTGTTTCAGTGAGTGTCACGCTCACTAATTACAAGTAGACATCTTATTTTCATTAGTATTTGCTTTAGTTTGTTGGTCATCTTACATTTCTGCTAGATTAAGCATTCTCATTTTTTAACTTCCATGGGTTTTTCATTTGTTTTAAGCTTTCCGAAGCCAAATGCCTGAAGTAAAGGCAACGTTAGGCTTGCAACAAGACTTCATCTTACTTGTTCAGTTAAGATTTTCTGCTCTTTAACTAACCCTAAATTCAAAGTGGAGAGCACTTAAAATGATCCTTTATGGTATAAGAGAACTCGAACTGAAAACCGTAAATCTTTTGAGAGCTGGCAGCAGCTAATGACAACTTAACCACAAACCCAACTGAATATTTTATCTTACATATACACATCTTTGCCTATGAATGTAATTTTCCAGAAATGACCGTCAGTTGAATGACTTTGACAGATGTCACTGTCAGTTGCTCATCAGGCAAAACTGCCTCTGATATGCTGACTAGTACATCACCTTCATCCCTTACAGAAGGTGAATGCGATACTGCAAGTGTATTTTTCTTGCCTTGGTTCTTACAGGGGTTTAATATAAGTTACTGTCCATTACATAGCAAAATGCTTTCAGTCCAGTGGGGTAACAAGAAAAAAGAGACAGGAACGGTAGCATCCGATCTTATTCTAGCAGCAATAGTACTGATAGCCCCCTTCAGGTGCTATAACACAGTTTTGAGTCTTTTCTTATTCACAGAGCAGAGGCCTAAAGTATTAGTGTGTCTTTATTTCTTAAGAAGCTTGTGCACATAAGAAGTTTCTGGATGGTCTGTATGAGTCAGATAAGACTTTCGGAAGAACGAGTCATTGCAGCATTAGAATGGTATCCTGAAAACACTAAAACTACTTCTTAGCAAGGGCAGGCTTTGTGATATTAGCAAATTGGGCACTTTTCTTAAAATATCACTTAATCTTTACTTCTAAATTCTAAAGTCAAGTATAGCATCTGTAACTTTGCAGTGAGCCATAGGCTTAGCATAAAAAAATGCATGACTTGCAATATGACAACATATTTTTTGTTAGGTTTAGATTTTGTTTTGTTTGTTTAGATTTCTCTTCAGGAGAAAATTTTTGTAACCTTATAAGGAATATTCCTTGACTTAATGATTAGTAATAAAGAAAGAGATGTTAAGAATTATTAGGAATATAATAGAGGAATTAAATAGAACACACCACTGTGATTATTTAAATCTATAACAAACAGAACTGCACACACTCCTTTTTTCTTCAATTCAGTTATAGATGAAAAAAAAGGTTTAGAGAAGGATGACAAAGATAATCAAATGTACAAAACTATCATCTGCATGAAGAAAAAGCATACTGACTAGGAACCTTCAGGGTAAAAATAAAGAAAACTAAGGGGTTTATGAAAGGAGGTTTACACAATCGGAAGTGTACAGGAGGAGATGGATAGGGATTTATTTCAGTTCCACCATAAGAATGAGAGGCATAAAATAAAACCAGTGGTATTCAGAGCAAACCAAGGAAGATGGTTCTTCACACAACATACTATTAAGCTGCCACATGGTGTTATGGATAGTGAAAATTTACATGATCTCAAAGGGTGGCGGTTCAGATTCCTGGAAGAAAAACAACTTAAGAACTGTTATATAAAAAAAGATAAGATTTCTGCTCAAGTAGTTTTTGAGCTGCATCTTGCTGCGGTCTAGAGAATATTCTGGGGAAGTACAGCTATGTGCTTGCCTTCATCTTCCCCAGGCACCTGCTGATGGTCACTGGAAGGGTCAAGATAGCAGGGTAGACAGACTCTCTTTCCCCAGTATTTTCACTCAACATACAAGCTGCATCTATTTCAGAAATATTTTAGGGTACCTAACAGGAAAACAAAAAGTAGGAAATAATTTTGTACATTATGTCAGAATTTACCTCTGGAAAAAAAAGTCTTACCTCTCTGAAAAAGAAACATTACTTTGAGGATACAGCTGTCTGAAAAAGGCTTTGTGGGTTTGGTGTTTATTGCTTCTCAATAACTTCTGGTTCAAACAGGTTATTATCGCAAAAAAATTCTCACTGTCTTTGGGAGTGATGCAGGCTATTGTGTATTCTGGTGGCTTTTAGGTTGGGATGGTAGGCAGTGACTGTTTGTTCAGTGGTATGAGTGATACAAGAATTCTTAAACGTTTCTCACTTAACCTATACAGGCTATATCATCTACAAAGGCAATTATATGTTGATTTGATCAGCTAGTTTTTAAATGACTAATATGTTGCATCAAACAGATTTTTGTATGTTTTAAAAAATAATGTTCTCGGATTCTTTCAGGTTCTGACTGGTTTCCTTCGTTGACATTTTACATAGTTTTCATAGTTACCCTGTTTGGACAACAATATATTTCATATTCACTTTTTAAAAATAGAAAATTAAAAAGAAAATTCTAGTAGTGTCCGTTACATACAAGCAAAATAACTTATCTAAACAGATTTTTGTATGTTTTAAAAAATAATGTTCTCGGATTCTTTCAGGTTCTGACTGGTTTCCTTCGTTGACATTTTACATAGTTTTCATAGTTACCCTGTTTGGACAACAATATATTTCATATTCACTTTTTAAAAATAGAAAATTAAAAAGAAAATTCTAGTAGTGTCCGTTACATACAAGCAAAATAACTTATCTACTTTGATACATGCTGCCTGAGTTATTACTATTATTATTCTTGTCTCCTCTCTTGCTTGCTTAGTTCTCGTTCCTTAGTAATTTAAGTTAAAATACTGTGGCAATAAGAGAGTTGAAATACTTGCTTTATTTCATTTTTTTTTAATGGGGAAGATAAAGATCTTTTCATCTGTCAACTGCTGGGGTTTTAGGGTTTTTTTTGCTTTTGTCTTAACTGAGATAATTTTTTATTAATTTTTTTTACTAGTTTATTAGTTCTCTTACTTTAGTCTGCCTAATACTTTTGTTTGTTTCTTCCTTGCATTTTCCCTATTTTTCACAGCCAGAAAGTTTTTGTCCCAAATCAAAATTAATTTCAGAGAATTCAATTTCAGGATCAACACAAAACAATGCTCAGCTAGTATTACATTTTCTTGACAACACTAAATTATACACGTCACTTCTTTTTTTTTTTTTTTCTCTGTCTGGTCAAAGCAATGACATTAAAATGACTTAATATGCAATTTTACAACTAAATGTACAATCTTACAAACTCCTGGACCTTAAGTTTGTGGGCTAAGGTGGTACACTGTCTGTTACCCCTGAAAATAATAGACTCTCATCTTTCTCAATTTATACTTATTACATGCTTTGTCATGTAACAGTACTTTACTGATAGAAATGAGTGGTGTTTTTGCATAAGCCTGGAAGATAGGACTGGATTATATAAGAGCTGACGTTTCAGATAAAGATGACATTTTACGTGATACCAAGGAAAAGAAACTTGGTAATACGTGACTTTGGATTTTGGTTCATGCTCTGTAGTGGCTTGCTGCAGGTTCCTGGTAGTCATCTGTAGCTGTATTGTTCGAGCTTTTAGAGAGGCTGGTATGAATTCTCTGCTTCTGATGAAGTTTTATGGGTTTGCAAACCCTGCTAAATCACCTTTACAATTTTGTGATTGTATTAGGTTCAAAGAGGAATTATTAAATTTCCTTTAAAACAAAAAAAAAAATCTTAGTCTAATAAATGCTAGGTGTCTGGAGAGAAAAATCCTGGGTTTATAGACAATTTCCCCTACTATGTAGCATTTGTTATTACTATTCCTCTTCAATGTTGCAAGATAAAACAAAACATTAAGCTACATATTTTAGCTTTGGGGGAGGAGGAATGTTTTGGCTTTTTTGGTTTTTGGTGGTTTTTTTGTTTTGTTTTCAGAACTAAGTATAAATATTTCCAGAGGCATATATTTGTACATGAGTTTGTTTCCCTGCTCCATCAGTTGTGATTAGAGGGGGGGGGAAAAAAAGTCCTGTTTTAACAGAGGGAGAGCAACCAGTTAAGCCTTGTCCTCCCTTTCTGAAAGCACACACCTTTAAAAAGGAGTATTTTTGTGGGAGCTGTTTGTTAAAATAGTATTACCTGCCTACATTCTTGTCTTCCTTTCTTCTATTAAAAATAAGTAGTAATTTTTAAATGGAAAAGAAAGCATTTTTGTAATGACAGAATCAACTTACTGTAAGCCTCATCTTGTCCTTAAATTACATTTTCATTCCTATAGAATGAAGAAATAGAAAGATATGTTGCTGAGTATGCCAAGTTGGAAGAGGAGCACTTCCCTTGCTTTCAGTACAGGACTGAACTTGATGGAGAATCGGAGATTGGTTTTACAACATAAAATGCTGGAGCTATGTTGCCATCAGTTTTGCTAAGATTAAGGCATTTGAAAACCAAAATGCCTATAGATTTCTTCATCGTGTACTGTTCTGCCTAAAAAGCAAAACACTAGGGATGAAACTTTCTCAGTGAGGATAGTGGAAAATTTTGTTATTGATATTTAGTAAACTTTGGATTTTACTAGGATTGGAATATCAGCTTTGTTCTCTCT
>NW_008794543.1:6366862-6381724 GCF_000699145.1 Aptenodytes forsteri | reverse complement strand
AATGGAGAAAGCAAATCTTTAAAGCAGAACAAAGCAATGCTTTCAGAGTTAAATATCAGATGCCAAAAGGGGAAAATACCTATTTAAATCCCATATTTGTAGAATCTTTATAACTACAGTTTTTCTGTAGGTAACCCATCTTAAGCAACATTTTGGTTACATGTTTTATTCATTTTATTTTAACTATTCTGGTAGCATGCATATGACTGAGCAGCAGGATGTCTTTCATGTACAAAACACTCACCAAATATTAGTAAAACTGCACTCCTGTCAATCTTTTATTGAAACAAAAGCAAAAAGAACTTCGAGGCCCCAGCAGATCTAATAAAGGTTTGTGTTGCTTTCTACCAATGCAGGACGATTACAAGTATGGGAGGATAACAAGCTGAAAATTTCTGATATACAAGTATAAGTAAATATTTTCATAAAGTATAAATGCACTGTAAGAGTATTAGCGACATGCTTTCTCCTTTCCATAGATGTCTTGTGGCCTTCTGCCTAATCTTTGGAAATAATAACTGTGACACTGATGTATTCAGTGTTATTGTGCCTGTTGTATTAGGAAAAAAAAAAAGACACTTCAGAATAAGATATTCTGTTTAAGACACATTTGGACAAACCAGGGGGTAAATCTGCCTGGGAAAAGGGGATTTAAGTGTCTAGAAAACAAGATTAGCCTTTTCCATTTGATCTTTGGTGAAATCATGTTGAACTGAGATGTTTCAGAGTTGACAGCTCCTAGTGAATTCGCTTTTTCTTCATGTTACTGAATTGGAGAGCAGAGGCCACAGGCCCTGCTGCCCTTCTATTGTCTTATAGCTCTGTTGAGTCAATTCTCATGCAAGAACTTGTGTTGCGTATATTGAGTAGCTAAGGCTTCACTAATAGTATTTGACATTATAATAGATTTCCAGCCAAAATTATAGAGAAAGATTAGATGAATTCAAATCTCTGTGATTAATAGGATATGTTACTTCACGCAATTTTTTTCTTCTTTGAATTAAGAATACACAATGAATGTCATAATATAATTATAGTCTTTGCAACTTCCTAGAATTACTACCTCAAGTAGATGGCAAAAAAGGTAACTAACAACCCTCTGTCTTGTTTTAATAAAAATCAAGCATAAGCCTCTGTAGTTAATGCAAAAAGAAGGTTATGTGCTACTTTTTACTTAATTATGTAATGATGAAGGCCACATACATGGTATCATTTTAAAAAAATACTACCACAGCTGTGAAATTTATTGTGTGGCAGACCAGCTAAATTAAGGAGAAAAAAAATTCAGTGGAATTACTATCTGTTCATAACTTGGTAAGAGATAATCAGTGTTCTAAATAGAGATTAAAAGTACAGTGCCTCCAAAGAACAGATCTCTCATGTGGAAGTTGTATCTCAGTTGGCATTCTCTTTCTACTCCGCTATTAATTCAGTTGAGTGGTTTGCATTTATTGCACAAGAGAGTTAGGGTGGATAAGTATAGAATCTCCTCATCCACAAGTAGACATTTAGTGTTTGCAATGAGAATGTGTGTAGAGGTATTGAGCAGAATTTTCTAAGCTGAGTCTCAAATGTTAGAGAAACCAAGTGTTGCGTTCAGAGAAACTAAACTTAGTAGGTCTCATAAAACCTGATACTTCTGAAAATCAGACCGCTTCTATAAAATAATTGATATTTAGCTATAAAAGAAAGAATACCTGGAACACAGTTGTCTTGTTTCCGTTTATTTCATCCTTATGAGATACACAAAAGAAAAGCAGTGCTGTTTAAATTATGACCATAAATTTGGTTCCAACAGAAGGAAGGGGTCAACTTGTGGGGAGTTTTAATGTCTGGTTTGCTAAAAAACCATCCCGTAATACATGCAGAGTGTAAGGATTACCATAGTGCTATGTGAGTAAGGAAACTCCGCGTGCTTCTCCACTAGTTTGTGAAATTCTGAGACTCTTATTGAAAACACCATTCCACAATAGTCTTCAAAAAGCTGATCTGGACATATAATCAGCCATGTATAACTGGACCAGCATTGGTGATGATCAGAGCTGTTTTTGAATCAAAGGACTTTCTTTGCGATGAGATAGACCTACAGGAATGCTCTCAAGTGCATTGTCTCAAGTATCTATATTTCCAACTTAGAAGACTTTATAATTGTGGGTAAAATGCTTCCTGTTTCTCACCTCAAGCAGTACTGTGGTGATTTCAATGAGCAAACTATAGGTTAGCAACTCCTAGTTGGGTGGTTGTATTTTTTTTTTTCTCCGATGCTTTTTTTTTTCCTTTTCTCCTTCTTGTTGGGGGCAGAACAGTATTCTAAATCTTGTCTGAAAGAGAAAAAATAGTGACGTTAGCTAATATTAAGTATTAAAAATCAATGTTATTCATCCATGATATCATCTAAGAGGTTTTGTGTGAGGTTTTGTTAAATGTATTTTCACCTACAATACAATCAGGCTTGTAAAACACCCTTCTGCCCACTTCTTTACTTGGCAGGCTCAGGTTATGTTTTGTGTATATTATGTGATACACATATCAATTCCAGGAAGTAACATACTCTATAAAACACAGTAGTTCTATAGAAATCTCTCTCAATTCACTCACTTAAAAAAAAAAAAAAAATCAGTTCCTTATTATCATACAGAGTCCAGCAAGGCATTTTGCCATGTTAGATGAAAATGCTCATAAAGTTATGATTATCAGTAATAGATGTTGTAAAGACTTGTAGTTGTGGTGCAAGAAAAAGAAAAGAAAAATGGCATGCTCTCTCATGGCAAAAAAATGAACCTATAAATATGGTTTCTTCTTCCTTGATAAAACTGTAACCTTTATTTATTGAGCAGTATCTGCTCAATTTGCTAACCAGAATATTTTGAATGCATTATTCCTGAAATACAAAAGGAGAAATGAGAGAGTCAGCTGGACCTATGTATAACACGTTAATCACATCACCAAAAATTGTTAGCAAGTTTCTCTCACAAAGTAGTCTTTTATAAGAGGTTCTTTAACTAGAAAGAGCTAAACTGTTTTTTAGTTTTCAGAGTTTACAAGATTGGCAGCAAAAAAGCGGGGGGAGGTGTTATCTGGGTTTTTGTGGGGTAGGGGTGTAAAATGAGAACCTTTTTATATGTAGTCTTGGGGAGGGGGGAAACAATCACCACCAAAAACACCCTCCCCCCCACCAAAAAAAACCCAAAACAACACAAAAAACCCCCCATGAGGCTCCATCATGAGGTTTTGAAGACTCTTCTAGGTATATTTACACTTGTAGAAGTCTACAGCTTCAGCTTCCTTGTGAGGAACTACTAAGCCCTGAGAAAGTAATCTCAGAATTTGAAAATTAGACTTGTTAAAATCAAATTATTACTTTAGTAGTAATAAAGTAATTACTCTAGTTAGTGTTTCTTTTAAAAGATTTCATACTGATCAAATGAAAAGTAGGATTTCTTTCTTTTCTGAGCTGGAATTTATTCTTTATCTGCTTCTTGCTCCACCTCAACTATTTAAGCTTTTCCAATCCTGCTTGTGTCTAAAATGCTATTGCCTTCATTTAATCAGTAGCCTACTTTCTCACTTTGTAGAGCACCCAGCACTCTTTATGGCGTATTTCATAACAGCGAGACTGTATCCCAGAATTCAGTCAGAATGTTTCTATTCTGCTTGATTTGGACAGTCCAAATGTCTTTGGTGGAAAACTTGTCTAGGGTAGAAATCAATGTACTTTAATAGAAATCACTCTATGGGAAAGATGAGCGCATTAAGGATCTAAAAAGGACATGTGAGCATCGAATTCCTGGATCGGATCTACACAATGCTGTGGCAAAGCGTCTATGGCAGCACTGCTTGCTGCTGGCAACTTTGTTAGGCAAAATGATGTCAAAGTACTCACTTTCGATATTCATTTGCTATATTAGCACATGCTAGACTTTGGGGTTCCCCCCGCCATCCTCCCTGCTAACCCCCCCAGCTTGATGTACAGAAGGAATGCATAAAACCCTGGCTCTACAAAATAATCTCAGTAGCTCTAGGACTTGATTCTGCCTTCTCCTTCATGGACAATTGTACAGAACTCCCCCAGTAGTGAAGCAGAGTAAGAACTGCACTTACGTAATGGCCAGATCCAAGAAAAAAAAATCCTGTCTCTGTTCTGTTCAGTTTCTTCTCTTCCCATGTAGCTGAGCTCATGGGCTTTGAGAGGTTGCCTTTAACTGCATACTAGTCTGTGAAACAGGCTAAATTAAGGTAGCATCAGAAAATGGGAAATTTAGAGGAAAAAAAAGACTACTGCACATACAGATAGGGGAAAAATAAACTTCTGAGCATCCCTTCTGTGCATGACTTGGACCCCTGTATGGATATTGTCCCTGACTATAAGAGCTCTAACTATGTATAATTCAGAAAAAGGGCAGTAATAATTTTAATTTCTGGTTATTGAGCATATTCTGGTTGCTAGTAGACTGTGAATATTGTACTGCTAGGAAACTGTAACTCTTTATACCAACTCAAGGAATCACAGTGTATTACAGATGACGGAGATGGAAAAGAACTTTGCACTATATAGTATATTTGACAGTCAACATAATTCTGCTCTCGATGTAATTTTTGTCTAGATTAGTTTTCAACTGTGTCCTATGGAAAGGAAAACCTCTCTATAATGAAAAGTAATTTAAAAAAAAATAGTAAATCTTTCTTTTACTGCTGTAACTACTACTTCATTCTCAGTCTCTATAGTGACTGATTATGAAAAGTGCTCAGAATTATTTTCTGAGTTTCTCAGAATTAGCAAAAAGAGCTCTGTTACAGCAAGCTGTTTCAAATACAGTTTGTAAGTATTACAAATGTTTAAAAAAAATTGCAAAACTTTAACTGAGATAACAACTACCAGTGGATCTTACGGAAATTCACTAACCATCTTCTAACGTGACGTTAGCTTCACTTTATAACTTTTTAGACTGACTTCAGCCAATTGCAATGTGGGGTTTTTTTTATTCACTAATTTGATAATTCTCCAGTAAAACCTACTGACATGTCTAAACGTTGAGATCTATCATACCTCTCAATTTTTGTTCAATAAAGAGCTAAAAAGAATGAGCAAGACATAAATCTAAAATGAAAGCATGAAGTCAGTCAGTCAGTCAACAATCAAACACTCCTCTTATTTTGTCAAGTATGCCACTATTACCTTTGCTCCATTTTGATAGTCAAAGTGCCAAGTTGGAGACTAATTTCATGGATTTAATTAGTTGGCTCACTTAAATTCCTGGCCCCCTTTCCTCCTGTATTTCTTGGCCATCCCCTTATGGCATCGGGGCTCCTCAGGGACAGATTTTCCAGTGTAGATTCTCAGCATGGGACTTCTCTTCTGTAACTTTAGGGCTTTCAGAGTTAGCATATAGTCTCCCCTATCAACAGAGAGAAAACATATTTTAGTGCATGTCCTAAAGTGCCAAAGAAATGGAGAATGAGTTCTCCTTTGGAAGGGACCTATTGCTTTTCATTGACTGGAATGGGCAACCAGACATTTGGCTTTAGCCTAGAACCTTAATTCTGGGATGACAAAAGGAAGGTGAGATCCTTCCTTCCATTTGTTTTACTCTTTCCGGGTGCGGTTAGTTTTGCTGAATTTCTGCCCACACATGACTACTGTTGAAAACAATTGTAATTCTCCTTTTGGATTTCACATTCTTTGGCCCCGTGTGAGTCAATGAATGCTGGCATGATGTAAGAGGAATATCAAGACAACGGTGCCCTTGAGGCATCCTGGCATTTGCATGAATTTGGGGATTTCTGTGTATTGTGGAGGCTGGAACAAATACAGTTCAGCTGATGAACTGAAGAAAAGGTCAAGCAAGCAGAAACTCTTTTTTTTAAATATTTGCATAGTAAAAATTAGTAGAAATAGCCTGTAAATTTCTATTTTTAAGATAAACTATCTTTTTAATGAAAGAAAGCAGTTAAATGTGCTTTGAAATGTCAAACTGACAGCTCTGTTTTGTTAAAATCAAATGGTTTGGCTTTGCATCTTAGGAGGGGGGAAAAAAGGAGTTTGCTTATAAGGTCAAATGTTCAAGCCAACCTGAATGAATGAGTAGTGTTATAATTACTTCCGCTGCCGTGCAAACATGAAACTGGCTGATGAAATAAGCCTTCTTAATTATGAACTTTGATATTGTATATTTAGGGTAAGGTTTTGAAAACTCAGAGTTTAGTCCCAGCTCTTTTTGCCCTTGACTGAGAGTAGATTGAACTCAAAAAGTTGTTTTATTCCTACTGGCACTCAGCATTATTATTTAACAAGGCATCTGTTACACAGTTTAACTAAACAATAGATCACACAATAAATATGCAGAAAACCCCTTGAAACTACTGTACTGTAACATCTAGACTTTGAAGTTCTGTTTGGAAAAAAAAGGGAATACGCTTTTCCTCCGTAGCTTTAAAACTCAAATGATTTTTCAAGACCTCCTATGAATATTAACAGCCTTGCTATTAATATCAGTACATGAATACATCTCCTTCCCATTTGAGTGAAAAAGAGTCTTATCCTTTTTGGATAGATTATTGACGTACTTGAATAAGAGCAAGAAAAGGAAAATTCACTTATAAAAATCAGATGTGATTTGAAAGAAGGGTAAAGGGTATAATTACAATTAATAATTGCTCCTAATTCCCTCTGGCTGCTTTGAAGATTTCAGTGCAAAACTGTGGACTATAAACATTAGCCTATCAAGTGAACACAACACTCATTTCAGAACCATGTGGAAACAAACATCCCTTTGGACTATTTTAATTTCTATGTAATTTTACCAGCTAGAATATTAGAACTCCAAAGATCCACCAGTAAGCATCTATTTTCATTATAAGAGATTAGAGACTTACTAGGAGTAACCCAACAGCAAAAAGCGTGTGGTGCAGCCATTTGCTATCTGCAATCCCTCATAAGCATAAAAATGCTTTTAAAACTATAGTATAGCTTGCACCATCTCTCTTGTGGCTGTCTTTGTAGCAGGTAGCAGCAGCTCCATGTAGTTTGGGTTCACTGAGCTTCACCAGGTTCTCCAACAGTCTGACCTCCTCTGCGGCTGGGGCAGCTCAGAACCCAGCACCAGCGTGTTCCCTCATCCCGCAGCCCTTCCACGATACAGGGGCTGCTCCTGACTGGTCCCATCTCAAGGGAACAGAAAAATAAGACGGAAGTATGACCAGGACTTTTCTCTATCCTGTTTAGGTGAGATAGCTGTGAGTGACCCTACAGTTATGTAAAGGGACTAGAACACAATTATGACCAACCTGCTGGGGTTACTACGGAGGAAGAACAAAATCTGGCTCCAGAAAAAGGTGATGACAAAGCTGGCTTTTTGACCACTCAAAATTTTAAAGCAGAAAAAGTAAGCAAAGGTGACTTCTGCGCATCTCCTGAAAATTATTTTAATGTAATAATCCACATTGTGGAACCTATCTTTTTTAATAAAATATCTGCAAATTTTAGCTTTTTTATTTTATATGCTTGTCTCTCTACCTCCTCCTCCTCTATCCGGATCAGCTGGTTACCCTGGGAAGATGCCATTGCTGCAGGGAGTCTTACTAAGAAGCTGGGGTTGTTTTTAGTTTTGAATACACTCAGGCTTATATTCATTATCAATAGAGAAGATTAGGTTGAGTTCCACAGCTGGAACCAGCTACTGAAAGTGGTCTGTTGCTCTACCCTTTGCTCTTAAGAGTTTTATGCTGGGACAGATTAGTTGAAGTGTCCCTGTGGAGTATAGCTGTAGGTTTGTGATGGGATAGGAATTTTAAAAATAGATTAGGCCCAGCATGCTACCCGCTTTTTAGATCAGTAGTAGCTGCCTAAATTCAAGTTACAAAGAGATAAGCAACCAGAAGGACGACGGATGTGCTGTACTGAAGGCTGCTTTGCCCAGCGATGATCTGGTTCCATGTTGCATGCATCAGCTGCCTAGTCTAGCCTGAAGTGTTGAAAGTCAAGAGACTGGCCAAAGGAGAGAGATTAACAGGTTGTGCTGAAAGGAAGAAACAGTCAAGAACTGGTCTAAGAATGTCTCTTATTACATAAATTCATTAATGATAAGGGGGGAAATTAGCACGGCTTTCACTATATCACAGGGAACTAGGATCTGTGTCACCCAGTGTTGAGTGCTTAGGAAAATGAAATTTCCTGGCCAGACGGTGAAGGAAGGAATTGCTTGTGGCCTCTGATGCAATCTGCGTATCAATGCACCTTTGTTCTTTAATTCTTTGTCATTGCTTTTTTTTTTTTTTTTTAGCAGCTTTTGGAAAAGGAAAACGTGTTAGGGATTGAATTTTGAATTCTTATGGATGGCGGCTCCTCATCCTTCTGGTTTTGTGCCCAGGATGTATCCTTAGGTCTGATAGCAACAATAACGCTCTTGATTCAGCACAAAACATACAACTTTTTGAAGGGAACATGCTATGTTTTTTATTAAGGAATTGTTTAGCAGAGAACAAAACCTTCTTAGTAACCAAGTTAAGCATGGTGCCAATTCAAACTATTAGTAATGGCAACTTCCTGACTGAAAATTAGTATGTACGTTTCTTGTTTTGCTTTGTCTTATCTCTTGTTTAAAAAAAAAAAAAAAATCCGCTGCTTTACTGTTTTTCTCTGATATGTATCCAAAAAGCAGATACATGGGTTTTGCTTTAGGTTTTTTCTTTTAAGATGGAATGATTAAATCTAGTTTCAATGGTGATGGCAATAGCATTCTTTATTTATTTCATTGTAGATTATAAAGAATATTTTACAGATTGGATTTCCTGTGTACTTCCTTCCAACCCTATATGTTGGACTGACTTCTGGTGCAACAATGATGTGTAAAAATAAGTATTTTTGTTATGACTAAGTATATGTGGTCTGAACATGAGACTAAAAGACAAGAACAAATTTATTTTGTGGTTTGGACCTAAATCAGTGAGAAATTGATTCAGTTTCTCTCAAAATATAAGAAATGTCCTATTGGCTCAGACAAACCATCTGTCTAGACTGTCTATCTAGTTTTCTGTCTCCAACAGTTGCAATTGAACACGCTATTTAGGGATAGCACACAAGACTGTCTGCTTCTGCAGTCCATTTCCTTCACACTTTTCCAGCATCTGCATTCACTGAATTAGGTATGCAACGTTGTACTCCTCTACTCCTTTTTTTTTTTTTTAATCAATTTATGGTTCTGATCTCCACTGACTTGTCTGATCCATTTTTAAACCTCACAGTTGTCTGCCTCCAACTTCTCATAACAACAAATTTCAGAAGTTCACTACCTGGTGTATCAAGAAAAAAAACAAAAAACAACAAACCCAAACAAAAAACCAACCCAAACCACAACCTCTCTTTCATCATTTTTAAACTAATCTCTAACTATTTTCAACTATGTGAAAAATGAAGATGGGCCTAAGCAAGAATCTCAGATCTGAATGTCCCCACATTTCGGCATTTTTGGTTTCTGAACCAGTAAGATGGGCTGAAGCAAACCCTGCAGTCTGAACCAGCACCTCAGGAGGGAAGTTTTGACCTTCAGCCAAACCTTGCAATAGGTCACTAACAATGCTTTTGCTGACTGCAGGGAATCAAGGGGAGCATAAATGGAATACACCTTTACTTTGTAAGATTCATAGATGAGACCTAGGTAGCAAGGACAGCACAGACAGGTAGGCTTAACTGGAAATAATTTTGAGAAAGTCAAGAAATGACTAGAAAAAAATAGGAGATAGTGGACACCATTCTGTTGGGAAATGCGAGCGCTCCACTTACGTTGGAATAGTCGGATCTACAACTGCAGGAAAGGGAACATCTGGCTGGATAGAAAATCCTCAAAAAATATCCAAGAGTTATAGCTGATTGCAAGCTGAACAGGTTGGGGTTTTTTGGTCTGCTCCCGTTTGTTCTGCACAACACATGTCAGTTTTGAAGTACCCTTTAGAACTTTAGAAAATAAAAACCTACACAGAAATGTTGGGAAAAACTGATCTTATTTAGCTTAAAATAAGATGACTAGGTAATGAAGGGTAAGTGTTCAAATATGTAAAAGGCTATTTTACATCGGAGAAAAGAATTTACTTTGGTAAGGAAAACCTATTAAATAATAAGGAAAAATGACAATCATAATCTGTAATAATACATTACACTATTCTGGGCTTGGAAATTAATTTGTCTCAATACTGCTTGACAACTTTTTTTAAGTTTTAAAACTTCAGCAATTTGCATTTGAATGGTTTAGCATATTCTTAATTTCCAGAACAGCCAGAATATGGAAGAGAAGGTTTGAAGCATTGAAGAAAAAGGGGGGGAATGCAGCAGAATATATATGAGTGGAGAAGAGGTATGCAGGAACAAAGTTAGTGGAAACTGCATCTCTTTATAGAAATAATTATTTCTGCCATTGTTTTAGCAATTGTATAGAAATGTCTCTTGAATTGATTTAGGGCTGTTTTGTTCTGTTACATTCCAAAATTTTATAAGTATAATTGGGGAAAAAGATTCTGAATACATTCTTTATCTCGTAGATTATCACTTGGAAGACTACTGCAGGAAGGTACATAACATGATAAGCGTTTATATGTGTAGTGGTCATGTGTTGTTAAGTCCTAATATGTTTTGTTGAATCTAAATTTGTTTATATAGTGACATGGATTCAGTTATACACAGTTTAGATTGTGCACAGCTTTCAGTTAAGAGGCATGACAAATTTACAATCAATCGTTTTATTGTTTATAGTCAGAGGTTATAACAATGAACATCATCACTACATGGAGAGATTAATTAGTTTACAGGATGTTAAATCAATATTCTTTGCATATCTGTTCTTGTGTGAGACCTTGCATCACAAGAGGGAAGAAAAACTATGGTAAAGAGAAAGATCCTAACGTAAGACAGCTGAATAAAATGTGTGCTAGGGCTTTCTCCATTCTAAATTTAGAGTGGCTTTAGAGATATGTAATTTGCTTTGGGTAATTCAAACACTTTTCTTGAGATGCTGCCTTGTGCTGTCCATTTTTGCATCATACTAACCCCTTATTATAGCAAGGGTTGCAAGGATTTTATGCTATTGCGGTCATCCAGTCTGTAGCATAGAGAAATTCGAATGTTAGATGCCAATAGTCTTGATTTTAACAGTTTAGAAAGAGAATCCCTGAGAACAAAGAAATCCCAATAATCCTGTAATCCCTGAATATCAACCAGAGTCAAAGGGCTGAAGACTAAGGATTCTTGTCTTGTTAATTAATTTTCAAGAGGGACCAACTTTTATACCAAATGAAAGAGAAATTTCTAGATAATAAAGTGCAGGTTGCTAGGTCAAGCATTGCAGAAAATTATTTTGCAGCAATGATGTCTTTCTCATTGAATTAAAGTTATTTGTCCTGGCAATATTTTTAGAGAAAATGAATGGATAAAGCTACATTTCAGGATCCCTAGCTGGAGGTTTGGTGCAGAACAGTTTCCCATGGGTTAAGTTTTACAGTGAGGATGCCTGATCAAAGTCAAGGAAAAGATTTCAGTTGCTTATGATCACCTTCAAGCCGCCATGCTTAGATCCTTTTCTAGGATCATATAAGGAAATGCTAAATGAGGGCCCATATGAAAAAAAGATATGTTTTTAAATCTGCTTGTGAGGAATGAGGAAGGCCATTATGCACATAGTCAGTAAATCTGCAGTACTCCTAAATGTTTCTACTAAATCATATATGTTTTGTATAAAGAAGAGGGTTTGAGAAGTGGACTACAGCCTGAAATCCGCTGCACCATCCTTTTTCAGTAGCTGTCTTCTCTTCCGTAGAACTGGTTACTCCAAGTGGATAAGTAATATGATAAGAAATGTGTAATAAAACTTGGGATTGAAGGATTCAGCTGGCATTAGTGAGCGGCTGAATTAGTGAGTTGGCGCTGAATCTGAAATGCCTTTTCTTTTTCTTTCTTTTTTCCCCTATACATATTGAGCTCATTTACAGTATTTACATAGGACTTTGATATTTAAGACACTGATCAATACCCAAATTTTTTTTTCTCATGCTTTTAAGCATTAGAGGAAATATGGGGGAGTCCTATCTCTAGAGGAACTAGGGACTGAAGCTCACTACAGTGCCTTCATCTTTTGGAATGAATCCAGAATGACACTTCCACAGTCTCTTGAGTTGCTGCATTCTGGGAACAATGTTTTCTATCTTTTGAGATTTACACTAAATATAAATTCCACTGAAACTCACTAGTAAGACTGTGTGCATTGAAACAAAAGCAAACCATGCTATCTGTGATTTTAGCTCTTGAGCATGCCTCTATACATCCATTTAAAACAGGAGAATGCAAAGGAGATTGGTTTGAATCAAACACAAAAATTTAAATATCAGGAGAATGGAAATTACATTCGTGAAAAGAAAACATTTAACATGAGCACTTGACTCTACAATAAGCAAATAGACCAAATCACAATAGCATGCTATGGATTTTTCTTGCTGTTATTGACACTTTTCTATTCCCCAGTCTCAGCTCACATTTCTTATAATGGTTCCTCTCTGACTTTTCGTATTGCTAATGAATAGAGATAGGAAACAGGTATTGAAGCACATCCATGTTTCAGAAGCAGAATATATCAGAAAGGAAGATACCAGGTATGTCTAGGCACAGGAGAGGAATGTGCTTGGCAGATGTATGTTACACCAACTTGAACAACAGAATGGGGTCTGGATTTTTTTAATGCAATTTTAAAACAACATCAGGAGAATTCATTTGAAGGAATCTTACATCTGACATAAAACATTTCCTTTGTTTGCCAATAGTAGCTATCGTTGCCATTGAAACATAACAGGGCAAGACCTAAACCTGTATCTCTACGCTATTAGGGATATCTCTTTAGTCATTTGTGTTCATAAGGTCAGTTCACTGTCAGTGTACTGAGTGCCACTTAGAACTTTAAATTAATTGTCCGGTAGGCAGATTTCTGCTTAATTTGAAGACAAGAGGAGGAATATTAATCATTAGGTGGTGGGGAAAGGGCAAAAAATTTTTTTAAATCAGTAAACCTTTAAATTAGCCATCTTTTATGGGATGGAAAGAAATACAGCCTGAATTGAGAAAAACATTAAAGTGTCCCAGAGCCAATGGAATATTTGTTTGTAAACAGAAGATATAGAGTATCATAGATTTCAACAACTTTATTTTTAAAAGCTTATGATTAGACTGTGACTTGAGGCACTATGACTATGATTACTAGCTTTCAATTATGACACTTTAAACTCGCTATACAGAGCGGTTGGTGGAAATGCTCTCTTGCATAAAAGCCTTTGATCCTGTGATGGATGTTCTATGAATTGGGCGGGGGGGGGGGAGGGAAAGGACAGAATGAAAGTTCTGGGGAACTGGGGAAATAAATAATGAAGCCAGCTGATATTATGATGGCACAGCGGGAGCAGTATGTTCCATCCTGTTTTGTGATTTAGTTACGGGGAGGTGCTCCTTGCGTGGCAGTCAGTTATTGAAATAATATTATCTGTGTGTGATTTGTCAGGTAGGTTTTATTAACGTGCTGCAAAAGCACTTGTTTTCTACATCAGTCTGTGCTGTTTCTGAGAGATTTTAACATGTTTAAACTCAAGTCAGTAATGCTGTATTTCTATTTAGATGGGTTTTGCATCCTGGACTATGCTCTCTTTAGGCTTTAATCCTATGCTTTGATCCACAGCGCTGTAAGGGTCCACTGAAGAACAATAGGCTTCATAATTTATGTGCACTATTTTATATCTTCATAGCTGTTCTGCTTAACTTCTAGCACTGTCTTTGCTTCATTGCTTTACTGTGTTGTGAAGATGTTAAAAAACTGTTAGTGCTTTAATAACGTTCTAGCACCTATAAAAACTTTTAAAATGCAGCTCTATTTAAACTTTAGATTTCATTCTGATTGTAAATGAAGTAATTACTTCCTAGCATCAAAATAATTTAGTGTAGCAGCAAGCTGAAATACCATCTTGAAAATTATAAGAAATAAATCAAAAAGAACAAGAGGGTACCGAAAGGCCTGCTAGAGACACCTTTACGCATAACCCCCAGAATGTCGTTCCCTGAATAGTTACATAATGGGATTCCCGAAGAACAAGAGCAGTGTAACATGAGCAGACCGCCAGCATCCAGCCAAGGCAGTCGGGGATCTGCCCCCACAGTTTGTTCCCGTACAATCTTGTTACCAAAAGATGTATAAAAGTGATGCAGGACAAGTTGAAAAGCTTTCTAAATATTTACACAAGGTTCAATAATGCTGTTCACATCGGGCAAAAATAATAGTACAGGGAATATAACTTTTTTCATTTGCATAGTTGAGATTTGAGCAGGCTGCAGTGTGTTTTGTTAGCAGCGTGCAACCTCTTTTGGTTTTACTGTTGACTTTTTCTTTAACTTTTAATCACAGTTACATTGTAACTAGCTAGTATTTATGTTCTGTTTTATTTAGGTCTCTGAATGGGGTGTAACTTCTGTTCAAAGATGGCTCCAAAATGTCATTTATAGGGGGGCTACAAATAAATATGGTACTCTCTGGGGCACTGTGTTTCTAAAATGGCAAAATCTTTTCTGTTCAGCCAAAAAAAGCTACAAGCCTGCTATACTCTCTCAAGTGCAGCTGCCAACACTGCTCAACATGTAACTGATTAGGATTAACAAGTTTTTCTTGCACGAGTTCAGACAGGCTCCGTGTGCGTTTTAACCAACTTCATCCGCTGGTGTCGGAGCCGAATGAAACAAGCCGGGCGCTTTGCTTTCCCCTCGGGGCTGGGACCTCCAGCGGGCTTCATCCTCGTGGAGCCAAGGCTCGGGGCGGGACAAGCCTAGCTCTGCTGGACCGCCCGTGCCCC
>NW_008794543.1:6356722-6357265 GCF_000699145.1 Aptenodytes forsteri | reverse complement strand
GCTCGGTGCTCGGTCCCGCTCTGCCGCTCGCCCGCTCGCCCCCGCTCTCCTCCCCGTCCCCGGGTGCGAGCGGCCGCTCGGGCCCGCTCTGCCGCTCCCGCCCGCTCTTCCCTCCTCCTCTCTGCGCTTTCCAACACCCCTGCTCCTGAGTGAGCGCAGCCTCGGATGTCCGGTTTCCTGGTGGGTTTTTTACCTGGCAAACTCCGGATAACTTCGGTGAGAATTTGCAAAGCGGCTGGGAAAGTTGGGAACTCCCCTGCAGGCGTCTAGGAGCTGCTGCTACCGCATCTTCTCCATCCCACGGATTTTACTGCCTTGGATATTGCGAGGGGAGGGAGGGGGGAGAGAACAGCGAAAGAAGAGGGGGAGAGGAAGAGAAGGAGCCTCATAATTTCGCCTGCATTCCTCCAACTGCCCCGCGGCCCCGCTCCGCGCCCGCCCTGCCATCTTTGCACAATGCACTTGCTGGAGGTGCTCTCCCTGGGTTGCTGCCTTGCCGCCGGCGCCGTGCTCCTGGGACCCCGGCAGCCGGCCGCCGCCGCT
>NW_008794543.1:6355271-6355719 GCF_000699145.1 Aptenodytes forsteri | reverse complement strand
GCCGCGCAGGCAAGGGGCAGAAGCTGCCTGCGCCCCCCGGGCTGCAGACAACCCCCCTCCCCCCCGCCCCCGCCCCCCGGGCCCCCGGCCGGCGGGCCGCCGCCGCTGCCTACGAGTCCGGCCAGGGGTACTACGAGGAGGAGCCCGACGCGGGGGAGGCAAAGGTAAGCCCGTGCCCCCGCTGCAGATGCCAGCTCACTCCTCTAGGCATGCGGCTCCGAGTCCGTTTGAACGGACCGCTTGGAAATCCCACTCAGGAAAATACTTGGGAGAAGCCTTTTTAAGTGGGGGGTTCTTTAAAAGTGGGGGAAGGATTTGTTCAAGGAGGACAAAAAAAAAGTCGTCTGGGTTTTCGGGGTTGCTGGAAGGAAGGTTGCACGGGGAACAACAGTATTTACAAAGAAACGCAAAACACCTGATCGGCAGGGGCAGCCCAAGGGCTCCGCTC
>NW_008794543.1:6337127-6355186 GCF_000699145.1 Aptenodytes forsteri | reverse complement strand
CCCGGCCCTGGCGCTGGCAGCTGGGGCGGGTCGCGGGTGTACCCGAGGCTGCTTCGGTGCGGGCGAAGCCGCGGGGTCCTGCAGCGGGCTGGGACGGGCAGAGCCGGGGAGCGCGGGAGGGAGGGCTGAGAAACCCTCAGCGGAGCAGCTGCGCACAGGGACGAAGCGGCGAGGGAGGCGTGGGGGGACGATGGCAACAAAACCCGAGGCTTTCCATTTGCTGAAAAGCCTCTTGGAGTTATTGACAGTTTGGATGAGTTGCTGCGGCGTGACAGAGTTGGCGGGAGGTGTAAGGTGACGCTCGAGTCTGAAAATTTTCATTCTGCCCAGGCGCACGCAGAAGGTTGGGCTTAAATTCTCAGATTCCGGTGACAAAAGCTTACAATTCTATGTTAATTTTTGCTAGTGTAGGAAGTTTCGTAACGTAGAATTCAAGTACCTTTGGTACCAAGTACCAAAGCCACCTTTGGTACTTGCGGGTTTGCAGTTCCCGGTATGCTGGTACATGAGAATGATGCATAGTATGTGGTTGTATAAGCATGTGGCGTTATGAGGAAGACCTTTGATGTCTGAGTTTATAACAACTCTTACCCTCGTCTCATTGTTTTTTGAAGATTTCTGACATGCTTATTGAAAGCAATCGTGACCCAGCTCATTCATTATTCATTTCAGTATGGGGTGAGGGGGAGGTGTGTGGATTAAAAGTTAATCAGTTATAAGCTGATATTATTTTTTTTTCTATGCTGTTTGTTTTACTGAATAGAAGTTTGGGAGATTTTACTGTAACTACATGGGAAGTCAAGTTTTGATAGTGTACATTAGCTGTACTTATTTCAGGTATTCAAACTGTTGTAGACCATATATTGTTCACAGAATTCATGCTTTTCAAATAGTATTCTGCATGGAAAAGGTTACTGAGTACGCTGTAGTCTCTCTTCAAATATTTTAATACAGACAAAATGCTTACATTGTAATGTTCTGAATCCTAGTATGCTGTCAGTGATCATATTGTTTAACTATTTATCAAGTATTTTTCAAACTTCAGTATTTAAAAATAGGAACACAAAATCAGTTCAGCTGGTCACTCTTATCGCTTAGACTATTTATAAAAAAAAAAAGCAAAACTTAGCGAAGGGTAAAAATACCTCAACTCTTTCTAGCCCCTGTCTGTAAGCCAGTTATTTACTGGGTGAAACTGGCGTTTGAGTTGTAAAGCCTCAGAATAGCTTATGCTGAAAAGGTAGAAAGAATCCAACCTGGAGCACGGTGCACACTTTGTGCACTTAAACTGCTGAGGTAGAACAGCTGATAGTGGAGATATTCTCCCAAGTGATGCTGTGTGTTCCCATGCATGTGTTGTGGACAGTCACTCTGTTTCTTGAAGAAACCTCAAAGTCTTTGGGAGCTGCCACTGCAGTGCATTGCATAGAAGTGCAAGTGCTCCCTGGAAAAAGGGGAACTGTCAGCAAACCAAAGCAAGAAAGGTCAAGAGACCGGGAAGTGAGTGGGATAGCATGCGTTAAGCGATTACGTTAACAGAAAAATGTTTTTGTGCCTGACTACTGGTGTGAGTAGTAGGGAGAGAGAGAGAGAGAATGACTCTGGATCCAAGCAGACTTAGTCACGTTGGAAGTCTTTAGTTGTGGGTTTGTTGCTTTTGCTGGAACTGTTTGAGTGAGTGAGTACTGTGCATATTTGTTCCTGTGATGAGAGAATGTTTGAGATGAATGTCTGAAGTAATTGTGAAAGGATTAAATAAGTAAACTGTAAGTAATTGTTTCAAGGAAAATATTATTATATTGTCAGTAAAAACTCGTCTGCTTGAACTTTCCTGACTTCAGTGAAAAATGCGTGATCACTTGAGTTTGTGTTCATAGATGTTCTGCTTCCTCTGTTTTTACTTTCTCTCCATATGCCATACTGCTACATATTAAACCGATGCCTAAGTGCAGGTCATACAGCCTTTTGGGTCAACTCTTTACACAATGAATTTATTTCTCTTTACCCCTATTTTAAGAACTTCAGCTTTAGAAACATTTTTGAAAGTGTGGATGAGGTTGAGGGTCCTTCAACATAGGAGGAAAAGCTGGGCAGAAAATAAGTGTATTGTGTTCTTATGCAGGTGAGTAAGTGTTACGCATTAATCTTGTCCTAGAGATTTGCAGCAACTTGGAAGTGTTACAGATATAAATAGTAGTAGTTCATACACAGCTCTTGCAAGGGCATGTTCTGCAGCAAGTGGGCACTGATAAGCTTTTGCAACACTGCCTCCCCCCTTTTTTTTTTTTCCCAGCCTAAGAGTAAAGTTCATTATTCAACAAGCTCACAGGGCCCAGATTAATACTTTTAAGCTGAACTGTCTGCTTGGTGGGATGGGAATGAATCCTGCCCATAAATCACCTCTTTCAGATTTCCTGCAGCACAAGGGGGTTGTCCCAATGAGGCGACCCCCTCGCAGCCGCACCCTGCCTCTCCCCAGCAGGGCAGGAGGCAGGGCGGCCGCCGGCTCCCTCTCTCCATCTGGGTGGCCTGCTGGGGAAGACAACCTGGTATTTCAGTTCTCTCTGCTTAAGGTGGGACTGGGGGAATCAGCCCTCCTGCCCCCACAGTTCCCACAGTTTGGCAGGGACCCGTCGCCTCTCTGCCCCGCTGCCCAGCAGGGATGCTCGGAACAGCTGCAGTAAGGAGAGGGTGAGCAAGTTGTGTGACACCGGTGACTTGAAAATTCAGCTCCTTGTACCGTCTATGAATATCATAATAACGCTTACAATGTGTTTAGTCTCTGGCTTTTGTTCTTTATGTAGTTTTGGATTGGGAACATGTAATAAGTATATACTGTCTACCTGGGAGGGCAAAGTGTTTAAAATAATAAAGAAATAAAATACTACTTTATTGTTTGTTTGCTGAAAGTTTCAAAATGAGCTAGAGGGACTGCACAGGCATTCTGGGCATGAATTAAACTTCTTAGGTTATTGAAATGAAGGTGTGACAGTAGTATGTACCTAGACTGCATTAATGGTAATAGGGCAACAATAGCAGGAGGAGGTTATTATTGTAACAATTATGGTAACAGTGGTACGGTAACAATAACTGGAAAGAAGCCACAAGCTGGGAGGGTTTGCTGTAGCTGCACCTTCATTTAGTCGCATAGTCAAACCTTTAGGATTATGTGACTATACAAAAGCAATATTGGTCAATTGTCCCATGTGGTTTTAGGAGGTTTAAAACTGTATTTATGCTAGGATTCGTAGTTTTGTATTAGAATGGGAATAACAAATGAAAATGTATTTGCCTGTTCTGAAGTGCACCTCTGAAAGTGGCATTGGGGCCTCTTTAGACAGACAGCAATAAAGTACAGAATAGTCTTTGTGCTGTGATTCTGTGATTTGCTTTTGCAATGAAAATAGGTGCACTTACTTGACCTCCATTTATCTTGGATGCTATCTCAGCTGAGAGATACCTTTTTATTATTATTTTAAATCTGACCTACTCATAAAATGCTGCTAGTTGATGGCTAATGGAGTTTAAATACTGTTAGTGTGGGAGGAAAAGCAGTGTGTCAAGTTCTGGGGTTTCCTCCTGTCACTGTCTCTTGATGGTGTAATCTCAAACTCATCTGTTTTATGGCCACCTCTAAGTTTATGAAGTGTGCCTTACTCTGCGTTGTGATGTTACATGCCCTGGTGGGAGATGAGGCTGGGTTTTCCGCTCTGAAAACAAGCATAAACCTCACTCCCAGTACTCAAGCAGTGCTAAATTGAGCGAGTAGGGAGAATGTTATTTTTTCTGCTGTTGCTGTTTTGTCTGCTGGAACTTTCCTTTTTATGTGTGTGTAGCCACTCTCTTTTTTCAGAGACACACACACACAAAGATGCTGTCTTTTTTTAGAAGCATCCTTTTAGAAGGATGAACATAAGTAATATAATAGGACCTATTATGAAGACTAAGCAATGCTTCTGAAAACATAATTATGAAGCCTTGGCCTAGCCTTTTGTGTGAGTAGACTGCAATACTAAGCTCTAAGAGCTAAGGGCGCTTTCTAGTTCTTGGTGTAGGTATGTGCATTCCTGGGTATCTTGTGTAAGCACACTTGTGTGTCTGTGAGGGATTTCACAGGATTGCTGCTGACAAATAACCGCACTTCTGAATGTTCTAAGAAAGCTTTGGGGATCACTTTAACTAACTGCAGTGTTTGGAGGCTTACAGAAACATCCCCTCAAAAATATGATTTTTATGCTCACTTGGGTTCAGTATGTTTAAACTCTAGCATGTTCTTCAAGGGTGTGTGTCTCCTTATTTTAGTAAAAATAAACCAGGACTTGCTCTTCAGGCTGTTGTAGCTGAGGGTGATGGTAATAATCCTCTCCCATTGATACTCTGCATCTGGGATAGGAAGTCTGTCTAGAACCTTATGTTCAGCTGCTGCTTTTTTGAATGTGGCCAAAACAAAATGCTTGAAATAGAGGGAATCCAACTGAAGTCAGACTGGTATCCTATCAAGTTTAATATCCTTGTTTAATGTAAAAAATGTGCTACAGCTGTTTGTAGAATGAATTAGAAGAAATTCTAAGCAAGGTTGTTATTTGAAAGACGTAAGCTCTTTCGAAGTCTAAGTTACTGCTTAAGAGTTTTATGTCTGGCAAGGTGTTGAATTTTGTTTAGTGAGTAGGATAGGTAAGATTGTTTTCATTATCTATTGTAAACATTCAATACCTTTTTTTTTTTTAATTCCACCTAGCTTCTAACCTGAGTGATATATAATACCAAGTTCCCCTCCGTGTAGATGTGTATCTGCTTCAAAGGTACTAATGGCTGCATAAATTGCAACAGAATTTTAATTTAAAACATTGATAGCTTAGGGGGACCATGGGGGATTGCTTGTTGAATTCCTATTGTATATGAATCTGTCAGCTTGTTTTCCTTGTTTTGTGTTTATCTGTCACCAGAAGTTTTTCTGATGACTTAATATTTATGTGTTACTGTATTTTTTCCCCTCTTTGTTGCATTTCAGATTTTAGCTAGGAAATAGCTAAACTGTAAGTCATTTATTCTTCTACTTTTTCATTGTAATCATTGTAAATCAATCCCTCTAGCTCTTTAGCGATTTGGTTTTTTTCTTTTGACATTTCCTGACTTGTCTAAGATGGCTGTAACTCCCTTACAAATATTTAGAGATTGCAGTTGCCAGTGGAGTGAATGAATGTTTTCGTAAGATGCTCCTATTTAGCAAAGTAACCAAAAGGAATTGTGTTCTTTGGAGGAGGAGTAGAAAACACATGAAAAACACCTTCTGATAACTGAAGGAAAAAAAACAATAGTAGTAGTTCGTATATTTTGGCTATATTGTAGTCTTTGCTGAGTATGGGTGAGTATGTTATCTTCCTAGATGTAGTTACTAAGGCAATACATCTTCTGCAGGAAATTTTTGGGATCCTGGTTGTGGTTAACTGCAATGAAAAATGTTTGCTTGGGGAAGTTAATGACATTAATTATCTTGATACTGCCGTCACCCTGAACCCTGTACATACTGTTCACATAATGGCTTCACCTGGTCAGTGACGATTTTCAAATAGCCTGGCCTCAAGGATGCAGCTTAAAAACTGTTGGAGGTGTTTCGCGTCCTGTTCCTCATTGAAGAGAGCAGGGCTTTTTATCCTGGACAAGGGAAAATACGGGCAAAGGATCAGACAATTCTTGGAAGACACCAGAAGGCTGCTGGGGAGCAGGGGACACAGGTGTTTCTCTCTGGTATCACAGGTGTGGCATCCCCTGTGTTACTCCTACCTGCTTGTGGCAGCGTTGTGAAATAAGTAATTTCAGGAATCAGATATCATCTAGAGCAAAAACCTTTACACCACAAAATGGTTTAATTCTTTGACTTTCCTTATCCAAGAATTGTGTTCTGCTGAGAGAAAGAGAAGAGAGGAATTCAGTGGAAGGGATTGTTTCTGAGAACAGCCGCAGCATTTGGCTATTTCCCCATTTTTTTCCCAAAGGAGATCCATAGGAAGCCCCCAAACCCCCACATGCGTGTGTGAAAATTTCCGGGACTTGTAAAGATTGTCAGAAACAGTAGATATCCTATTAGAGACCATTCAGAAGAAGCAAAACCACTCTAGCTGTCCTTCAACTTTCTTCGACTGCAGAATTCAGCAGACCAAATGTATTTGTGGGGGACTGCTCCAGCTGTCCAGAATGTACTTGCTGCATCAGTCACAATATTTAGAGCCAAGAGAAAAACTGGCCAAGTGAAGCTTCACACATTAGCTGCTGTCTACTTAGTCATGTTTGTGTAAACAATGAGATGTTTGGGGGTTTTCTGTTTGTTTGTTTTGTGGATGTTTTTGTTTTCAAATTGACCAAGAGAGATGCAGCTGGTAAGTAACCTCTGCGGTCTGCTCAAGGAACAGTCTCCTTAGAGAAACAAAGAGCAGCAGTTGTAGAGGTTGAGGTATTTATTACTTCCAGGTCAAATGTTAATTTTGGTAGGGCTGTATTATAATTCTGATTCAAGTAAGAGCCGTTCACCCCTTTCCAAATAGGTGGCTAATGCTCATTGCCCTGCAAGTATGGGATCCATATACATAATCACGTGAAGAAAAGCTGATAGTTGTTGTTTGAGGTGTGCTGTCTGCAGATGGTGGGATCCGCGTTCCTGCTCTGCCAACTGAAATCCCGATCTTATCGGATCATTGCTGAGGAAGCAGTGCGAGCGTGGCGTGCATGAGGTCCCTTCTCAGGGCCCCCTGTGACCCGGAGCAAGCCCAAATGGACGCTGCTGTGAACCTGTTCATGGAGCTCATAAGCACCAAGGCTGGGATCTGTGGACTCGGAGTCACACTTAGCTGCACTTGAAAGTGCTCAAACAAAGTTGAGCTCCAGAAACTGCTTGTGTAGGTGGTCTCACTTTGTGCTATATGCACATTAAAGAAACTTTACATGGAGAAAGAAAAAAATTCTGAAGAGTTTAAAACATAAGGAAGGCCTAAGAAGTGAAGAAAACTGTAAGGAAAAACTTGAACAGCTTGGGTTTTGTTTGTTTCTTAAGAAAAAAAGGGAGAGCATTCCTTGCCGTAAGTCTTGGATGTCTTTTTGAGTTTGGGTTTGTTGTTTTTTTTTTTTTAAATAAATCTATTTTCTTTGAAAATGTTGCCTTTGGAGTTCTGAGAATTCACCAGTCTTGACCTGTCATTCTTCCTGACTAACTGCTAAGTATTGCAAACTATGCAACAGCTTTGTGGCTGCTGTGAATTGGAGACTAGGAGCATACCATGAAAGTAGGTTTCACTGAAGTCAAAGAAAGTGTTTGTATTTTGTACCCCTAAAAGGATCATTCATAATTTGGTGTACTGCTGAGGATAAAATCTCTGCTTGTTTGCACACTCACTATTACTTAGAGAATGTCACTTCTGCTATTTCTTCTTAGAAATAATGCAGAAAAGGAAAATTATGTAACTTCAGTCATTCCAGTTATATGTATTTGTAACTGGCCGCAGATGCACTTGACAGAAACATACGTTGCCTGTAAATGTAATAGTACCAAGACTCTTGATGGAGACTGTATGTATCATTTTTATAGAATCGCTATTTATGGTTAGATTACCAGTGTAATTAACTGTCTAAGGAAACTAAGAAATAAACTTGCAAGGTAGCGCCTTATTGACGTTTGTCCCTTGCTGAGGGACAGATGTTTCCCAATTAAAACGGAGCCTATGACTTCCTCTTCACCCCACCCGCTGCCCAGCAAATCTTGCGAAACGGGCAGAGTGCTGCCGTGGTACAAACATGACCATTTACTTCGTTTCACTTTGTTCACATATGTCAAGGTACTCATGTTAAGATTTCGATACCTCTCTGCTGTGAGGATTTTTTAAAATTTTATTTCCTTTATATCATTAATATTGAAACATTCTGTCATTTGGAGGAAACGAGACAACCTTGTTAATAATCAGTAGGCTTGCACTGTTGAATCATAGTAGATTCAGTAAACATGGAGAAGTGTTTTTTCCAGGAAGGAAGATAGCGATGGACAATTATTTTGTCTTTCCAGTTGGGTGTGTTTCTGGCTGGCTAGAGAAGAGCAAAATGTTGGTTCATTTAAAAATACCAAGAACTCTGCTGTGCAGGCCACAGGGCACAGCTTTCAGAAGAACATTAACAGCTGCTAAATATCCCACTGACGTGACTGAGTATGGTGGGTATTGGCCTGTCTCCTTTGTAAAGTTTCATGGCCTTTCCCAGGCAGCAGAAGCCAAGAGGTTAGGGTCAAAATCAAATTCTCCGAGGGTATCCTTCCTTGCTTGCTGGAGTGTTAGTGACGCTGAGTTTGTGCCTTCTGCCTTGTGTTCCCAGGTGCATCCTGAGACATGAGAATGTACTTTTTTGAACACAGTTTGGAAAGGTCTGGGCTCCTCTTGTGGCTCCACAGACCCCAGCAGCTGGGCAGCTCCTGGCTGCCTCAGGGCAATTTCTTTTGCCTGCCAGGAATGCCATGTTAAGAGCACTGGGCACGTGAGATTGTCAGGACCCCTCTTAGGAGGGGATTCACTGTGTCTGTGCTGAGGGAGGTGGGTTTGATGAACCGTCTGGACTCGGACTGAGATCAGCCGCCTTAGAGTGGTAAATTGGTTGATAAAGGGCTGTCTCTGCAGTTATGGTTCCCTCCAAGACCATGGCACTCAAGGCAGAGTAAATGCAGCCTGTACAACTGAAAGGTGTGGAAAGTGATGCGTGAAAAAATGCTTTTATTTTTCTTGCCCAAGAAGACCTGCCTATTTCTCTCTGATCATCTGTGAAAATGATGAGGATCTTTAATATTAATGAGAACCCTGCTTCTTTTTTTCCTCCAGGTGGCTGGGCCAGCAGGTGATCAAATCACTAAAGACAAATGAAAGGAGTAAAGAGCTGTAGAGGAGTTCTGAGTACTTTCCTTTCCAAAATATCTGTGGACAGGCTGATAAGGCACATTGAACCGTGATCTTGGAGCAGGAAGTAGGGGAAGGAGCAGTGCAGGATTTTCAGAGGGCAGGACCATGCTTCAAAGGAAGGAAGAATTAGGCTGTTCTATTGCATCAGGTAGAACTAAAGAATTGGGCAAACTCTAAACTGAACAGTCATTACTAATCTGGATTAATAGCATAAAAAGGCCCTTTGTAGTAATGAAACTCTTTGAATATCTTAGCTAACGGTTTCAGAAAATTAATGAAATTTTCAAATCCTCATCTCTTATGACAGATAGATGATCTGTATTTTTCCCTTGAGCGTGTAAGTTGCTGCTTTACTCCATGATTAGTTGGCTTATGGTATTTATTTTGAGTATTGAATTCACAAAAGAGCAGAAGAATGGCTGTACCTGGTCAGACAAAAAAAATGCCTGGTTAGCCCTATATGCCATTTTCAACAGTATCCAACACGGGCAAGCTTGTTGGACAGCCCCTGCTGCACAGCTGCAAAACATGCACGGTGTCTACCCACTGATGTGGTAGAGGATGACCTGGAGAGCAATGTTATTGTTGGAAACCTCCTGCACAGCACACGATGAGGAGCACTCTGTCACACCTTCCCCCTCACACCCTCTCCTCCCCAGTTCCTTCCAGATAAAGGCTGCCCTTTGGCCATGGGCATGTCTCTTCCTGCAAGGAGACAGTGCCCACTGAGTCCTGGCCTCCAAAAGTTTCTTTTTTATCCTCTGTCCTGTGAGCTGCCCTGCTTGATTCCCCTGTGGGGGGCTTGTTGTGCGACATCCAGCTGATTTGTCCCCAAACCATCCCATGGAAACGGCTTGGGAGGTTCGTACTCCGCTTGCTTTGTTTCTTCACCTTTGCGTCCCCACAGACCACATTCAGGAGAAGCCCTGAAACCCTGGTGTGCGAGTGTGTACCTGCTGCTCGTTCCTTGGCCAGCTGCGGACGTCAGTTGGAAAACCCAACAGCAAGCACCGGATGTTCATAGGGTCCCTAGGTTCATCATGTTTTTCGTAGTGGGAGTGCAACCATGGCAACATGCACCTGCCTACAGCCACTCTTCTGGCTCTTCCAGTACCTCTTCGGTTTTTTCGGCTGGACGTCTTCCCTTTTTATTTATGCCCTTACCATCCAAGGCCCTGCCAAATTACAGGACCTACTTGACAACCGCCTTCTAAGCAAAGAAATGGAAAGTGTCACTACATGCTTACAGACTGTTGGCAGCAGGGCAGCTTGTGGACTTCCTTGCCTTAAATCATGAGGTGGGGGTGCGGGGATTATTTTGTTTTCTTTTATTTAATAGCTTTCAGTTGACTTTTCTCCTGCATGTTATCCAGGTGCTTACTGAGCCCACAGAAGCTTTTGAAATCAACGCCTTTCTGTATCAAGAAGTTTGGCTTTGAGTGGATGTTCTGTTTAATATATATAATAGTAAATTTAAAAAAACAAACAAGCCCCAAAACTGAAAGAACCATTCCTTTTGTTCGTCTTGAGCCTGACACCTGTTAATTATGTATGAAACTTCCCCAGTCCTTGTCCTGGACAAGGCAGGGAACAATTCTGTCCATGCCGCTTGTGGGTTTATTGAGTCCTCCTCTCCATTGTTCTTTTTCAGGCCAAAGATCCTTCACTTATGTAACCTGTTTTTTGTAATGAAGCTGTTCCTTACCTTTGATCATCCGACTTCATACCTTTCTTAATTCTCTTTAAGACTGCAGAACAAGAGGAGGGGAGAGCCAGGAGTGTACACAGGATTCCAGATGTGGGACACCATGGATGTGTGTAGGGACACAATGATGTTTTTTTCTCTTTCCTAGTAATTCCACTTACGTATTTATTTTAAAAGTCTGTCTTGATTGGAGAGTATTTTGTAATGTCAGACGTGAGTATGATTAAAATGCCTCTTTTAAAGAACTGCCCGTATTTATACTGAAGAACTGGATGGGGGAAGGCATTTCATAGTTATTATTACTTCCTCAAAATTCACATAAAAGCTGTTCTTAGGGGCCTGTTTCAAGATGATGTATGATTATTTAACCTATGTGTTCATTATGCTTTGAATGTGTTTTTCTGCCTGCCACATGTGCACAGTGAGAGATTTAATGGGACTAGCTAACTTCTGAGTTATAAACCATGAGCTGTATATTTAATGTCCTTAATGATTTTTTAAGAAATGAGATGTGCTCTCAAAGTAATCTGTGAAATATGCCAACAATCTTGTAAAGGTTGTTTATACCTGTTAACAATAAAAAGTTACTGTCAAGTAAGATTTGTGAGAGCTTGGTTATGTGCACTAACTAGGTGCATGTGACTAACCAAATCTATCAGGAACCTACCCACGCTTGCAAATTTTGAGATACGTGTCAAGCCTAGCCTAAAGCATAAGAATGTAAGAAATACCACACTGGGGCAGACTAATGGTCTGCCTAGACAAGTGTTTGGCCTCTGTCAGTCTGAGCAGCACATGCTGTTCTGCTTAGGGAGAGCATTTGGGCTTAGTTGCTTTCTGCAGTTCACTCCTCTCATACCGTCCTAGCATCCACAGTTGTTGGATTGAGGATATTAGAGGACATGCCTTTGCCTCTTCCCTTCAGTATCTGTTTATGGATCTCTTGTCCATGGATTTGTCTAGTTTTATATTGAAGACGCCATGAGTGGTTAGTAGATCCTGAACTACTTCATGCCAGGATGGTGCCAGCTCAGGTGCAGTGGAGCTACTCTGATTTTGGTGACCTGTGATATCTGTAAAGACTTATTCTACAGTTAATATCCTCTACTTTTCTCTTTGGTTCTTGTGCGTTACATGGGCATAAAAGTTATTTTCAGCACTTAGAAAATAAAATTTTCTGTTTATTTTGGGATCTGGCATATACGTCCTGAAATTTTCAAAGACCAAACTAAAGAAGAAACATAACTGTGTTATTTAATTCTTTCATACTATATTTGAATAGAATATAAATGCGTTTTATATTTTGGCCAGTTGCAGGGACTGGGTCCAATGTCAGCTTCCCCCCCACCCCGTGTTTTTTTGTTTTGGGGGTGTGTGTGATTTTTTTTTTTTTTAAGAGGTTACTTTTATTTTCCTCTTTAGACCTTTGTTACATGCATGGTGTCTTTTCATTTGATTTCTGCCTGTGGTTTCGACAGCTTTGGGCAATATTTTCCCTCCAGGTCAGAATCAAAATCTGTAGCTCTTTTGAGCTGCTTATGGCGCCTGGAACCCTTATTATGGATTTGTTTGTAGGCAATTCCGTGTTCCAAATGCCACTTGGTGAACACAACTGCAGTGCCCTGAGTAAGAGGAGTAAACCAGGAGATCCTGTCTTGCTCTTGATGGCCTACTCCATAGACAGGTGTGGGAAGAGTTGCAGGATTATTTAGAGGAAGGTGATGGAGTTGGGTCCTAAACAGTTGGGTACAAAATTTCCCTTAATTCCCTTTCCTCCTCTTCCAGGAGGAGGGAGAAGATAAGGGAATTAAGGGAAACTCTTCAGCTAAGTATTGTATAATGTGAGCTTTAGCAGACATCCAGCATTACCCCCTTATAAATCTCTGTCTTCACCCAAAGAAAATTAAGTCCTCTAGGGTATTTTTTTTTTTCCCTTGCATTCATTGTTCCTTCTTCTTTGTGGTGTTGGGACATCTTTCTTCTCCCTCGCTAGAGAAGTACCGCGTGCTGCTCTGAGGAATTTGTGCATCTTGCTAAGGGTCCCTCTGAGGCATATATGTTTAGAACCTTATGATTGTATTAGAAATATTATCTAACAAGTAATATATTTAATAAAATTGAAGTTCTTCTGGATAATCTTCAGTTTTTTTCTAAATATTTGTTCTATGTTTGTGCTGACCTATTGAATTCTGCTATTATTTTGCATATTCTTTATTACAGCTGTGAAAACTGTATTTAAGATTTTATTCTCTTTCCTTCCATAAATAACATGCACAATGAATTCCTCAAAATCTCTGTTACATTCTTTGTTATATAGCCCCTAACTCACAGACTGAACTGTTAAACACATGCTTTTGTAAAGACTTACATTTTTGTAATCACTGTATATTTTTTAACTTTTCAACTGCCTAATGAGGAACCTATTAAAAAGAAAGCTTATTCTGAGCCAGAGCAGGGTGTGTTCATTAGCTAACTGGTTTCGTTAGAATAGGAATTTCCCTTTCACTTTGAGTTACAGTGCAGTGTTGAGGGTTTTAAAGTAAATGCAAAGTCTTACTAAGATGTGGAATTAATTGCTTATCTTATCATAAAACTTGCACTGATAGCTGAGTAGCAATCTTGAAAGAAAAATGGAATTAATAAACATTCATTTTGGTAGTCATTAAAGTGGCTGAATTTCGGGCAGAACTACTCTTATCCACTGCTTACCGATTATTTTCCAATGTCCTTTCATAAAATCAGAATTATTTTGCAACCAGTGTCCTGATACTCTGAAATGGAAATATTTTAGCTGGACTGCAATATTGGCTTCAAAGTCTTCTAGGAAATTGACAGAAAACAAACAAACAAGAAAACCCCACAACCTCTCTGGCTCTACTCAGTGATGATCACAACAGTGTGAGAAATTTCTACCACCCTCTCTGGGGGCATTTTCTTTATTTCATTTCAAACTCTGGCAGAGCTGCAGGGTGTGTTCATTAGCTAACTGGTTTCGTTAGAATAGGAATTTCCCTTTCACTTTGAGTTACAGTGCAGTGTTGAGGGTTTTAAAGTAAATGCAAAGTCTTACTAAGATGTGGAATTAATTGCTTATCTTATCATAAAACTTGCACTGATAGCTGAGTAGCAATCTTGAAAGAAAAATGGAATTAATAAACATTCATTTTGGTAGTCATTAAAGTGGCTGAATTTCGGGCAGAACTACTCTTATCCACTGCTTACCGATTATTTTCCAATGTCCTTTCATAAAATCAGAATTATTTTGCAACCAGTGTCCTGATACTCTAAATATTAAATATTTTAGCTGGACTGCAATATTGGCTTCAAAGTCTTCTAGGAAATTAACAAACAAACCCCACAACCCCTCTGGCTCTACTCAGTGATGATCACAACAGTGTGATTTCTACCACAGTGGCTGAATTTCGGGCAGAACTACTCTTATCCACTGCTTACCGATTATTTTCCAATGTCCTTTCATAAAATCAGAATTATTTTGCAACCAGTGTCCTGATACTCTGAAATGGAAATATTTTAGCTGGACTGCAATATTGGCTTCAAAGTCTTCTAGGAAATTGACAGAAAACAAACAAACAAGAAAACCCCACAACCCCTCTGGCTCTACTCAGTGATGATCACAACAGTGTGAGAAATTTCTACCACCCTCTCTGGGGGCATTTTCTTTATTTCATTTCAAACTCTGGCAGAGCTGTACCTGGGAAAGACAAATGATTTTTTTTTTAATAATGTTTTTTGTTACTGAAATTGCAGTGGTTTTACTTAATAGTTGCCTGCAATAAATTAATTTTCTAGTTTAATTACATTGCTGTAAGCAACACCGATCTAAAGGTGTAATTGGTCATACCTTTCTGGGTCCAGCCATAGTAGTTGAAGAAGGTAGTGCATATGAGTAACAAGTTACTGCATTGCATCTGGGCTATGGTAAATAGGGCTGCACTTGCAGGGTAAATTTGATAGAAGGGGTGCTCCAGCCAGAAGTTTGTCCCTGTTCCCCTAGTTCTTACTCCTCCCTCTACTGGTGTTGGAAAAGCTGGTATGGGGGAGGTAAGATGAAGGTACTCCTTTTGGTAGCAGCACGGGTTTATGCTGGATTATAGTGACTGTGCAACAATTGACTTATGAGTACTTTTAAATGTTAAGTAAAACATTTTAGGTAAATCACTTCTAGTGACTGATCTTGCTTTATTATGTAGCAAAATGAGTTAGGAGTAGTCATGTACTTGCTGCAGTGATTCTTTTGTGGGTTTGTTACCTCCTCCGAGATACATCCTCATGACTGCTAATGTGAATAGTTTATTCCAATAAAAGTGTGTCTTTTTCATTTAACCTTTGCAAGTAATGAGAGTGTTTATGTAGGTCTTAAACAAACCAATTTTGCTTTTTTTGAGTGCAACAGAGCTTTTTATTTGACAGCAAAACACCTGTTGAACTTGTTATATTTTTTTTATATGCACAAGAGATTACTATATATGAAAGTAAAAGACAAGGGAAAACCTTTACAGGGAAGTAAATCTTGTTTTAGTATAACATAATCTGATCTTGACTACTTTTTTTTTTTTGTACTTTTTTTCCTTATATACATATAAAAATAAAGTGAAGGACTGGTAATGCTGGACCAAATTGCTAATTTAACTATTCAGCTATGCTTCCTGCAGAAGGTGGCCCAGGATCAACTATTAAGCTCCAACTCGGCTTTCTTTGTGATTAGATAGTACCGTGGTTGTGTCCTGTGTAGCGAGAGGGTGATCTGGTTAATGACATATTTGTAAACAGGTTAATAACTGCAGCAAAATCCATGCAGCTCATGAGCAGCTGAACTTATGCTGACAGTTTGTATGCCCATCCCTTGGTGAGTTATTATTTGCGTTAACGTTGAATGGAGGTAGTTGTCCAAAATGATTTCCACAGAAGTACTGTAATTAAAGTGAGTGTGATCCCTATTAAACTAATGGAAGGACATACAAACCAATATTGTTTACCTTCTACTTTGTACTTGGTTTTTCAGTGACACGAGTTCAGGGTCTGGAAACCTTTCTCTTGCTACAATATGAAGATGTATAGTCAATATTTTGCTGTCATTCCACATAAATAATATGCTAGCCTAGAGCCAAGATAAATCTAGTAGTATTGCTATGTAGTATATGAATATATACACTACAGTTTGCTACTTCAATAAAAATCAAGTGTTCAGAAGTTACACAATGCTAGAATTAAAAGCTGCCTTTTTTTGTGATGTTCTTCTAATGCTCTTTGGAGTTGCCAGATGTTAAGGGACATTGAAAAGATCAACAAAAATGCCCACAGTTGTATTGTCCGAGTCCAGAGGACAGTCTTCAGTGGGCATGGGCCTGTGTGACCAGTTTCCCAAAGAGTGAGAGTGCTGCCTTTTCCCTTATCTGCTCCTCACTGTCACTCCACGTCCCAGCCAGCTCCATCCTCCTTATTTAACCTGTTCCACGGCCTGACTGAATGCGGCTTGGTATTGGGAGGTGGTAAGCGGCACCAGCCTAAGTGCTTCCACCTCCCTTACCGCAGCATGTGCTAGCCATGCTGAATCTAATTTGAGAGCTGCGAATTCATAAAGAAACTGATCCAGCTGAAGAGATGGAAGCCCCTGTCTTAAGACCTTTGGGTGTTTTTTGCCCATTCAAGACAGCATTGTATAAACACTAAAATAGCTGAGGGGGGCAGCAGGCTGTACCTTTAGGCTTCTGTCTGTCACCTGTGTTCTTGAGCAGCTCCTGTGTTTTAAATCTGTTTCCTGTTCCTTGCTGCTTTCTCTACTACTTGCTTCTCCTCTTCATCAAACTGTGAAATGATTTGGTATCTCCCTTCTCCTCTCTGTACCCATCATCCTAACTTTTAATTGCCCTTTCTCATGTGAGTAAATGGCAGTGAAGCTGCACCAGGCTCTCACAGCTCTTTGATTCCTTTGGTTCTTTGTCTCTGCATAGCAAATTCAATGCCAACCCAGGTCCCTCTTCAGTGTCCTCTCTATCACTTGTCTCTCCTCGCCAGCTTTCTTTTCCTGCTTCTCCCGCTCTCTTCTCTGAGATCCGTGTTTCAGCTGCAGACTCTAGCTCTGTTCCCTCTCCCAGTGTCCTTCCTTTTTTCTCATTTTCTTCTCAAGGCAGACTGAGCCTTTTTTCTGCTTTTTGTTCCTTTACACTCAAGTTTCTCCTTTTTAGCTGTCTGCTCTGGAATCACTGAGAGTACACTAGAGAAAAACCTCACTGCTGTCGCTTCATGGCCTGCTGCAGACCAGAGCTATACCTGCTCAGCAAGTTCAGCAGCTTCAGGGAACGTGTACTGATCGTTCATTAAACCTCTTTGTGTTTTAGCAGAGCAACCTGCCAGTCTTTACTGGAAATTCATAAGCTGTAATGCTTATTTGTTGGGAAAGTTTGCTGAAGATGATAAAGTATGCCCCTGAGGCACCCTCCATTTTTTCTTTCTCTTCTCTATTACTCCAGATCATACTTCCCTGTCAGTTTAGATGCTACAAACATTCATTGAGGAGACTGCACTGTTTTAATGTGGACAAGAAACAGGCATTAGGACAGTTCCCCAGTGGAAAAATCAAGCCTCAGGTTAAAGTCTGTCAAAACCTTTGAATAAACAGCTAGAAACAAGGTCTTACAAGTGGAAAAATTGGAGCAGTTCCAGCTGAAGTTAACCGCTTAAACCCATGTAGTTTGGTGCTGCTAGCCCAAACAGCATTCCCGTTGCCCACTTGCTTATTTGTCCTCTGCCCTGTCCCTTCCTGAGTGCCAGTAGGAGTATGTGGGGATCTGCATGGGGAACTGAGTTGGGAACATGATCTGAATGACAGCTTGTGTGTGGGGAAGGTGTGAGGGTTAAGGAGTACTCGGTTGGATGGCTTTTTCAGTCTGGTTTACCTCTTGGCTTCACATATGCTTGTGTCTGCACAGGAGATGAGGACTTGTGGGAGGGCAGGAATAAGCAGTTGGGAGTAGAAAGAGTAGAGGTGGGCGGGTTTTTTGGTGGTAGTCTAGGACATTTGTTGATCAATAGCTTCAGATCACGGTGGTACTGTTAACTCAGCTGCAAGGGCCCATTTTATTTTCACTTTGCAATGTCCTATGGAAAAATAGCCTTAGAGCAGAAAACGCCTTGAAGGAGGCAGTAATTCTTTGGAAAACATCCATGATTATTGGTTGGCTTTATCTCACTTCATCTGCTTAAAGGTTAAGCAACTGAGTCACTCTGTCTGGACTCCTGTTGTAACTAAAAGGCAGAGACAGGCACCTATGAGGAATACATGACATGACCACATCAACCACAGTTTCAAGGTTTCTTCAGAAATTTCAAGTTTCAAAAATTACCACTTTTAAGTGGGCATACTGATTGGGGGGGGGGGGCGCATTAAATTGAAAAAAGCGGGGGGC
>NW_008794543.1:6318127-6336915 GCF_000699145.1 Aptenodytes forsteri | reverse complement strand
AATTCCACTTTTTAGTGGGTTTTCTGATTTGGGGGGGGGGGGAGCATTAAATGCAATAAGCGTGTGTGCGCATTTATCTTGTGTAACTGCAGCAACTCTTCAGTTGCATTCAGTGTTTTCCATATCCTCTTTGCTGACGTTGCTGAGGGATTTTTCTTAAGCATATGAAGCTGTTGTCCTCAGACCAAGCTTGAAAGGTTGCTGAAGTACTGAAGCTTTGCTTAATGTTTAAAACCCTTTGCTGAGTTATAAATAGCAAGTGGCTGAAGGAGAAGGTGAAAGGGATAAAAAAAAAAAAAAGCCGCAGGGAGGAGATGAGAACTGCTGTCCAATTATTCCTACAGCTCCAGCAACGTGTAGCCAGAAACTAAGGTTAATAGGAACACCATATAACATATTCTATGCTGAGAAAGTCTAAAGTATATTTTAATTTTTTTAAATAAACTGTGTATTAGATCAATGCATCTGATACCTAACACCAGCTGTTGTCTTGATTCCTGTTCAGTGCTAATACCGTGGAACTAAAGGAGAGATAATTTTAGTATGGAATTTCCTGAGGTCATATAGTTTTATTTTAATGTATTGTTCTGTATGCAGATGCTGTTGCTTAATTTAGGTCTATAGAATATAATGATGCTGTTTCCACCCTTGTATGTATAGACACACACACACATACACACACAAAATGTGTCTATATATACACATAGAACCTTTTAAAGATGTATTATTATTTTCAAGATATTTAATGTGTACTTAAAACTGTCAGCTAACAATTCTGCTATAGCTGAAGTAAAATTATTCAATTTTTTTCCATGAAATAATCTCTTCTAATTTTATGGTTTGGTTTCCAATAGGTCAGTTACAATTTAGAAAATACAGAATCATGGGGAAAACAAATTTAAAATGGAAAGAGAGTCTTAAAAATAGGTATTTATTTCCAATTTTTTTTTTTTTTTTTTGTTAACTGCCTATTTTTACACAATGCCTAAAACTTTCTTACCAACTCTGATAAATGTGGAGGAGAGACTCTAATTGCAGACTGATAACCTGTTTTTCAGGAGCTGGTTATCATACTTGTTACAGTCTTGAAGAGAATATTGTATCTAGGTGTAAGTCAAGACTCCAGGATATTCACTTCCTATGTTTATTAACATTTTATAGACATCAAGGTTTTAAGTCTGTATACTTATATGTAAGTATACTATTGAAATCTAGTATTTAAGTCTGTATACTTATATGTAAGTATAGGATTGAAATCTAGTAAAGTGCAGCAAATGTGCATTATCAGGAGGAGAACTGTTTTTATTTAGAAGAAACATATTTTCAAGCCAAAATCGTGTCTTCATTTAGAGAAGCTTTTCTAATTGTTAGCTTCCTGACTCACCATACAGTCAAATCAGTGTCCGCTCTATCTGATGTGGATAATAGTAGGCTGAGTTGAGCTACCTTTGGCTCTTCTCGCTTAAAATATTGTATTGCGTTGTATATCACTTCATAGTATAAAAGTTGATAGATATGCATGAGACAGAAGTAATTGACTTAATAACCTTCCTTGTACTCATCTGATACCTTTAGGTAGTTTTTCAGGTCTTTATTGCCTGATCTGCACAGACTGAAGTACATGCATGATTATAAGGTGTTCCATAGTTTGTTCGATAACTAAATGTGACTGTTCACAAATGTACCTTTAGATACACTCAGGGATCTTTGTGGCAGTGCCGATGAATCAATTGCCTACGCTCTGCTAACTCAGATGCTAAAGTTGGGGTCTCTCTCACTCCTGCTCCTACTCACTTGCATCATCTTCATCCTTCTTTAACGAATACTTTATTTTGAGTGGAGAAGTGAGACCTGAGTCACCTCTCTCACACTTACTAATTTCATCTGAGTCAGAAGTGTTTCACAGTTACCTTATTCATTTCTCGTATTTGCCCCAAACTGTGAAGTGTAACATAATGCATCTCTCTGCTTTAAATAGAAAAAATATGCTTTTAGTACACCATGATTACAAAAAAAACCCAAGTGATTTGTACTTGGAGGGCAGTTCTCTGCCCCAACGCTCTAAATGATAGTTTCATAGAAAATATTACAAATGAGGAACACTGAATGCAACTTCCTGTATTCCCCATTCATGTTTTTACGGCAAAAGGCTGTTTAACTTCATTAGAAAGAAAAGTGGAAATGAATAAATTAAAACCCTTACTTCAAATCCAGTGGAGTGCCTTGATTTTTCAGCATGATAATCCTGACCTTGTCAGGCCTCATATTTATGATTGGCAATGAGCATTGGCAGAAACAAAGCATTAGAGAAAACGTCGTCTTGAAAGCCTGGAAACTTTAACTTAAAGAATAGTTCAACTGTCATACCATGCTAGTTTGAATGGCCTTAGTAATAAACTGCAATAGTGTTTTATATGGCCTATAAAATGACAACCTATAAAGATAGGGAAAGCAATAAACAAACATACATTACTGTTGCAGAAGTACTTCCTATGTCACTGTTATCTGCTACATCGCATACAAAGACTTTTTTCACCCTGCTGTAGTAAAATGCTGGCAGTCTCAAATGTGAAAAATCATGAGTCCAGCAATGAGACTTTAAACTCATGATACTTGAAACAAAACTGTGATTCGCCTTCTAGTATTTAGGATTGAATATACTTGTTACATAGATAGAAGACTAAATAATCGGAAGTAGTACTAAAAGAAAGATTTAAGAGCCATAGTAAATACATTTCTATGGGATCCTTCATTAGAGTGTTTTCAATGAGAAAGGATCATAAGAACCTCACAAATGTAGAAGGGAACAACAGTGAGTTGCAGCAGAGATGTACCCTCCTGCTCTCTTCTGCGTGTGGCACTAGTAAGACAGCTACTGTCACCAATTTTGATGTCTACAGATGAACCTGCACTGAAAAATAGGGTTGGGGGAAAGAGAAGCATAACAATAAAAAGACAGAGAGGAAAATAACTTCTAGGGAGAGTCTTAAAGAGTTGCGGATCAAAAGATGACTGGGAAAAGCATGTAGAAATCTTTGGAAAAGAGAAAATGTAACATGGCAAAAGGCATAGCAGACATTAAAAACTGAAAGCAGAGACATTGGTTTGTTTTTTTTTTTCCTTCTGAACTGTGAGAGTGCCTAATCTTTGGAATAAACTGTCAAGGGAAATGGTGACTTTAGCATCTATTCTGATCGTCAGGTCTAGATGCTCTCAGGTAGGAGCCTTTATGTTTCTAAGACATTCGATCCAGTGCTGAGACACGCATGAAAACGGCCATTGTATGCAGGATGTTGGAGTAGATGATCTTCCTCTGGTGTACCTGACCCTCCAAGCAGCATACGTTTGTACAGGCACATATAGTATGGCATGCCAAAATCCTCTTCAGTCTGACTACAATTATAAAAAAGCATTAGAAATACCACGCTGAAGTCCACCTGGGTTAGTATTTCACGTGATTGTGTTGTGAATACTGAGGGACTGCTTTTGAAGTGGAGAGATGCTTTTTTCCAGTGTTATCCTTTGGCTTCCGTCAGGCAGCAGATTAGGGCTGAGCCAGGGTAACTCTAGCCCACCAAGTTCGTTTTCCAGTTATATACTCACCCACCCGATGTTTGCTGAATTCCTTTGTTATGGCTATTTCTTGCTCTGTCCTCCACAGTATTCCATGGCAATGAGTTTGAGTTGCACAGTGTAATTGAGTCTTGGCGGGGAGGTGGAACGCTCCTTTTCTCCCTGCCCCCTTTTCTTTAGGTGGAACGCTCCTTTTCTCCCTGCCCCCCCTTTTTTTTTTTTAAACCTGTTATTTGATTGCTTCTTTAGATTTCAACCAGTTCTTGTTTTGTAGGAAATAGTGTATAATCATTTGGGTATTGCCATTCATAATTTTACATTTATTTTACAGCTCTCATACAGAAACAGTTTGGCATTGTGGGTTGTTCTTCTCGTCTTCAACTGTCTGCTTGTCAGATCCTCTTCATTTTGAGGTGGGGTGATCCAATTTAGTGCATGATGTGCAAGAACATGGGGAGTTAATGAGGTATAATCATACAAGACCAAAATGTAGTTATTTTCTGTCAAATCAGCTGATAATAGCAGTCCGTTTTATTCAAGTGGCATATCCAAACATGACTTCACCCCGAGACATGCTCATCAGTGAGTAACATACAGGTGTCTCTCTTAATTGTAATGGCTATATATCTCATCACGTGATTGGAGATTGTGTGCTGCCTCTTACATGTCCTTCATGTCCTTACTTGTCCGCTTACAAGCACACATGCCGCTTTTATGTGAGCGGACATTCATCCATCATACATCAGTAAACTAGAGCAGGTATCATCGTGGCATGCCCGTTTCTAGTTAAGTGAAGAGAAAAGAGCTGTGATCTTTCCATAAACATTATGACAGGGAACAAGCTGTGCAAATAATTCATGCAGCCCCAGCTTGCCCTTATTTGTATCTAGAAGTATATGAAAAAGAGGACAGGAGGGAGGAAGCTGTAGCTACGTGCAGAAGGAATTATTCTAGTGAGCCAAATCCAGTCGGTAATTTTGGGCACCTCAGTCCAAATGACCTTTCTGGCTTTGGAAGATTTATTACATTTTTAGAGTTTTTTGTCATTGCTGTTTTTTGTATAGAAGTATATGTGAAAGTTTGAATTGTGATTGCCTCCAGGAGTTTTAAGGAAGACAGTAAAAGCTCTGTTTGAAGATGAAAATAAGATTTGGCAATATTGCTAACAGAAAAAATATTAAGCTTTCAAGCAGTGTATTTAGGCAACAGAGACAATTTATTTTATAATTAAATATAAACACACCACTTTTCCTAAACTAAGTATGCTAAACAACCTAGAATACACTTTGCACATCAAAAATATGTGACTGTTCTGATTTGTTAAAGAGTTTAAAAATCATAAACTAAAGAAGTTAGATCTATAAATCTAAAAGTTATTTTGGCTTATGTTCTTTTATTTACTCAGTTGTATATCCCAAATAAATGTATTAAGTCAGTATTTACTCTGGGCTTGCACTAATGTGAAAACAGAACTTGATCTGTATTTTTGTCCCAGTCTGCAGACCCACATGCAGATCCACACGTAGAAAGAAACAAAATATGTAGCCAACATCCCCAGTACAAATCTCAAGCCTTTACTCTTGGTTATACTTTCGGGTAAAAGATCAAGGGTCTGATCTTTCAGTGGCAACAAAGGGGGAAAAAGAGCAACAAGCTGCTAAGGGCCGGATCCTGTGAGCCGGCATGACCGCGCTCAGGATATCCATACCTAACCTCTAGGCACTGAGACCCTGGGTAGCAGCCTAGCGCGAAGCAAGACAGCGTGCTGAATCGGGTACCTGGTAAGACTCGCTGGGTGGTTTTGAACTTCTGGTAGAAACTGTGCTGGAATAACAGATCCCCATTTCCTAGGCAAGCATTCAGGACACTAAACCATACACAAAAAGTGGTCACTGACCCCCTCCACTAATTGCATTTTTTAGATGGAAGCACCTATTGCACCTTGCACAAAACTCAAGCTTGTCAGGCTGTGTGAAATGCCTTCAGAGTGTGCCAGCGTAATCAGCTTCCCGGGGAGATTCCCCGCAGTGACCCTCCTTCATGAGTCCCAGATAACTGTGTGTGTGCAATGGGTGCTAGGACATGCTACTTTTTTAAACTGCTAAGCGAGCATAGTCAATATGGTGAAACATCGTAGCTGAGGGTACTGAGCAGAGTTAGAACACACAACTCCAGCTTATTTTGTCATCCAGATAAATGTAGCCGGATCATATGCTGTTTTGTGTGGCATGTGATAAAAGTATGTTAGATACATCTTTGGTGTACGTCAGATATTTCCTATTATAGGTCAGAAAAAACCTATTAGAACGGATTTTTATTTTTTGTCTTCTGAGAAGCACAAAGAAAGTGTAGGTGGGTGCAGGGTGACGGTCAGCCTTAAGCCCCTGTTAGTGAAGCAGCCTGCTGAGTAAATTAGAGCTGCTTTGAAATTTCAGGCCACAATAGCTGTGGCATGGAAGTTCTGCGGCGGGCATTTGTCCTTCTTCTTTCATTCCCTCACTAAGAGGGTCTACTTGGAAAACCTGTAGCACTTCATATAAAACACTTTCGCTCAAGAAAATGCTCCTTTCAGCCATTGAGTCCCCTTCCCAGCCTGTGAATGCGGCTGAAGTGTCATATACAGAGGGCAGACCAGGTCAGACTAATTCCCTGTTTGGGAAGCAGTGGGCATCAGCCAGGGACTTGAAGTACGTAAGAAGCTAGTCTTGGAGAAGAAGTCATGGGCATGGTAGCGAGCGTTGCTGTAATTCCCTTCTTGTTTAGGGGGGGGAAAAAACCTCACAAACCCCAAAACCGATTCTGCATTGTTCAATGTGTGAGTTCATCTATGTGTGTGTGTAAAGCCATATTAATTGCTATAGAAAGTGAAGACGCACAGAAACTATTTTTATTTTGCTTCTGTAATTTTCAACAACCAGCTGTTTGGTTAAGAAGCAGAGTGGGAAGGGAGGGTTAGAAAGCAGTTACAGTCTTGAATTTGTCAGAAGACGTCTGTGCTTGAACCCCTGTTTAAGAGAACTAATGGGGTATTTCTAGGCATGTAGCTGGGGCAGGAGGGATCCCTGGGAAAGCCTGTGTGAAGTTTCTTGGAAGGATTTTACCCGTGCTTAGTTCTGTGTTGCAACAGCCACGTCAGTGTTAGTGCACTAGGTAGCTAATTTGCTGTTAACTCATGCATCGTCACAAACTACCTTCACAATTTTTGTTTGACCTGGAAATAAACGCCATGCTTAAATGTATCATGCAATATAGGTACAGTGAAGACAATGCCAGGCTTTAATTCAGGTGTCTTACTACTGGTTTGAAGGCCTACTTTGAATATTCAGGCTTTGAATAACAGCTGCGGTGTAAGCTCAGAATTCTAGTTCCAAAAAAAATGCATCTGTGCAGCATGTGGAAGTATACTTCTGATCTCTGTGTATGTAGTGTTGGATACATAAACTGCAAGCTGGTAATTTCAACCCTTTTCTGCGAGCGGTTGTAATTTCGAGATAATGTATCCCCACTTTGAGTTTACTAGCTACACTTCTATAGTTGAATTTTCTTGAGCTGATGACCCCTATACATGAAGCTCATGAGCTCTCTGTTGGTAGTTATGAGATTCAAGATCTGATTCAGAGTTTCTGAAGTTAGTGAAAGACCTAACAATGGTTTTAGTAGGCTTTGAATTAGTCCTAGTATGTGTATAAATAGTTATTTTAGTGGGACTAAAGTGTGTTCTTCAAGGTCATATAAAAATTAAAAAATACTGCCAAGAAATTCTTTTGCCATGACTTTTAAGAGTCAATTCAAGATTGACATACATTGATATTATTAGGCAATTATATAGGGATATGTGAAAATATAATAAGCTATTTGATTTCTTTTTAATATCTGTTAATTTTAAAAGGCAGTATAGAATAACTTCAAGTGAGTGATGTCAACTTTTTTCCCACAGTCTAAAGAAATGCAGGAATCTTTGGAAAATGAGGGATCTGCAAGATTCTGAGCAAAGGAATGGTTATTACCATCTGAGGACTTCAGTGTGCTTGTTAACTGAGTTGCATTTTGAACACAGTCCCGCACCTATAGGCATTTAGCTGAGTGCTGTATTAGAAACTTAATCACCCAAAGCTGTCTTGAGAGGGATCAGGGAGAGGGAACAGCTTCAGAGGATAATTTAACCCCTGCAAATTCTAAATTAGCCCCTGGAAGTTCTCCTCTCTCTGCATTGACTAAGGAATTGGGAAACCTGAGATTACTTAGTGCCTAAAGTTAAGTGGAATGCATGTGTATGTTTGGTTTTTGGTTTTTTTTTAAACTTGTTACAAAATCTTCCCTTTTTTGTTAATAAAGGTCAAGTTTATTTCCTATATTGTTTCTGTTGAAGGCAGTTTTAAAAATATCGGCCTTTTTAGTTCATGACTTGGATCCATTTTTTGTTTGGGTTTGTGGGGGTTTGGAGTTTTTTTGTTTGTTTGTTTAGGAATTCACTACTTGTGGGTCTGCTGTGCTTGCATCTCAGTGTGATGAATCTGCATAGGCTTCTCTCAATCAAGATAGGCTGGAACACTATATCTTGCCTTGATGTACCTCTCATCTCTGACAGCAGAACTTTCAGACATCCCAGGCATCCAGTAGCTTAAACATCTGCTTTCACAAACTCCAACTGTACCGTTTCTTCACTTCAGCTATCAGAGATAGTTGAGTCAATGAGCAGCTTGGGGTTTTATGAAGGTTAAGACCTTTGGGTTCCAAAAAACCCAAGTTGTAGACACTATTACAGAGCCTCTCCGTGCTCTTGTTCGCTTCAGTTCTTCACCACTACCATTTAAAGAGCTTTGGAGGACAACCAAGATTTCTCTGCTTCCAGATGGCTGCTGAGATGGAAGTTCCTTCTTCCTCAGCTGGAGTTGTAGTAGTCCAAAATACTATTTTGCTATGAAACCATGTTCCTTTACTCCTCTCTATTGTTCCAGGTTTCATTCCCTCTTGAAACCTCTTGCCATGTGCCTTTGTTTTCCTCACTACTTTATGAATGCAGGCAGTCAAGCTGTTTTTCACCTCTCGCTGAAAATGAGTTATTTTGATTTGCAATCTTTGTGGTTTGTTCTATTGCATCTTCAAACAATAGTCCAAACAGAAAAATCTAGATGACATCCTGAGAACTGGGTACACTGGGATGCAACAGAGCTGTATGGACTTATCATACTATATCTAATCCAATCTTTCACTTAGCGTTAGTGTTTCGTGAAGCCACGTTTAGTTAATATATTTTATGAGATTTTTGTCCCTATATTTGTTTTTGTGATTTTGATCACTACTCTTTTTGGATATAGTTGTGGGTTGTTGGGGTTCTTCTTTGTAGATAGCTGACTGATCCAACTGCATTTTATGTTCTTAAAAAATTTTTATATCTGTACATTAATTAAAAAAAATTGTCTTTAAAAGCTTAAGTCTTCTGAGAGCAGATCACTGCTACAATCACAGTAATACCATATCATGAGTTATGTAACAATTTTCCAGCTATTCCAAAATCAAAACAATAATATCAGGAAGAAGTTTAAAAATTAGTACGTATGCCAAGCAAATGTCCACAAATGGGTGATACAGATCGCACTTTTTGGTTGACTCAGATTTGTTTTCTTACTAACAAAGCTTTCTTTTCTGCTTAGTCAAAACTTACTGAGTTAGGTTTTTATGAGTGCAACGAATAGAAAGGAAAATACCTGTTGCTCAGCTATTGGAGTATGCACCTTGAAAGGAAAATAGTTTGAATGTGTCCTGGCAAATCTTAAAGCTTTTTACTGTTAAAGGTTTCTGTTTGTGTATTTTTCTTCTCGCCACATCATGTTTGGCATGGTTGAAAAACTATGCAATTTAGTGACTTTTTTAAAAATGTGATACGCGTGTAATTTTGTTGTATGCATTAGTGCTCACTTAGCAATAATTGTAGCATTATTGCAGCTGTGTTAACATTGTTAGGTATTATTTAGGCCTTTCAATGTGATTCAACTTGCGTTGCTCTACATCTTGTAGTAGCAAGAGCAGAACCCTGTCTCAAAGGGCTTTAAATCCAAACAGAAAAAGAGGGACAGAAAAGCAATGTTGCTCTTATGTCCACTTAGCAGTTCAGTGTGGATCCCTATCCACTTCACCGTAACCTTGTTTACCCAAACAATTTGTGGTCTATCATCAAGAAAAAAATACGGCCATTGATACATAGGTTTAAAATCTATTTACTTATTTTTTGGTCTAGACCAAAGCCATAAGGGGGATACTTTTTGCAGTGGAATTTCTCACACGCAGAAAATAAGGTTAGTCTTTGGAGCTTTATCTTTTAATTTATTTAGAAATTAGCTAGAGTTAGGATTCAATATGGAGGTGTTTCAGAGAGCATTTAAAATTATGTGCCTAGGAGTTTTATTTTGATTTTTTTTTTCATTTTTAGCAAGTGCTTTAAATTAAACTTCAATTGTATTAAAAGCGGGACTAACAGTATTTTCTTTTTTTATTCTCCCTACAATTAAGGATACAATTAAGGAGTTTAAAACAGCAAAACATTTGAGCTCAGTTTATATAAATGTAACCTCAGCCAGAGCTGCAGGGCTAGTGTCTTTATTATAGGGGAGAATTCTGTCTGAAAAGCCAAATATTGCAGGTTTTGATTACATCATTATTATGAAAGAGGCTTACTCTAACTTTAAATTGTCATGCAACTCAAATAGACTGATGATTTGATTTCAGTAATTCTCCTTCAGATTAAACCCATAATATGATACAGAGTATTGTGGATGGGATTAATTCATACTCATATCTTTTTTTAGAACTTTAGAACACTTTTGTTGCTTAGAAAATCATAGTTTTAAAAAAGCATCTTCTTTAAATGCAGCATTTAGTTTTCTGTCTGATTCACTTTTCAACTCCTGAAATACAACTGGACTGTTTCTGATATTATAGTTTAAACCACTAATGTAGTTAAATTGTTTTAAAGCATTATTTGGAAAGTGAAAGAAAGCTTTAGAGTTCCCACTGATGTCTTCCTGATTATTAGCAATCTAAAATTAGCAGTCTGGTTATTTTCAAATTACTAATCGTTCATTTTTAAGAATTCTCATCGATCCTGTGTTACTCATGGTGGTTAATTTGTTTTTGCTTATGTTTTTTCCTTACTGTGATGATATGTAGGAAAGATAAATTGTAGCCATGCACATATGCTAAATGTAAATGCTAATTATCACTACATTATAGGCTTATTTAAACAAAGAAGGACTATAGCAAGGGCTCCTTTAAGTGCTCCTGTAAACTCCCTTGAGGACATGACTAACTGTGGACTCAGCTGTATGAATTATTGCAAACGGCAGCAAAGCTGAATGAGTTTGGTTAATACCCCTCATGTTATTTCCTCTTCTTACATCTTCCACTTCAGATCACTTTCTGTATAATCAACAGGCTGAAGATTTTTGGAGGAGGGCAGTACTCGTGCTTACCATGTCTCAAATCTAGTTCTATAGATTCATGACCCCTTGTATATGTTTGGTTCATCATTCACCAAAACTGGTGGGTATTTCATTATTGATTTCAGTGGGGGTTGGACCAAGATTCTGCATTTGCATAGCAATCTCCTTTTTATTGAAAGCTGGTCTCTTTTTAATTAGAAGCTTTACTTGTCCAAGTATCGTTTGTGGAGTTCTGCATTGTCTAGTGACATACCAGCTTTTTTGGGTTTTGTTTTTAAGAGAAGAAGGTACGATTTCTGGTCTTCTGTGTCCTAAACTACCTTACCTTATGTGAAAACAAGATATTATTTTATATTACTTTATATTACAGTTTACTTCGTATTTCACCAAACTAATGAAATTCCAGGTTTTTCATTACTTCAGTATAAGGCTACCTCATTATCATAAAATATTTTATTAAACAAAATGGCAAAATAATTTTTAAAATCATGCCATAATTTCTCTTTAGCTGTAGTAAGCTATCATCATACTAAATGCAAAGCTTTAACTTAAGAATGATTCCCAGTGTTATGTGTATGAGACTTAGATAGAAACGTTGGTATTGAGGTGCATAGGTTATGAATGTATCGTTTCAAGACTACATTTTCTTCTCCTTCTAAAGAACTTAAGATCCTTGTAGTGGGTCAATAAATCGAGTAACTATACAAGTGTTTCTTACACAAAGAGCTGGCTTCTGCTGAACGTCTGCATGATGCAAGCTAGAGCGGAGGGTCATTTTGTGGCTAAGCCATAGATCCATTTTTATGTAGACCCAGTGCAGGGATGGGTGGCTTATATCTGAAGTCATGAATGGAAGAAGTAGCTAGACAGCAATGCGTGTTCTGCTGGCTGAAAGATTACATTTCACTGCTGTGGCTCCCATTGTATTTTAACTTCTTAAAGCCTAAGGACATTTTTGCCTGTTTTCATGTTTACTGTTATATATGCTTATATAGGTGGCATTACATGGTTGGAGTGGATTTTGTAGTCTGAAAGTCATCGTAAATTTTGCACAATTACCAAAAAAAAAAATAGAGCTCCTACATTTTAAATTGTATTTATATTCCTTGTGAGAGTGATACTGCACCTTAAACAAGCATTTGGAATTGATTCATTAGTCACAAGAAGATCTGTTTCCCTTTTATTCTCTTTCCTCTCCCCTGCCCTCTTAAAGTACCAGGTGGCAATATGGTAGACAGAGTCCTGATTTTGGAGCTGGTGTCCAAACAACATCTGTTAGGCCATTTTTTTAACTGCAGCACAAAATGATAGTTTAGAAGTACTTAATATATTTTCAGAAAGAGATTTTGTTGGCTGGTGGTATCCACCACATTTAATGAAAGATCAGTCTATTGGATTATTTCTTGTGCATTTTTAAAGTAACTGTACTTTCCTTCTAATATATATAATTAATTACACACAAGGACACTTTTTCATGGAATCAAACTCCCATATAGAGCCCATACAGAGCTGTCCACATGAATTTTGAAGCAGTATTTGGTCCACTGAATCTAGCTGAGGCCTCAGAATAAAAGAAATTTTGAATCAACATGTCCTTATTTTGTTACATATACTTTGGAATATTTGTAAGAATTTTTAATGAGATATGCTCATCTATTTCCATTAGAGAAATTTGTCTTGATTGTTTTCTGTGACTTCATCTGTGGTGGTGCAGTTTTACCACAAGACTGGCAGAAAAGCAAGATGCTGGCTAGATTAAAAGCAAACAAAAAAGCCATGATAGGTCTTTGTATGGGACAGTAAAGGGAATACTGCTATGAGACAAATAGGGAATGTTGCTTATATACTTATCTGTACAGATCTCTAGAAAAGGAGATAATTCAACACAACTCTTTTTCCTAACATCCAATGTAAATATTCTGTGCTGTAAATGTAAGTCTGTTACTATTTGTTCTGGATAATATGGATATGGAAGACGGCTTATTTCCTCCTTCTTTGTCTTTAGCCCTTTATTCCCCTCAAGCTCCTCTTCTTTAGACTAAACAATGGTCCCTTCAGTTTGTTCCTTGTAGATGTTGTGTTCAGCTTGTGACTCATAGATGGCTTTTCTGGAGAGCTGCTACGAAGTTGGAACTTCTTCAATTTGTGTTTGTCCAGTTGAGTATTCCTGCTTGAAGGACAGAACTTAAAAGATCCTGAAGAGTGGAAGTGTCCTAATAAAATCTCATCATCTTTCTTTTTCTTTGAGTATTTCTCTTAATGGCCAAGTTCCTTTTGAATTCGGATCCTGTTCTCCAAAGTTTTTACAGCCTATTGCAAAGTAATCAGCTGCATATTTTGTAAGCATCTCCCTCTTCCGCCACCCAAATCCGGAATGAATATGTTAAACAGCACAGCACCAAGACTACAGCTGTGTTCACTTTGACAGTGAACCATTGATAAACGACGTAGGGTACAGTTTTCCAACAGTTTTGCTTCCCTCTTTGTAATAACTTCCTCTAGACCATTTTTCCTGCAGCTTAGAATATCAAGGAAAAAGTCTTACTAAAGTCAAAATAAATTACAGAGTGCACAAGATGAGGCTTGTAATTCACACTGAGGTCACAAGCTTTCCAAGAAAATAAGGGTCAGGCATCTGAGCTGGCAGAAAAAATTCAGTTTTCCAACAGTTTTGCTTCCCTCTTTGTAATAACTTCCTCTAGACCATTTTTCCTGCAGCTTAGAATATCAAGGAAAAAGTCTTACTAAAGTCAAAATAAATTACAGAGTGCACAAGATGAGGCTTGTAATTCACACTGAGGTCACAAGCTTTCCAAGAAAATAAGGGTCAGGCATCTGAGCTGGCAGAAAAAAAAAATGACACAGATTTTTTTTCTCAAGAATAATTGTAAGAGGAAGCGCAGCTCCATGACAACTGTTTCTATTTCTTTAGTCTTTAACCAGTGCAACACATTGGAGAAAGGGCCAAGTTTGCTTATCAGTATCTTTTAGTGGGTCCCTTTGGCCACAGACCTCACAAAGGGCCTCACAAAATCGGTGGGGGAGTGGGGGGGGGGGGGGGGGGAAGCTGTTCTACAAATATTTGATGTGCAGCTATAGCAGGTTTTGGCTGCAAACTTTTTAAACTATTTCTGCAGCATAATAAAGTATGTATGATCTGTCTAGCAGCAGAGGCTATCTGGATCTGATTAGTGTCTGCATTTGCATGCAGGGACAGTGCAAGGTTGGGAGAAGGGTGCTGGGAGCAGTGAGGCTGGGCTGCGGGCTTGCAGGGAGAAAGTGTGGCTCTTCCCTATGCGAAAATGTTTGAATGCTGCTTATTACCATCCAGGAGTTTTATCCTAACTCATCTGATCCCTATTGCTGCTTCCTTATCAGAACGAACTGTTTCCCTGTCATAACAGGAAAAGATAATGATACTCATTTGACGTGATTTGTGCATTATATACGGCCATATCAGATGTTTACAATCTCTTGGGGGGTAGGGGGTAAGGATTCTTCTTCTTTTCCCACTCCCCAAGAACTTACAAACAGCTTGTTTGTTTATTGTTCGCTCTAGTGTTTGTGCAATTGGAGTTGAGCCTGGGATAGGAATCCTGAAACCACCAATCGTCCAGATCGGTTAGCCTTCTCAAAGATAGCAACTAATAGCTCTGTTGTTCCTTCTGTCAAAATTGAAAGTATTTTAGGGAAAACCAGACAAAGTAATTCGATTTGTAAAGCATCCAGATTAACACGCAGGAGAATGCTTTCCCCATTTTAGTTGAAGCTCTTTGTTGCTGTGTTAATCATGTCTCTATCCTCTGTACCGAAAACTGCGATAAGCACATAATAGAAGCTTGCTGGACAATCTGTTCTGCTTCATTTTTTCCTCAGCAGATTGGAAATTTAAAGCACAGTTTGTTTCCCAGTACTAATGTCCTGTACATTGGGTCGTCGGATCGTGAGAGGCCCTGTCCTACCCATCTTTCTGTGGCTAATATTCTTACCACCACCTTCATTCTTTTCATTTTTGTCACTATCCAGTTGCAGTAGATTGTCTGTTTATAAACAGCACGTGCTGTAGTAGATAGATACAGTGATGCACAAATTGGCATCTATTGTAATTGCAACTTGGACCAAAACCAGCAGTACTTGCTGATACTCTGTTGTACCGGTGCTGTTCATCCTGTTCTGTGCAGAACTCAATCACTTGGGTTAAAAAAACCCACCCAACAACAACAACAGCAAAAAAAAACCCACCCAAAAACCTTGTAAAAGCTAAACTAGATCGATTTGTGCCTGGTAAATCATTTGAACATTAGAAGATAGAGGGCTGGATTTAGAGCTGCACCACTTTACATAAGCTAACAATCTGGTCTACGAAAAACAGCTCTGTATTTATAGGGACATAAGGTAGATTTATCAGAGTTTATGTGTTGCTGGTGATTGATGTAGTACATAGACATAATCAGTGCCAGCTGTTCCTCCCCCATAAATCAGAAACAATAATATTTCCTTTTATTTCAGTGTGAACTGACTTGCTTGAATTCCTTTTTGAATTCAAAGGACTTTTTATTTACAGTTACAAATTAGAAATATATCTACACAAAGTAGAAACACTGTGATATAAGACTATAATGCAACGTGAAAGCAGCATCACAAATACCTGTGTATTACCAGGGTTTGCTATCCTTCATGAGCTATGTCAAAAGCATTTTTCCATTTCTGCCCATATTTCAGAAATACGTATTTCTGTCTTTCTCCATTAAAGTTGATGTGTTTGTGGCTGCCCACATCACTTGGTATTCTAGCCATATATGGAAGCATCATGTTGTTGTATTGTTAACTGGACTCAAGCAGATTTGACTATTTATTCCTTTTGCTCACCACTTTCAAAGTTCCTGCTTTGTCAGCAACTGTTAAATAAGGAATTTACATATTTAGCATGAAAAAAATCCAGAGGTTTGATGTACTAACATATAAATCTAGTGAGCTACATGCTACAAGTAGTAGTCTTAAAATCATGATTTATCTGTCCTCTTTAGGCCTTAAGGAGATTGCATTTCCATACTATTTCTTTCAGTTTTCTGTAACTAATAGGTGTGTTGATAAATGTCATGTGTGATGTAACAGGATCTAAAACAAAAAAAAAAGTTACGTGTTTGCATAGTGTAAATGGTTGTGGACTATGTAAAATGGAAGAAAGTAAAGTTGAAATAAAACACTTGTTCAATATGCATAGTCATGTAATGCACAAGCACATTCCTGCACCTTGTTAATAAATTCAATAAATGAAAGTTATCAACGGCTGGTATCTGCTTTTATAGTTATCCAAATGAACAACTGGTGCATGGTGACCTTTGATAATTTATTTTAATTATATTTTAGTGGCTCTTTAGGGTTCTCAGGTTTAGTTAATAAAAAGAAATTCTTCTCGGTGGCGTTCTCAAAGATAATGCATGTCTTATACTTGAAGGTCGAGAAACAGTTACATAATTTTTGTCTTTTTAAAATGAAAACACACTACTGCTTGTAAAAGAAGACTGGGCCACTCTGTTCATGTGTGTGACAAGGGGCATCAGTTCCCTTAAAACAGCTTGCTTCGTTCCACTGGCATTTAATTTCTAGGCCCCAGTCCTACTAACTTTTATGTGCTTTATATAATGCAAGTTTTACTGAATTTTCAACTCCAAACTAGGGTTGGTTACAGATAGTGCAAAATAGACAGACAGTGCTTACTTTTTCTTTGTATCTGAATTGTTTTTTCTAGTTCAGAATTTATGAAAAAAGTCTTACTTTTGTGTTGTTGTTATTTGTGGCTTTCTCATGTTCTGAAGTTTAAACAGAAATTAACTAAAGCATTCTTATTTGTGAAAACACACAAACCTATCGCTTGCCTTTCAATATGACATTCCATCATTTCAGATGTGTTTTACTTTATCATTTTAATCCATTTACTGTTAAAAATGATCATTAGAAGTCATAAGACAGAGGTGCTACTACTTAAAAATGCAAGCTGAAGCTTTATTATTTCAGGACTTGTGCTTTTCAGAAATATGTTTCCCTAATTTGACCCTCAGTAACCCTTGAGAGACTAAGCACAAGTTACAAACTAATTACATGAATTGCTTTACTGGAACTTGTTAGGCATTTTCTGTTTATACATTAATGTAATATAAATATAGCTTAGGCAACAAAAGCCCTTGGGGCAAATTTATGTCCTGAGTAACCCTGTTCTAGTGACCTCAACAGAATTACTCAAAGTCAAGACAGAATTTAAATTGGAAGACCAGATCTTCAGCTGCTGTAAATAGTCTGAACTCCACTAAAATCAGTGTAGCCATGGTCACAACAGCTGTAAAGACAGAATTGCTCCTTCAAATGTATTTTGACTGGGTTTTTTGATTTGTGGGCACTTCTAGCAAAGGGGTTGGGCTGCCTTTTCTTTCCAGAGTTTTAAACTGAGCAGAACTTCTCTGTGGAAATAATTCTGATTTTAGTCTAGAGCTGTTATAAAGTTATACAACCTGCTTTTGTCTGAATTTTGAAAAAACAGCTTCATGGAGTGGTGGGACACATAGCGTCTTTTGGTCCTGCATCTTTGTTTTTTCTATGCCTTTTTCTGTGCTATGATCTAGCCTCTAAAAAACTTTCTCTAACCAAGCAATATATAGGAAATTATACTCAACAGTTACACGGTCGTCTTTAAGAGTCTGTAAATATAGGAATAGTCACCAGACAATGTTTGTTTGTGTTTCATAACAGCTTTGTTTCAAAAATAAATTTGAAATAATGGCTAATCTGTACTCCAGCCCTACAGATGTGTATACCGCTTTACTTTAACCTTGGGGATTATCTCCTTGGTTTAATAGGAAAAAAACATGCTCAGTATTAAGTCTGGATGAAAGTGGCTTCACAATTGGAAATTTGGACTGAGAGTGTTTTGTTTATGAGGAGCCATGAGTGATCTGCAATTTTTACAATATTACAGTAATAACCCACCAATGGGAGTTGTTTGATAAGTTTTTCAATTCAGTAGTCAACATTAACACTGTTTTTTTTTCAGCACATTGAGATGTGTGTCTGTTCCTCCTCTCAAAGATTCTCTGAGCTAACTATAGGGGTCAATAACATCTTGGGTTTTTTTAGTGACCTCCACTCACTAAGCAAATATTAAGTTACCATCAGTCAGTTGACTTGCTGGAAAAGAAACCGCATACATATCTTATAAATGGTAGTCCGCAATGAGACTCTCTTCTCATCATTCTCTAAAGATTTTCTGCAGGCTTGGCCGAGGAAGTGGAATTGTAGTTCAAGCGTGAGGCTGGTGATCCTCACTGTTGCTCAGTGTTTCCATGTCTTGCTGGGCAATATCCCCAGAAGAACAGAGGCCCTGCTGATTTTTCTGGTTTAGGACACATTTTGGGCTCTGTTGCTTTGTATTCTATATATCTAAGCCCTGAACCATGGTAGCATAAGTGTTGCAAGCCATTCTGTGCCTCCTTTTTAAGATTTAAAGCAGCTGTCCTTTCTGCTTTTCTGTGGCAGTGCAGCACAGTCACCATTCCTGAGAACCTCCTCCTTGTAATGTGGTTTTAGACTTGCTTTTCAGCATGCAGTTCAGCTTCAAAGGGATAACACTGGTCACTTGCAGATAATAGAATACAATAGAATATTTCAGTTGGAAGGGACCTACAACGATCGCCTAGTCCAACTGCCTGACCAATTCAGGGCTGACTAAAAGTTAAAGCATGTTATTAAGGGCATTGTCCAAATGCCTCTTAAAGACTGCCT
>NW_008794543.1:6265815-6317779 GCF_000699145.1 Aptenodytes forsteri | reverse complement strand
CTGGTTATGCTGTGTTTGATGCACCCCAGGATGTGGTTTGCCCTCTTGGCTGCCAGGGCACACTGCTGACTCGTATTGAGCCTGCTGTCGACCAGCACCCCCAGATCCCTTTCTGCAGGGCTGCTCTCCAGCCACTCCTCTCCCCATTTATATTTGTGCCTGGTGTTACTCCATCCCAGGTGCAGAATCTAAGGAGCCTGTGTCCTGGTCCAGAGTGTATGCCATGCAAAACAATGGAGTTAGGCAATCTCAGTACTGCAATCTGTAGATGTCCCTAGGGTAACTTTTAAATGAGGTAGTTGGAGTACCAGTGCAGGATAGCTTCACCTATATGGCTGTTCACTCAATCCAAGATATTATTTTCAGTTTGCAGTTCCAGTCTTTAAAATCACTGTGCTAGAAGAGATTTTAGCCTTGTTGGGCTAATAGCCTTTCCTTCCGTTGCCTGCATGTATGATACTGATTGAAGATGCTAATGCATAGACTACAGCTTTTTCATAATTTTAATTTACCACAGTACAGCTTTCCCAAAAGTAGCAATGCTAATTTGAAAGTGTGATAGCTGACAGGCAAACTGCTACATTGTCAGATTGTCTGTACACACTTTTTAATTAATGTTTTCTTACTGCAATGGAGAGGGATAGAAACAGATTTTAGAGAGAAGGAAAAAAAATTGTTGGGAGAAAAGAATCCAAAATTTGGATGACAGACAGAAAAGTACTATCAGCAGATGGTCAAATCTGAGGAAGAACTCCAAAGCAAAACATAAATCTTCTGGTTTATAGACTGTCAGGGAAGAATTGCCTGCACAGAGATGCACACAACCTAGGAATCAATCAGGAGGAGACAGAGCTCTGCATGCAGACACATCATTAAGGCATTGTTGGAACAACTGTGATGGATGGATATAGGAAGACAAGCAGGGAACAAAGGGATGGGGGTTTCCCTTTACATGAAGAAGCAATTTGAGTGGATGGGTTGATGGCAGACTGGTTGAATGCTCGTGGATTAGAATCAGAGGAGTGGCTGGTATGGGTGACTTTATGGTGAGCGTTACAGATCATTTGGTCAGTATGAGGAAGAGGAGAAAGTCGTATTTCAGCAACTCAGAGACCCTTGTTCTTAGGGGAGACTTTAGCCTCCCTGACACTTGCTGGAAAGACAACACATATAAGCAACCCAGGAGGTTTCGGGAGACTGTCAAGGGACTAATGTAGATGCGATATACCTGGGTGACACTGTCCTCACAAATAAAGAACTGGCCAAGGAGGTAATAATCAATGGCAGCCTTGGCTTGTAGCAACCATGAATTACTGGAGCTCAACATCCTGAGGGGAGTGAGGAAGGCAAGTAGCAGTGTATAGCTCTATCTAGCTTCGATAGAGCAAACTTTGGTTTATTCAGGGAATTGGTAAATGGGATCCTTTTGGAGGTAGCATTGTTATGCCAAAGGTAAATCATGCTTGACTAATCTGATCAGCATCTATGATGAAATTACTAGATCTGTCGATGAGGGCAGAAAAGTGGATGTCATCTGCCTTGACATTAGCAAGGCTTTTGATGCTGTCTCCCACAGTATTCTTGTATTCAAGTTAGGATGTTATGGCCTGGATGGATAGAAAACCAAATGGGAAAGAGCTGGTTCGAAGATTGGGTTCTCCAGAGTGTAGTTAATGTTTCATACTCTGTTTGGAGGCCAGTTACAAGTACCTTTTCTCAGGAGCCTCTCCTGGGATCTGTCCTGTTTTATATCTTTGTCAGTAACAGAAGGACAGTGTACTCTGGTGGAGACAGAGTGCACCACTCATAAGGTTTCTGAATGACACCAAACTGGAGGTGTGGAGGGAGCATAGCTGACAGAATTCAGGGCAGGGTTGCCATTCAGAGGGGCCTAGGCGCACTGGAGAAATGGACTGACAGGAATCTGATGAAATTTAATAAAGACAAATACAAAGTCTTTAACCTGGGATGGAAGAGCTCCTTGCAATGATAGATGCTGGGGCTGACTGGTTGGGGAGCAGCTCTGCAGAAAAGGACTTGGGAGTCCTGATCAATAGTAAGCTGAACGTGAGCTAGTATTGTGCCCTACCAGCAATGCAGGCTGACAGCATCCTGGGCTCTGTCGAGAGGAGCACAGCCAGTAAATTGAGCAAAGTGATTATTCTTCTCTATTTGATACTTGTTAAACCACATGTGGAACACTGTGTTCAATTTTGGTGGAAAAAAGAAAAAAAAAGTACAAGAAAAATGTCGATAAACTTGATTGAGTCTAGCAGTGGGCCACCAAGATGGGCAGGATCATATGCCCTATGAGAAGAGCCTGAGAGGACTGGACCTAATAGTGGTCTTCCAAAACTTGAGGTTACTAAGAAGATGGAACCAGGCTCTTCACTGAGGTGCACAGGGTTAGAACAAGAGACAATGGTCATAGGTTGAAACAGGAGAGGCTTCAAAAGGATATAAGGAAAAAACCAGTTTTTCTATGGGGATAATTAAGCATTGGAACAAGCTGCCCAACGAGGTTGTAGGTTTTTTTGTCTTTGGAGGTTTGATCGGGAGGTTGGACTAGATGGCCATCAGAGGACCCTTCCAACCTGAATAATTCTGTCATTCTAGGAGGAATAGAGAGTAACCAGTGCTAGCCAGCATTAAGCAAACAAAACAAGAACAAAAGAAAAAAAAAACAACCCCCAAACCAGCTTCTGTTCAGAGCTTTTTGCCAAACTTACATAATAGTTTAGTGGAATATGCTATATGTTTATGGCATACAAATACTCCATGCTTTTACAACTTAAATGTTTTGTTCAAGTTACTGGTTTATGCAAACTATAATTTGGTAATGGAGGGGGGGAGGCACGTAGAGAGAAACACATGCATTCCCATTTTTAGAAACCATCAAATTAATTCCCCACATTCCAGTGGGGAATGTGCAGATGTCAAAAAAATGTCAAAACCTTGACTGTTGCTGTAAAACTGAGTTTCTGTTCTTCAGTTTCCAGTTTTTGTGTTTAGGCTTGATAAGGAGACTACTATTCTACTGCCATTAATCCTTTCAGTATTGTCATAGGAGTTCTGGTTTCCCTGATGATATCCAAGGGGATGAGATCAGAAGGTGAAACACTACTCTTGAGTCAATATTGAAGGAAAGAAGATGAAATCCCAGAGAAATAGATGTTAAAATTGAGGATCCAGGGGATGGGGAGGAGTAGGAGAGGGGATTTCTTGAAAGGAGTCCCATAACACACACTCAAAAACAGTGCGAGAGACAGAATGGAAGGCTTGTCCAGTTTTTGTCATTTCTTTAAAAATTAAATGTAAATCACTGTTATGTTTTCATTTGTTGAGAAGTTATAATTTGTCTGTGTAAATTGCGTCTGTGGTAAAGTTCACCTGTCTTTCAAGATAAAGTATCTCCTTCGTGGGATGAAGTTTTCCAGATACTAGCTTTCTCAATCTGTTCTTAACATCTGTCCTTCAAATGCAGACAACTTAATATAATTAATAACTTGCATTATATTCTGTATGTTCATTTTTTATAAACATGCATATCAGGAGAAAGAATGTATTCCTGTAGTAAACTTTACCAACTCTTGTTCTTTAAAAGAATAAATGATAATAAAAAAATTTCCCCTTTTAGAGATTGCAGTTTTCAGTATTCAGTTCAATTACTCATGTGTTAAGGGGCATCTGTTCTCTAGACTTTCATTTGGAGTATTGAATTCTGGATGCTTAGAGCATTACTGCTGTATTGAAATGACTAGAAATTGGGAGTCAGGTATAAAATAGAAGATGCAAAAATTTGATTAATTTTCTATTTTTCTGTGTCATTCTGTTCCTTTAAGCTTTGGTTTTTAAAACTGTTGCCCACTGTCAAACGATGTTATGTATACTTTAACTGCATGAGTCCCAGAATCTGGGCTTTTAGTATAAGCTACAAACATTGGCAATGTCATAAAAGTTTGGCTTCTAAATCCATGTCTTTGTACCACTTTTTTTCAGAGGAGCTAAATACTTTCTTGTATTTGGAAAATATGTCCTTTTGGAGGTGGTGGTGTGAACAAAGTTAAAAGAGGTAAAAAAAAAAAAAAAAAAATTAGCCACTCAAATTTCAGGTTTTAGGCTACATTTACCTATTTTAGCTACATTTGGGAGACATTTTTAACGAAAATTATATTTCCCAATTCTTTAACTCTTCCCACACATTGTCCGTCCTTTACACATCAAAAATATTTCCATGTGACCCACTAATATATCTGAAATCGTGACTCTCTAATATATCTGTGATAAATCTGAAATTATGAAAGAGCATATACATAACTATATATTAATTTGTGCCATTTATACTATTACTGGATTTGACTATACTGCACTGTCTATTTAATATTCCTTTGAAAAAATGTGTAAGCAAATTATTTATTTAGAATAATGTGCCATATTTTCTGTCTGGGTGTACACTTTCTGACATCTATTTCTACCTAGGATAGCTCATGGTTTCTTAAGGCATGATTAAGTACAAATCCTGAGGCAATGACTTTAAATATAACGGCAAATCAACATCTTTGTAATATGCTATACCCCTTGATTCAGAATTTGATAACAAGGGTTATTTCTACCTTTTATTTTAACTATTTATTTTTATTTTATTTATTTTAAAGCCTTTTATTAGCAGTATTGGTATAGTCAGTTACAGGGTGCTTTTGTTTGGTGTTTTCCCAGAAATTCTGTTGCTTCAAGTTTGGACATATTACTAAATAGATATAATCCTGCCTGCCAGTGATATTTGCCTGACATGGCTATCTCAAAGAATTGAGACTGGGCTTTAGTGAGTGTGGTCTTTTGTATTGCCACTGGGCAAAGCTGTAGGAACTGAAGACTTAAAAAATTGCTCTCTTTCCCATGTATTCCCTGCAGTTACTATTTGAATACTAATTTTGTAAACGGAGAGTATCATGAAATGTTGCTGTTCATATAAGGAATGTCTATGTGCTCTCCAAAACTACCTTCAAGTGTGTTTAGCCCTAGGAAAGGTGCTGAGTTTGGCAGCACTGGAGTCTGTGGGCAGAATCGGTAGGCACAAATAGCATGGTTGTATAGACAGTCGGTGCTGAGAGATTTTAATGCACATGTCATTTGGTCATAAAGACTGTTGAGAGGAATTTTAGGCATCTCATGTAAGGAACACTCTGAGGGAATGTTGGAATTAAGCTCAGGAAGCCAACAACATATGGTTGCAGAGAACAGGGATACTTCCTTAAATGACAAGTATTTGTTAAAAATCTGAAAAAGGCTGAGAATGGAAGAGATATATCTGGACGCTTCAGAGGGAAAGTATTTTCTGTTCTGTCTGCAGGCTACAAACTACCATGGCTTAGTGCAGGCTTTACTGAAAGAAGGTCAAATAAGCCACACAAGAATTTCAATTCACAGAAAAGATACGGTTTTAAGTTCAGTTTAAAAATATGCACTTACTTGGCAGGGCTAGTTACCTTCCAAAAATTGGATTGTCCAGTTCTGATTCATACCCTCCATGTGTGTGCGCCACATTGCCTACAGATGGAATAGCAAGATAATGTGTCTTTCATTTAAATTACAGCAGTCTAGCCTTTGAACGGAATCAATCTACCAGTTCTTGTTATCCAACCTCCCTTATTTGATGTGACAGAATACCATGATACATAAGGAGACTCAGAAGTTCTCATGTAAAGCCAGCAAGCATCTACTGATCTGTGCATCATCTGACAAGTAGCTGTGCACTCTACTGCAGCTGTATATGCCAAGGGGGACAAGAGTACAATGGTCAGGCTGGTGCTTGAACCCCAAAAAGTTAACTACTGTTTCTGCATGTGGTCCAGACCTGACAGCGCCTGTTGACTGTAGCCTTGTAGCAGTGTCCCGAAGTCAGCACTGGGTTTGCGTCCCTTTATCAGTAGGAGTTAAGTGCTCTTTCGCATTTAAAGTAAATAGCTGATAAAATCTCCTGACTAGCACGTGCTTTTCAAGCATGAAAAATACCGGTGCTACGTCGATTGGCAGTGACTGTTTCACACTGTATTGGAACATAATGTAACCTTGAAAGTGGGCCCCATTAAATAGTATTCTGATCACTCACATAGTGATATCAGAGAAACTACAAAACTTGAGCAGTGATTATACATCTTCTGTTGCTTGCAACTGACTGGTGACTTTTTAACTAAATGAATATACTTCATCCAGTGTGTCACTTTAGTTAATGCTTCTGATTCTCATGTAACCAATTCTTCATCTTTCATCTACTGCTCAAAAAAACTTGTTCAAATGACAATAAAATTATACTGAAATGCATGTACACCAGAGGATGGAAAATCAGAAATGAATAGTTAAAACTGAGGCCAACAGAAACATTTGATGTTGCCCAAAGACCAGCATAAGCTGAAGACCACTTGGCCTGGGTAGAAACAAAGTCTATAGGAGGCATTATTAGTTATTATTAATAATGAAATATTAATTATCAGGCATAATTTTTTAAAGCATTTAAGTATTAGAAAAAAATTGTTTTATTTTTATTTTTCTACATTTATATCAAAGTGTTCTGCTATAACAGTGGAGAAGATATCACTGCGAACATTACTTTACTATAGACAGGATGGAACTGAGATAGGATGAGAAGCGTGAGGGAGTTCAGAGGGTGTGAGACAGTCAAGTAATATTTTCCTATGGAAAGACTAGTAAATGCTTGGCTTTCTACCTGGACAGCTCTGGTTGGATTATTTTTGGTATTTTGCTTGAAATGCTTGCAGTAGCAGAGGCTGAGTCCGTGATGTGTAAAGTCTTTCAGCATTAACACTTTTCTGTTTAATCCAGCAGAAAGTTTAGAATATAGCTGGTCAGGGAGCTTGAGGTAGCTACACTTTCACAAAGCCCTTGCCTGGGAGGGAGTACTGAGCAAAAGCCCATTTCCTAAAAATGTATCTGGTAAATACCTTGAGAAACACAACAGAAAATCAATATGGATCAATGAAGTTACTAAACCAAACTGTAGCACCCTGAAGCTGCTTGGCTTCCCCATGATATGACCTGCATGGGGAGTTACCATGTTGTAAATTATATGTGTTGTCTTCTAATTTCATTGATCTGTTTTCACTTCCCAGGGAGTCCACGTGCCAGGCATTTCTTTGGGAAGCATTAGGAGTTAATCACGATTTTGAAAATGATTGCGCGATATGTATTTCATGTACATGGTATTTCTTAAGGAAGCGAAGACTGTATCTAGGTGGTCTTTGTAGACTGTAGTAGAGAGCAAACTCTAGCCCCCAGGCCGCTTGGGTATGGGTCGACCCTTGTTGATGCTGCCCAGAGCAGGCTGACCGCATGCACTTGGCATAGCAGTTTATATGGGTTCCCTCAGCTTCCATATCATGTTTCCGAGGCATAATTACTTTTTTTTGTTGTTTTGGAGGGTCCTTCAGTTCAGAGGGATTGGGGGGGGGGAGTTGAATATATTTTGTTTTTTAAATAGTCAAAGGGTGTGTTTAAGCCCCCTGGAAAGGTGTTTACGGAGCGTAATACTGCGGGTGCCCATTGTGTGCTCTGGGACGTGGCAGAAGGGCTTCGTCGGTGCCAAACCAGCTGGGATACGCTGGAGACAAACTTGTGGCGTTTTGTATTTGCACTGTTAGAAGCAGGCCCTTGAGTGAACTGTCTTGTCAACTGTGTCTGGGTTTCCTCATGCATTCAGTCTGGATGAGGAAGAGACCAACAGGCCTGAACTGACAACGTAGAAACACCCTTGCCTTTGAGTCATACAGCTGCTCTGATAAAAAAATTATAGCATGCACTTTGTCTAGATTGTAGTGTTTCCATAATGACGAAAAAATGTTTTATGAACATATGTGGTGGGGTAAGCTAAGAAAGGACTGCAGACGACCTGATGTAAACATCTAAAAAAAATTGGAATTGAGAATTAATTGTACAAACATGCTATGACAGGCAAAAATGTTTAGAGAAGTCAACAAAAGCTATTATGGGCATTGGTCAGATCATCTAAAAGTCACCAGACTGCTTTAATGAGGAGCTGAAATGTAACCAAGAATTTAAGAAAAAGACTTTGGGGTAGGAAAAATACTGTCTTTGTGTTTTAGCAGAATGACTAATACAGTAGTTAGTTCAATAGGTTTTGAAAGCAAATTAGCATGTTTGAAACAAAAAATATAGCAGCAGTGGGACAAACATTGGCTGCCAGGTAACTAATTTTCAAAGTCCAATAATGTTGACTGTGGAAGAGCAAAAGAAAGTCAAGTATAACAAAAGGAAACTGAGTTTTAAGGCTTTGGGAGGGTGAAAGACCTAAAAAGCTCAACATGACATTTAGGGCTATTAAAACTACAGATACTGTGACCGTAGGGACTGAAACATACTACACACAGTGATGTACAGATGCAAAACTTAAGCTAGGAGGCGAAATCCTGTAATCCTTACTAAACAAAAATCCCATTGAAGTCGGTAGAAGATTTGGGTGAACAAGGAATGTATAACTGGGCAATTAGAGACAAACTTGCAGCCTGACCTTGACTGGGCCTTTGTGCCTGTGATTAGCTGTACCCATAGCATCTGGGCACATTTGTTTAAAGGCACAGTCAATTTTAATGTCATCTCAAAAAAGATACAATTATGCCATAGTTAAAGTTCTAATTGATCCAAATGACAAATGCGAATAATTGCAAAGACATATTAAGGCTACACTTTTAAAATCTGAGTCTTTTGGAACAGCAAAATTCTGCATTCTTTGTTCCTTTCCTTTTCAGCAAAAACAGGAATTTAATAGATACTGTTCTAGCTTTGTCCCTAATAACATAGGGTGCCAGTTACATGACTTTTCAGAAATGTAAGACAGTAAGGGAGATTGTGTGGTATGTCAGAAATAACCTCCAGGTAAATTAATAAAAATATATAACAGCATCTGCCATACATGTTTATAAAGCTACATTAATAATTGCTCTCCAAATTGTTTTAAAACTATTTCCATATGAAACAAAATGTTCTTAAAGTTCATTTACATTTTTTCCCGCTTTTGTGATCCTAGTTCAAATAAAATTGAAAATAAACAAAACGCTTTCTTTTGAAACAAAATTTAATTCAGCATACCAGAAATGTCGTTCTCACTGCCTGTTACTCTAATAGGACATGTGTTCCCTGTGTCTGAATCTACGTTGTTTGAAAAGAGCTGCTGTCTCAAAGCGTTGAGGCAATTGCAGTTCTCAGTAAAAGAAATGCTAGAAACGTGCACAGGAACAGACAGAAATTGTTTCATGGTCTGGTCCTGTAAATGGTAACCTCAGTGACTACAATGGGCTCATGGTATTAACAAGCGTATGTCCAAAATTCCGATTTCCAGGACTGCGATCCTGCAAAGATGTGCGTGTCCTTCATGGTACACACAATAAGCTGCTGGGGAGAAAAGTCAAAGGAATCCTACTACATTAATTTTGTGTGCACATAACTCCATCATGGTTTTACATGCAAATCATTGTAACTACTCTCTGCAGATTGACTTTGGGAAGTGGTTTCATATGCTTGAAAAAGCACTTCCTTAAGGGTTGCTGGTAGTGCTAGAGAATTTGAAATTTCTCTTCTGCATAAATTCTCCTGCTTTGACACTTTCTTCTGCTAAAATCTCAAAAAACTCTGGAACCTTTTATTTTGAGGAAACTGACTAATATGATAGGATCTATTTTATTCAGAAAGTCTAGAGCCCTTTACTTCGATTTAATTGTTTCTTCCTTTTGTATTAGAATCTGTCATCTTGAGATGTGTACCTTTGCTTCTGAAGAATAAAATCTCAGGGTGCTCTAAGCCTGAGACTGTGTGTTAGGTTGCACTATCCTGGTATCAACCAACTTTTAGTCCCTCATCTCCTTCTTCCCTCGCTCCCATTTTCACCTCACAAACCTGATACCTGGGTTTGTTTACTTAAAGTCTTGAACAGAATTCGAGATTCTGTGACCAGGTGAATACAAAATGCAGTGATACAAAACCATTTTTTTCATAAAATAAATTTTTACTTCTAAGAGCAGATAAAAAGCTTAACATGAGAAAATATTTCAATATAACAGTAAGGTTTATGCAAGTGCTTAGCTTAATTTTAAACATCTTCCTTACATCTTTCCACAGACTTTGAATAACTGGAACCTCTGTTCCCCTTTCTTCTGCTCTCTGTATGCCTCCTTTTAATATATATAATCCCTATAAATCCGTTTTGGTTTTCATTAGTTTCTGGGCCTGGATAAGAATGCAGGCAACTCAGCAAGGTGGCACAGGGGAAGTTTCAACTAATGGCAACTATCATGGATTTCAAGATGCAATATTATGCCTTCCATCAGAGATTATATGTATTCTTGCAATCCAGTGGAAGTTGATAGCTCAGGGCATACTTTGTAAATCTGTTCTTGCAAAAACTTCATTCTGCAGTCAAGCCTTCTTCAAAAAGTGTTCTGATAACATACTGTGTTCAGCACTGGATTACTCTGTGTCCTGTCAGTATAAATTAGAATCTAGTTTAATACTGCTGATCTTCCCTGACCCTTTTTAAGTAACATTACAGTACAATACACTATTCAGAATAATTTAAGCCAAAAATAATGGGCAACATATATTTCTCCTGATTTGGTTGCATGAAAGGGAATTGTGACCGAGTCTCAATCTAGTTCTTGGATTTGCCTTTCTCAAGGATTCTTTTGCCTTTCCCCATCTCTCATGCCTTGCTGACAAATCTCTTAATACCTGTCAGGTTTTACATGGTACAATAAGCTTTCTCCTTCAGTGATACACAAGCACTACTTATCTTTTTGTGATCAAAAACCCTTGTTGTTTTTTATTTTTTCCTCCCCATAGTTTAGAAGGGATGTGACAGCTCCACAGAACTACTGATCTTTTATATAGTAGTTTGCAATGACGTTAGCCCATCAGGGAAAGCAAAGGCGTTCCTTACATCATTTTACCCTTTCTGTAGAGAGGAGTACCTCAGCTGCTGATTGCCGTACCTGACAGTGTGCAGCTCGTACAGGCTGTTCAAACATAGGAAGAATAAAATGGTGTTCTTCCATGCCGCACTATTCCATAGTTCTCAAATACTGATGTATTAAAATACTGTATTTCCTTGGGTTTAAATAATTTGCTTTTAATGGAACCTTATGGCTTTGTGTGTGGGTGAAGGATTTTGTTATTGCCTTTTGCTTTTAAAATGCTTTCAGTCTAATGTTGTACTTAAAGGCTTGAAAATAAATCTTCTTCTCTTTGTACTGTTCTAATCCATTTGGAATTTTGGGATTAAGATTGGATAGTGCTTTTTTCTGTTGTCTGGCTATTTTTTCCTGCAACATCAAAGGGCAAGGAAAAAAGTATTATAGGCTCAATGTCTAAACAAGTGTTTTTGTTTCTGTATAACTTCTCTGTAACAGGTGTCAAACGGTGATCCAAAGGATGTTCCACACAGAATTTAGGATGGAACAAATTTCAGATTGTCAGGGTGGGCACAAGTGGGCGGTGGGTAGCAAGTCCTTTGCATTGTGTGCCTACCTCAGGCTAACAAAATTCAGATGATCTCTGTCTTTTGCCTACATTAGCAAAGAACTTTTACATAAAATATTTGGGTAGTACTTTGACAAAAAAAAATTAAAGCTTCTTCTGGTACTTCATTTATTAATGAAACCTCACAGTTTAATACCTTAGTTAGCAAAGACTTAGCTGTGTGATGTGTTAGTCTGGCATTTTACTTTGAGTTACCAAATAGACTTGTTTTAATGACTTGTGTGAAATGAACTGAAGAAACATGATGCTAAATAAAATAATCAGATATTAATGTAATTTTAATGGCATACACTTCAAAACTCTAAAATTTAATACGATGCACAGGTTTCCAAGAGCCTTTATGTTTCCTTTTTCATATATACAAAACTTGTTTGTAATAATTTAAAACAAAGATTTTGCAACTGGAATTGCTGTGTTATAACTTGCTCATTATTCTTTAGCTTTTTGTTGAGTTTTAAGTAGTGCATTGTGTTTATAGCTGAAATATTTGTTGAAATAGGCAATGTGACAAGGTAGGTGGTCTTCTAGTTAATATTTCTGTACAGATCTGTAAACTGTGCAAGGCTTGTTTAACAATATAGAAATCATGTCCTATTAGGTTAAGACATTTGTTTAGGAATAAAGTTCAACTTTTTCTTTGAAATCTGATTGATCTTGTTTCGTGGCCTGTGAAATTATTTATTTTAAGAACTGTTTTAAAAGTATAATTAATTCAAGAAATTTCTGTGACCTGTTGCTAAATATTTAGACCACAGATTAATTACATTTGCTCAGGGCTTCAAATAGTGATTTAAAAACTCAGTGAAAAGGAAAGTTACTTAGCAGTGAGAGAAATTATACAACAATGATAAGAGGTGACATGTTCTTGTAATCCTTCTGTCCTATAAACGGCCACATTGTTAAAAATTCAAGAATAAACAAGAGAGTTGAACTGAAAACTAAATAGTCTTATCACAGTGAGAACACCCCATGTGCTGTAGCCTGTGTTCTGCATAACTCAGAAATGTTCTTAAGAATGTGCAATGTCTTATTCCAGCTCTTAGTGAAACCTTTTTGCATGTACTATTGACCCATAGAATAGAAAACATTACATTAAAACTGTACCTACTGCCTTTTTGAAGCCCATCACTTGATACATGTCCAGAACTCTTACTTCTCACTAACTAATTAGGGTCTAGGATGTCTTCGCATAGCACATGTACTGTGCTCAAGCAGTATCTCTGAATGGGCTGGCATTCAGATTAAAATAAAGGGGTTGTCCCTTACCTTCCCGCTTAGGAAATCTCTACTTGATACTGAGAATCTTTTTTAATTCTCACTGCCTGTGTTAAATCTGCTGAAGTGATGACAGGTAACTGCAGTGTTACCATGTTCATAGTTTTCTTCAAAAACTGTCTCCATATTTGTTTGCTTTTACTGACAAAGCTAATGGCAATTGCTAACAAAAGTAATGATAATACCAATGAAAACTCAGTAGAGATTGAAAATAAACAATCTTCTTATAAAGGCCTGGTAGTTTATTCTTGTGTATGGATTTTAATGAGATGCGTCTGACTGTTGGAAGGAAAACAAAAGGTTGCAGCATATTTTAAAAAATCGCATGTTCATAGTTTTCTTCAAAAACTGTCTCCATATTTGTTTGCTTTTACTGACAAAGCTAATGGCAATTGCTAACAAAAGTAAATATAATACCAATGAAAACTCAGTAGAGATTGAAAATAAACAATCTTCTTATAAAGGCCTGGGTTTATTCTTGTGTATGGATTTTAATGAGATGCGTCTGACTGTTGGAAGGAAAACAAAAGTTGCAGCATAATTTTAAAAAATCGGCAATATTCAAACCATTAATTAAACATTGCCTAACTGGCTTTTTATCATTTTCTGAGAGACAAAGATCTTATAACCAGAATTTTTAGCTGGAGTTCAATTTCTAAGTATTTAAGTTTCCTTTTCAGAATTGCGTGGTTCACTTTCCTCAATGTTAGTTAAAAGTTGCTTAGAAGAATTCAAAATGAACGTATTGTTTTTATAATGTGTCAAATTCTACAGAACTGCCATGTGGCGTCAACCCAGGTGCCTCGTAGTCGGGGCACACGCAATTGGCACCAGAACCTCACAGGCTGCAGTGGTTGTGTTGCGAAGGGCACTGGCGTTCTCATGCTGGTAGCTGTCTCCTTTCCAGCGGGTCGCTGTGTCTGTTAGCCACCTTAATAACCCAGCAATTGTCCCAATGCTGTCCTTTGTTTTCACTTTACAAATGTTTTTTACTTACAAACGGTTTCCCCTTTCTTCCGGCCATGCACGGCGATCCTTGCATTTGTCACCACTGATCACTGTAGCTGCGGATGACCAAGAAAATAATACACAAATTGCATCTGGTACGGATTGCACTGCCTGATGTCTCCAAGATTTAATCAGATGTAAGCCTTTCGGCAGCAATAATCCAAAACCTTATTGATTCCCAACCTATTTGTAATGCTAACTGGAAGCTTCAGTATGAGTCTTTGAATCAATTAAAGAATCCAGATGCAGCTGCACTTAAACAGCAAATGGTTATTCCACAAATTTCCATGACTGCTGGGCAGCCTTTGACCTTTACTTTGTGGGCTCATCTAGTGCGAGGTCCTGAATAGTGAATCGGGTCTATTGATAACGGGCTTGATTTTCGTATTTTACTTTGCAATTACAACTTGCTGTATTCTTAGAAATAGTCTGGAGGGATTTATGACCACAACAAGTTGAAGGCTACTGCTGTGAAACAATGCAAATTTCAAAGATCAGGCTGTAGTGCATGAGAGCAAAACTTTTTCTCTTACTATAATCTGGTTGTGAAATTGCTTCAAAAAAGGTCATAGATATGCAGGGTCTGGCTAAGGTGCTGCCAACCTCTTTCTCAAAACTGCTTTCCATCGTAGTCAGGAATGGTGTTCACTGACACCTTTTCCTGTTTCTATGCACACACGTGTGTGTGTGTCTAGATTGTATGGATTTCTCTCATGGCACTGTGGCATTACTATCTCTAATTGTATCAGATACCATGTCACCTACAGCGATGTCTTAATTGCCCAGGCTCATAGAAACCTGGGAGAACTGGTCATCTAAGAAAGACGAGCTTTTAAAGCCAGCAGAGCAGGGAGTTGCTCTAGAAAGCAACTCGAATGATTTTTCTCTCTCTCTGCTTCCCAGGGAAATCAGACTCAGATCAAAAAAGGGTATTTTCATAAGTAATTCCCATTGAATGTATGCAAGTACTGGCATTTTATTAGGGAACATTGAGAACCGTTCAGGAATGCCGGTACTTGAGGAATAAGCAACAGCCAAGGAGCGTATTTCAGAACCTTGGTAGCAGCTAAATGTTTGACTGAAGGAACAAACATAAGTACCTTTGTGCAAATCTATAATCTTGGATTTTTTTTCAGCATTTTCTAAGAATATGTAAATAAAATATTATCTGAAAAATGCTGAATTGCATAAAAATTGGATTTCCCTTAAAATGGAAATTTTACACTAACTACCTCAGCTTAAACACTTGGACTCATAAACAGGAGAGCAATATTAAGTAATATAAGCCTAGGATGATAATCTAGCAGTTTATGCATCTTCCTCACCAAAAATGTTCCAGACAAAAGAAAAAAAAAATGATGTATAATATAGAAGTGAAACTTCTGTAGGCTTAAGTTTATCCTCATAGCCAATGTCTTTTTCTTCCTTTTTAACAAATTTTCTTTCAAATCTCTCCTCAAACTCATTTATTTTTCCTCGCCTGTCCACTTTGTACATTCTTCCACCCCCATTTGTTTGTTTTCTTTGCCTGGTGTTATTCTTGGTATTTAAAATGCCAGAATGACTAGAGATCACTTAAAGCATAATATAGTTCAGACCATTTTATTTATTTTATACTTTCATTCTTACTTGTTATGTTTGTCTGATGCACTTTGCAAACTCTTTAGAACAGAGACCAATTCTAATCTCTCTGCTGTTCTCATGATGTTTTGATTTAGTTCAAATTAACTGCAGTGGTCTTACTATTTATTTAAAGTAATGTGAAATAAAAAATTATGCTCACTGTTACCGTTTCACTTCTGTAAGGCACTGCTTTGTTACTATATTGAATGGTAACTTAAAAGTTTGCAACTGCGGACAGTCATTCAATTTTACTAGTGACAAATCGGTGCATATGAGATAAAAATCAGGGCTATTCTAGTGGGATTGTAGAGGTGGATAAAAAAGTTGAATTTAATTATTAACTACAGCTAAGATATTTAATTAGGCTATTTTCTTTTTTTACGGGCATCAACTTGCAAAAAAAAATACATGAAAATTACAAAATTGCTGAAATACATGAAAATTACAATAAAATATTATGCAAGTGAGGTGTTTATACATACCTTTCTTTTGCAATATTTCCATTTGCTTGCACACTGTTTCAACATTAGAATTTAACTGCTTGATCTTTAATACATTTCAGTCAGAAAATAAATACAGTATATAAGCATATTAAAATGGAAGGTTTTATAGACAGCATTTTCCTATGAAGACTTGTCAACAAAATCCTTGAAAATTAAATGAGCTGACAACTATAATTGGAGCAGATGCGTAAAGTACTGTTATAGCACATTGCACCATCAATCATGTGTCAAGCATGCTGCCAAATATTAAGTGTTCTGACCTTTGTTATTAATAATAGAGGCAGGCACTGGGGACATGAAAGACAAATAATGTAATGCATGGATAATCTATTATAGATTTGATTTTGTTAATGGATATAGAGCCTATTTGGTATCCTGCTCCTCCCCTTGTAAGCTATAATTTTCTGAAAAACTGGACATACCATGTGGTGGAAAGCCACATTGTGAAAAACATACTTTGATAGAATAAAATGTTCCTAAGTTAAATAATAGTGAGAGAGAGCTTGTCATCAAGTTTTACTACTTTATTTATATGTGTATTTGTCATTTCCCCTGTTCCTCAGGAAATAATGTGGAACAAGTAAAATGAAGCAAGCTTGTCTTTACTGTATTCACCCTTCATTCTTGTATTTTTAAGTTGTTATTTTGCTCAATATCATCTATCATCTTGTAGAGATTGGCTAGTCAAAGCTTTAGTCAACGTCTTTCTCCAGACCATAGCTTCTAGTATGTTTAGGTGATCATGCAGAACAACATTGATAATATGTAAAAATGACAAAAAGAGTAGAATGGCCAACCAAAGGACAGCGATAAACACTTACGAAGGGAGTGGTGGTGTTTTGTTTTTTTTTTTTTAAAAAAAAGGCACAAAAACCAACTGCTTAACTGACTTAAAAGAACAAAGAAAATAGAATATGTGGGACAGAGAAAACTCCTTCCTCTGCAGGCACTGATGGCACTGATTTCCTGCTACCTTCTCGATGAGGAACATAGATCACAGAATGTCTTGGCAGTAAAACGTTAAGCAGTTGATTGAGGATTTCAATGTGGAGTGCACTGCAACTGATTCCTATGAAAATCAATGGACTGTTCACAGTTATCAAAAAGCTTACTTTTTTTCTAAAAGTTGCAGAATTTCTCTTGTCAAAACATTTGTTAATGTTATATTACTTTCAGACAATAAAACAATTATTTAGGTTTTTTTTTCTTTTTTTTTAATTTAAGATTACATTTGGGAATAACTAGCTTGGTGACAGTAATTGCATCTACAAACAGTATTTCTTTCCAAACTTCACTAATCTGGGCTTGCATAAGATAAAAAATTAGAGCTCCTCTGATTTGTAGTATATTTTTGTTGATGTTACTTTCATTGTGTCTTGTCATAAGTTCTAAATAGGTGTTGAAGTTTGGATTGTCTGATTTGCAAAACCATTTTGAGGTTTTAATTTTTTTTCCCAGTGTCCTACTCTAAAAGCCAATGCACAATTAAGAAAGAGAAAAAAATTTGGAATAAAAGGTAGGGACCAAGACAGTATATTTTTGTGAAATTAACCAAAGTTTGGACAAAATCAAAAATGTTGCCAGACAACTATTATATTTACAGAAGCAGTTGCATTCCTCTTTTAAAAATTTAGAGATTTTTTAAGACTCCTTAATGATCTGATGCTTTTACTGTATGCAGGACACACCCCTCTAATCAACCGGAACTTAAGATTTAGTTTGATGTTCATGTCAACAATAAAGTTTGACTGTTGTACAAAATTAAATCACTCCACGTGCTCCTTACACTTATTTTAAAGTGTATTTACACTTATTTTTACACTCCTTTAAACAGTTTGACATAGTAGATGAGAGTAATTTGCTGCAGTTCAAAAATACATGCCTTTCATAGACTTACAGTGAATATACTAGGAAGAGGTCATTGATCTGTGTGTCAAGGTAATATTGGAAACATTGAAAAATCAACATATCTTTTCTGTTCTTTTTTTTTCCTGACTCTGGACACTGCATGTACTGTATTTGGTATACATGTATGGATTTCCTTCTCCCTTTCTTCCTAAATCAGGAGAGGGGGGAGAACAAAAGTCCTCTAGTGATCCAAGTTGGTTTTCCACAGTATATTTCTAAGTTTTAATTGAAGTCATCTTTACAAGCAAATGGCTTTATTAAACTAAGCACAAAATAATTCAGATGCAATAATGATGATTCATTTTTTTAAAAAAAGTAATTTTATATATCTGCTCCAGAAATTGTTTTCCTTTTGTTCATACTAAGTGAGCACTTCATATTGTAGGCAGTATTCTCTGTCCTTCACACGGCATTCTGGCCCATTGAATATCCATGAAGAAATGCATTTGAAAACAATACTTTATTAAATTAGATACAATACTTTATTAAAGCCACTAATTTCTTCATGTTTGGACTTTTATTCATACATATTTTATATGTGTATACCAAATTTGCTGTCCAGCTGGAAAGACATGACTTGATTTCTTGACCAAAGAGGATTTCATCAAGACAAATATAACCTCTTTCCTGCTCCGTACACTGGCTTCTTATCAACTAAGTAATTTTGAGTCTCAGTACTTATTTTTCTGATGATCTAGGCCTGTACCTTGAATGTCTGAAACAACAGCAGCCAGTGTTTTGTCTACAGTGGGCTGCACAGGCTTTTAAGGGATTCATCAAAGGTTGGTGAACCTTTGGTTGGATTCTCTTTCCATGTCACCGCCATGATCTGCTGGTACCTCCTAGGATCAGCTACTAGACGACTAAACACAGTTTCCATTCCTGTGCCTTTTACGTAACGGACTGGCATCCAGCCTTGTGGCAGGATATACACGCCGCCTCCATGCCGTGACCTCCTGTGCCACGCATATTCCCGTCACGTGGCAGGCACGCATCTGCGACGCTGGCATTTACTGCACTGGTGCAGCGACCTGCTTCCCGTTACTCAAGGGGTATGTGTTGCAGTGCTCTCAGGAAACAGCCTGGCAGGAATGAGGCTACTCAAACCCTGCTCTTATCACCTCTTGAGAGAGATGAAAGCAAGCACAGTGGCCAAATTAGTTGTTTGTTCCGCTTGGATTTTTGTCTGTGACCCACTGATTGAGAACCTGTGTGGCATCCTGCAAGAAGAACAGGGGAGCGAGATGCTCCGTGTGGCCAACGAATTTGAAGGCAAGGCCCCAAGGTACTGTTTGCTGGGTGGCTTGGGTCAGAGATGACCCTTTCTATGGAGGCAAGGAAAGAGATGAAGTCCTGAATGAGCGTGTTTCTGAGACTGACAGCTTGATTGTTAAAATCTCCCAGGACAAAGTAGTCTGTCTGATACTGTGGTTAGCGAGGCTTTAGTGAAAACTTTTTTTTTTCCCTCTCTTCATAACACTTTGATGTACAAAATGACTTTGAACTCTGCATGAAATCATACAGAGCTTTGGCTTCTGTAGTTGCAGAAATGAGTTCTGTGAATCTGCCTTACCAGGGTTTCTCCTGGATTTGGTACCTGATAAGGAAGTGGATGTGACAGTGCATGCCATTTTGTACCCTTTTAGTTGTTTGTGAGATAAGGAGCAGTTTTGGTTCAGGTCAGCTAGTTCAGAACCGGTCATTTTACTTCCGTAGTGTTCGAAATCACTTAATTGAAAGAATTTCTTTTTTGTTATAATACAGTTTGATAAAGAATCTTAAATTTCAATTTCTATAGTTTCATATTTCTGGTTTTAGACACACATTTACACTGTTACAGCCTTGCTATTCTTGGACCAGGGCAAAAGTTTTGTAGTAACCTGTAGAAAGTCTGCAGCCAGTTGCTAGACATTTTTTACAAAGTGTACCTCTACATTTTGTGTCTCATACTGCCATCTAAGGGCCACGTAGGCTGAGAAGGTGGCTAAAGGTTCTTCACTGCCTTTCTTTCTCCTTACTGCCTTTCCCTTTGGGAAGTCAGCAATTCATGGATGAGGGAGGGTGGGCAGGGAATGACAGCAGTCCTTTGATGCAATGTGTTGTTTCACCTAAGAGGATAGAGGAATCTTCCAGATAAGTGAGAAATTAGAATGTAAATCTGAGTCGTAGTCTTTTAGGAAAATGCAATTGCAGTGAGTTTGTGTAAAAGCTAGCAAATAAGAAAGCACAATTACAGGATTTGAGACTGCTCTTGAAACAACAAGTTAAGGAGTGCAGTGCTTAGAGTCCTGAAGAGTTTCAGCTGAAACTCTTAGCAGTGAGGGAGTGTGCAGTTCAGATTCTTAAAGGTACCAATGCCCTTGAATCCTACTGATTTAAGGATTAGTGCTTTATAATAGAATTTGCTTATTAGGATTTTCCCTAAAAAGGTACAAAATCACATGCATTATTTTCTTCTGTTTTCCAATTTCACTGTTTTTGCATTGCTGGGTGTTTTTATTTTCCTGGACTAAGGGAAAATGGGCAAAAATGTGGTGTTACTTTAATGGTATGTGGTCTTAAATAACATGAACATCATTTAAATGTTTTGGGGTTTAAGCATTCAAAATTTTATCATGAAAACTTTTCTTTCCAGGATAAAAATGGAATTTATTTTTTTTAATCTGCAAACAGTACTTGTATAGGCTTAAATCTATAGCTGCTTTCTCACGCAGATGTTTTGAATGACAAGTATGGTAAAGAATTAGTGGCACAAGCCAAACATTTCAGTATTTGTCAACACAGTACTGTTGGCATTGACTGACAAAAGTAGTTTTTGTAATGAGGACCCCTTTGAGCACAACTTTATTTTGCAATGTATGAGTTGTTTTTTAGGCTAGTTTCCAGCAAACCTTGTGTAATAGAGAAAGTAATTAATCTTGCATGTTACTTTGACAGGCTCATGCAAGCAGAGACCTGGAAGAGCAGTTGCGATCTGTGTCCAGTGTGGATGAACTCATGACAGTACTTTACCCAGAATACTGGAAAATGTTCAAATGTCAATTGAGGAAAGGAGGTTGGCAACACAACAGGGAACGCTCCAGCTTTGACACAAGATCAGATGATTCACTGAAATTTGCCGCAGCACACTATAATGCAGAGATCCTGAAAAGTAAGTACAGGACACAAAACACGTTCTAACATACAATAAATTAAAATCCAAAGGCTTGTCAGTTGTGTCAAAAATATTTTAAAAGCTAAGCACCCTTTAAAAGTAAACCACCCTTAGCAGTTTGATTTGATGTAATGGCTATAAAATAAAATCTTTGATAGTCAACCTTCCATAATGAAATAAATTGCTCCACAGACGTATTTTTGGTACGTCCATTGTAGGAAAGGTATAGACTGCTTTCTCAGCGCAGTTGATACAGGAAGTTAAGTGGCTGTCTTCAGGTGGAAGGAATCCTGCTTTGGAGGGGCTGTAACGATTTTGCAGAAAGCAAAGAGGACACTAATAGTTGGCTTCATTGAACCGTTTCTGCTCATTTTCTGCAATTACGTCACGGCTGGTAATGCTTTCTTCGCTTACGTGTTACTGCTTTAGGAGGCCAAATAATCCACTTGTAGCTTTTTCCTGTTACAAGAGGGCAGTTGTCATGATGTTATGCTCAAACCAGAAAAAAACAGCTTTCAAACAAATATGTCAATACCCCTCAGTGTTTCAGGTGGCCTGATTAAAAATACAATTAGCTTACAGTTTAAGCAAGTGCTTGCAGGCAGAGAAACACAGGATTTATAGCAGGAGGCGTATTTTTTGACATGATACTGGAAATCATGTACCTTAATGGAGACTTTAAGGTACACATTAGGTGAAATTTCCATTTTGCTGAATAGCCTACCAAAAACTGGCTCCAAGAGAGAATAAAGGGGCCTGTACTGCTGCAAGTCTCATGGCTGTTTAGTGTAAGATTGTATTTGCCAAAAGGCTGTATAACACAATGTAAAACGTTTGCCTAAATTTGCGTGGATAATCTGGGCACAAATATCACCTTTCAGATTAAATCATATGGTGCATATACTTGCTAAATAATAACCTTTTGCTTTAAATTATACTCTGGGAGTTAACAAAGTAAACACATACTCAAATGAATTTCACGTTAAGTATGTAGGCATCACATTTAATGTTTTTAATATATAGTATCCAAGTGAAGTACTGTGTGGGACCAGTTAAAATTAATTTCCAGAGATGTGCAGTACTTCTTTAGACTTCACTCAAGGTGAGACTCACCCTAGGCATAGGAGAAAGGACATGTACAGCTTTAACTGTGAATGCCGTAAGATCTGCCCAACCTTGTTAGGTTCCCTCTTAGCTCCGCTGTGACTTTTCTTCTGCTCCATGACAATATGTCACATCCCTATGAAGAAGAAAAATTAGCTAGAAGTTAACACAGAGAGATGTGTGTTTCACTGAATAAAAGGTGTGACTCTAGCAGTGCATATTCTGGTTCTAAACTTAAAAAAAAGAAAAAGTCCTACTAATTTACTGCAGGAGAGTATTGTTTTTAAACAGTTACTTTATAACACGTGAAATTCCCTATAACTTGGCAGGTATTGATACTGAATGGAGAAAAACTCAGTGCATGCCACGTGAAGTGTGTGTGGATGTGGGAAAAGAGTTTGGAGCAACTACAAACACCTTCTTTAAACCCCCATGTGTATCCATCTACAGATGTGGAGGTTGCTGCAATAGTGAAGGACTCCAGTGTATGAATATCAGCACAAATTACATCAGCAAGACAGTAAGTTCTCACTCTTATTACAGTCCAAGTGCTCCTCGCAAATCCATTTATGATCATGCATATTTTAAACCACCTTATTGCTACTGTGAGGAAGGAAAAAAGTCAATTCCAGAATACATAGGAAAAACAGCTGAAGAGACTACTTCCTGGAAGAAAATGTTTAACACTCTTTTACTGTGAGGAAGGAAAAAAGTCAATTCCAGAATACATAGGAAAAACAGCTGAAGAGACTACTTCCTGGAAGAAAACGTTTAACACTCTTTTCCGCCAAATATATTCTTTTTTTTTTTTTTCTTTTTTTAAGGAAAAAAAATTATGATGTCCCGTTCTCACTTTTGAGATTATCCATGAAACTTAATTCTATCCTTTTTTTTTCATCTACCATTTGCCTGCTGTATGAGGCAAGCACTCTCTGGAAAACTAGCCTCTAATATTATTTGTGAAGACTTTTAGGATGTGTGCAGACAGGATACAGGTTGCAAATAAAGCCTTTTAGGAACTGAACTTTACTGTATTAAGAGATATTAGTATAATGTACCTATTTGTTTTGTTTTAAAGCATCTTACTCAGGTGTACGTGTGGTTTTTATTCTTCAAGTTCATGGCTAGTGATCAGTTAGGAGTATGCAGAGATTATGCTTTGAGCCTGTGAGCTGCCTTTAAAGGAAAAGCATACATGCATTATTCTATGTTAAGTAGCTATAAGAATTATCACATTATCTTACAACAACATTTCCCTCAAAAATCATGTAAAAATAGTCATGCTTCAAAATGTTTGCTAGGGTATTTTCCTTTTGTTACAGTATTTGGTAGTTTTTTTGTTGGTTGTGGTTTGTTTTTTCGCTTTTTACCTCATCTTTCTGATACTTTGAAGAAAACTAATTTTAGTGTAAATCTTGCTTTCTTTTTCAGCTAGGTTCATCTAGCTGAAGATGCAGTACATATTTATAAGGAAGATACACAAATGCAAAGTCAACTGTAAAATTGTAGCCCATGGAGATGTCATTCCTTTATCATGAAACTTCTTAGTGCTCTGAGCCTTCTTGAGAGGGGATTAGGAAAAGGGGGGACATAAAGAAAATAGAAAAAAAACTCTTTAATATATTTTCTGTCCTCATTTCTCACCAGATCTGTCTGTCTGAAATGGTATATTCCACCAAGAATTTTCAATCCTAAGTGTGAGCTAGTGGTAGACAGCCGCAAAGCACAGGAATAATGTAACTCAAATAGCTTAAACGAGGAAAACTACAATACTGATTTTGTTCAAGCCCATAGTTATTCCCACAAACATCTGTCCTAATTCCAGTTGCTTGAAAGAAGCAAATATAATTTTCATGTTATAAACCAAGAAATATAACCTTTTTTTTTTTCCCCCACGTATTTATAAAGTTTAGCTTACTTGAATAAAGGATGATCTAGTTACAGAGAGAGTTGTTGCATTTAGCACAGATTTTCTGGTCTCTGAGCACCATGTCAGTTTGGGGTAAATAACCCCTTTCTGTTCATCTTTCTGTTCATATCTATTGAGTGAAGTAATTTTTTCTTGCCTAGTAGAAAATGTTTAGACTAGTTCTGAGTTTCTTTTTTAAGTTCTTGATGTCATTGGTGATGATATGATACAGGAGTAGTTAAAGATTTGAGAGACTCTGAAAAGGAAAATGTTAAAGGACTTACCAGAAAGAAGTAAGAGGCAATAGCATTGTTTTGTTTTCTTACCTATTCTGTAAAAGCAAGCAATTTAATCTCTGAGTTTTCTATCTTGCTTCTGCTTTCCAGTTTTATCTGGTCCTTGACAGAATGCAGTTTTAAAAAAAACCTTAAAAAGGAAGAGAGCTATAGCTATATCTCTTCATCTGTCATCATCTCAAATCTTTTTAAAGTTATGTGACCACAGCTTACCCTATATCAGATGAGAATTAGGAAGAGAAAAGTATTGGATTCAAGACCCTTCTGTGGAATTCAGGTACCCTACACACCTATTTTCGCTACTATTTTCCTTTTATTTCCTGAATGAAATGAGAACAAATGGTTAGTAACCAGGCATCTTTTGTTTTTTCCTAAGTCACCATTTTTGTAGCTTTATTTTTGGTGCATAAACTGCATAAGATAAGCTTCATACTGTTCACCCTGCAGAAAAAGTGCTTAATGGGAAATTAACTTTTCAGCTGGAGGTCTTACTGTGAGGGCAAGCTCTAGCATTGGTTCCAAACATTAAAATCTAAAGAAAGTTGATATCAGCTTTCATCAAAATTAATTAAAAAGAAAAGAGCTAAGCATAGAAATTATTTTTATGGGGAGCAAATCATTAGTTGCCAGGAGAATGGACTAGGTCAGATGTTCCCAGATCGGCTTGTGGAACACTGTGGAGGTCCAGAGAGAGGTCAGTAGTTCTCTAGTTCGGGCTGTGTTCCTCCTTTCTAGCTACTTAACTTTATTAAGAGAAAAATAGAAAAGTATTCTGCTTTGCTTTTAATACCATTTTTTCCACAAAAACTTTTTCTGTAGTTTCTAAGGGGTGTTTATACAATCATGATTGGGATATGAGACAATTTCTTAATTAAGATGTGGTACAAGGTCTATGAAAACATTTGAGGACCCCCTAGGCTAATTCATAAAATGCAGTAGATCTTTTTCTTCTCCTTTATCCGTGACACTGCAATAGCCCAACTTTGTACATGGTGGCTTGTCTAATAAATGTCTGTGGGGAAGGTGGTTGTTTGTTTTTTGGTTTTGTGGTGTGGTTGTGCTGGTTTTTTCTCTAATTTGTTATTAATCAAATAGCTGTTCTCTGTTTCCATGACACGAGTAGTTCAACAGCAGTTACAAAAATTGGAACTACCTGGTGCAGCAACAGCCTGTCCCTCAGCTGTACTTTTTTATGCCCCACCTATAGGTACTTGCTTATAGGTTGAAGGGAAGCAGTGAGCAGAAGTCAAAGATCCATCTCATTCCATTCTTCCTCTTGGCTGGCAGGATGGACAGGTTTTTTGGCTTCTTTCAGATCATTTCATGTAAAGGTCCTAAATCTTTTTGTTTCATGGTTACAGTAATAGTCCCTCAAGGGAAAACATCTTTCTAAGCAGTTTGAAATTAGATTTAGAGGAGCTTTTCTCACAGGAAACAAGCTAACAGCTTGAAATTGTTTGCCATATTTGAGAAGTACATGGCGCTCCTTTACACAATTTGGAGATGCGTATGTCGCAAGAATTTTCAGTCGTTTTGAACTTTACCATTTATGCCTTTTCCCATGCATTTTTCTGTTAGACTGATGATTGTAATGATATAGTAGGTACTATTAATAGTGGGACATATATCAGTATAAATGCCAAATGGTTTTTGTTAAAATTTCTGGGGGGAAAAAAGTGATTAAGATATAAAAAGATAGAACAAGGAACCCAAGCATATTAAACAGATCTGAAATGTATTATATCAGATAAGTTACTTGTTGTTGTATCACACATAAGCCTTGAAATACATTTTTTTCAAAAAAGTTAGATAATAAATAATGATGATGTACCATTTTTCAAATAGCTTATTTTTCATTCTTTCCAGTATAGAGATGTTTAGAGTTTTAAAATCAAACAGTCTTATATCCTTAGCTTGAAAATCTCTCTAGACACTGTGTGCTCTGTTACACTGGTTATATTTGGCCAGCCTTACTGACACTTTAGGAAGTGCAAAGATCACAAGTGATGGAAACTGAGTCAATCAATTTAAGGGAAACTTGCCAAAATAAACCACAGTCCATCAGAAGAACATAGTGTCATTAATGTAAATCTGGGAAAAAAGTCATACATAAATCCTATATTTGAAAAGTATCTAGAATGATAAGCCTCCCTCATCCTGATAAGAAAATAAGAGGTTTGATTATTTTATATTTCAGAAGTCAGTGATCATAATAATAATTTCATGTGTGCTGATACAATGGCTATTGGCACATACGATGATAGTGCTGAATAAATTAATTTAGCCACTGAAGCAAAGAAATACTTCGTATAGAAATCAACAGTTTTTCTGGAAAGTATGGCATGAAGTCCTTCTAGTCTAAAGAAGGAGCTATCAATGCAGTGAATCAAAAATACATGCCTTCCTAAGGATCAGCAAGGAGCAACATATGGGAAATTTTTTTTACAGGAATTCTGATAACGCTTTTGGTCAAGAATTCAGATTCCTGTCTGCTGTTAGATTTTTTTTTTTTTTTAAAGGTTAAAATCCTGCTGAGCTCTAGCTTGTGGACCAGGCTCTGGTCCCACCCTTGTTTCTGTTCTCCACTCAGCTCTATAAATGGCTAAAGGAAGAGCACTGCCAGTGTGGGAACTGAAAAGAGCCTACCACAGGGTGGTCTGCGGGACCACGCAGCTCTGGCCTGGAAGCTGTTGCAAGGATGGCTGAAGAAATAACAAGGTTGGGAAAAAGGGGGACTGTTGCACTTGGCATCACAATGATTGCAGGTTGCGGAGTGCCAATGGCCAAGTCTGGTTGGGTAGAGCAATTCAGAGGCACCTTTGCCCGGTGTCCTCTTGCTGTGCTTCTCACCTGAGAAGTACAGTACAGAGCATATGCACTGATCTTCAAGGATTTAAAAAATTGATGTGTGAAAGAATGGAAATCCAGGAAAAAAATTGTAGTTGCACACATATTGTAAAAGTGATCTAATTATTCACTTACTTTTGTATTGGTCTCAAAAGTTCTTTAATTATATACCTGTCTGTACTGGGAGGCAGAAAATACAAGCATAAGAAGCTGACGTTTGGGTCTGTAGGGTATGCTGCCTTTTAATTTTGGCTGGTGCAGTGGAACAAAGGTTAAGTATTAAGCCTAAAACACACCTTATTACAGATTGTGTAATCCAAATGTATGGAGAAAAATGACCTTCCTTCATTTTTGAAGATGAATGTTTCAAGTTTGTCTAGGTTGAAAGACAGATACAAAGTCATCTTGATAATGGTCAGTGGGATAGAAAATACATATCCTTAAAAATAATTTAAAAAAAACGTCCTGCAACCAAAACTTTTTTTTATTAAATCCATATAGTACCAATGACTGTCATGGTTTTAGCACAAAATTTCTATTTAAACCATTTATTGTAAAAGGCTCTTGAATTTTTCCATGACACAGAAAAATGGGGAAAAAACGTTTATAGTCACACATAGTCTTGTTCAATGGTAAGCAGCTCTAGTTTAAGCAGCCTAATATTAAGATTATCCAACATACTCCATTATAAACTCTATTGTCATTCTCAGCCTAACTTTGCTATTCTTTAACAATAGAGGTTGAAATTTTCTCTGCCAGATACCTGACTCAGCTTGATGTCTTGTTTTTGCTTTTTAGTTTTTTGCTTTAAAACTTCAGCAAAAGTGGTGGTTCTGCTTTTTCTCAGACCAGAGTGAGAGAGAAGTGTATATGGCTTCATCGTTAAAACAAAAATTAGGATTTTTTTTTTCTCTGAAAAAAAATTTCATGTTCCCTTATTTTAGGTACATGATATGACACTTGTTTGTTTATATTAGGAATGTGTGTTTTGTTATCTTTGAGACAGTCTGCATACTTTTAAGTGTTAAAAAAAAAAGACCGAGGAAGCAAATTGAATTGTTGGGAGACTTGGATATATTTGTCACTAGAACACTTTATAACTTGGAGCTGAACAAAAATCTGATGCAGTTTCAGATCTAGGCACCTAAATCCCATCTTCTAGGGAGAGCCTGTCATTGATCCACCCTCCTTTATCATGTTGGGAAGGAAGGAACCTGCTTGATCCAAAAGTAGCTGGGACAAGATGCGCATGTGCCAGAAAGCTAAAAGTTATGCTAAGGAGCCCAAAAAGAGGGGAGGGAAATCAAGCTTGTAGGCTGACTGGATGAAAGGGAAACTTTGGCTGGGCTGAAATGAGGGGAGGTTGGCATGGAGAATCGTCATATTGGGTGAAGACATAAGGAGACAAGGGCTGAACACAGTGCTTTGAAAAGAAATATTAGAAATGGGGAGAAATGGAAGACCTGCAAGGTGGGTTTCTGTGACAAAACAGCCTTAGGCTGGCTGAAAGGCACATGTTAAGTTCTTGTGAAATGCATTAACTATATATGTTTTTCAACTGTTCTTTAGTTACGTAGAGCTTTCATTAGTATGTGTTATACACTGAGATTAATAGTATGTTACTGACTTATGTTTATGATATTAGCTCATATGGAAGAGGTTAGGACAGAGCTTTGACTGTAATTTGGGGGGGGGGGGGTGTTGTTGTTTTGTTTTGTTATACATAATACTCTTTAGCTATGCTATCACATTTTGCTTTGGTGGTTGTTTTCCACTGGTTTCCTGACCTCAATGCAGTGTTGGTAGCACAAATGTACAGGACAGCATGGGCAAGTTGAGTCTAATTTTTTCTTTTAACTTTTGAGTATTTGCCTCTAACTCTAGCAATGCTCATTTAATGTACTTTAATTTGCAGTTTAATATACTATAATTACTAACATTTTTCTCAAAACTGCAAGCCATAAAAGCTCTCTACTGTAAAAACTGCCCTAATCCCTACTACTGTCAGATCTCATGTTCTCCTGGGGACTGAAGCTTGTTCTTTGCAGTCTTTGGTCCTGAATGTCTGTCTTTAGGCCTTGGCCCTTGAACAGACCTGCAGGAAATGTCTTTTCCCTATTGCCTGTAGCATGAATTAGTCCAATTTTTACTATGATTTGAAGTTGGGAAGGGAGAGAAGATTTGGTTCTCTAAGAATACAGTAAAACCAATCCTTTAATAAATGAGGGATCAGACAGAAATATGAGCCATCTGATCTCCAGGAAGAGGTACCTATATGGGCAATGTGGGTACCAGCAATGGCATCCACAACCAGCAATGCTGCTAGAAAAGAAGGGAGTCAAGAACTAGCCTCGTACACAGATGTTATGGCTCATTTCTCATAGAAATATCCTTTCTAGATATTGACATTTGGCTGTTAAATGTTGCCAAACATGCCCTGTAGTGACAACAGATGTTGAGCTTATTGTTCTATTGGATGAAGAAGATGAGCAAGTAATAAATTAGAGATGCTAACAAAACCAGAAACCATTCCAGAAGGTCAGATCTTACCTATTTTGAAATGATTTATTAAGATGATAATTCAAACCCAGTTTATGTATATTGAGAGTTTATTCACTTATACTTAAATAGCTTCATTGGATTTAGAGATGCTGCTATCACAGCTGAGAGCAGAATGTAGATTTTCTTTAGAATGGATTTTATTTCAAAATGCCAGAGATTATTTAAACAGGGTTATTCTGAGTATTAAATACATTTTCTGTAAAAGACTACTTTTCAAGTATTTATTTCTTCTGAAATCTCTTTTTGATATATTATCATTCTCAGAAGAGAAGAATAAATATATCCTTTTTCAGTATGCATCAGAATATAGCATCCTAGTAGCATGTGCAAACAAATAAAAAGTGTAGGAAGAACAAATCAATAATTCCAACCCCAGTATTTCACTTCTATCATTTCCAGTAAGGAAAGTAGATCTGGTTTACATTCTTTTTTCAAAATGCTAGTTCATGTATCATTTTAAGCACTTTCCAAAAGTGAGGACTAGAAATGTAAGAACTAATATAATATAACATAATAGAATATAATCTCTAACATAAATAGATGGCTTTGGTTTTTTACTTTATGTATAAACAGTAGCTACTAATGGGTGATGTAAAATACATTGCTATTAAGAGAATTTAGTTGAACAAACAAGGTAATTCAATGAGGTCAAGGAAGCTAGTCTACCTTTACATTGTTTAACTAGGCTTTTTTTGCATTGCACCACTGAAGTGTTGGTGGGAATAGTTGTTAGCAATATTCACCTCTAAACTGATACCTTTCGCAGTTTAAATGGAAGGATAAATGTAGATTAACAGAATTCATGTTCACCATCATTTCCGCTCACAATTGGTACGTCTCGGGTGTTTTAGTGAAACTTCTCTCAATCTACTACTGAGGCCAAACAGGAGGACAGTTGGGCCGACAGGGACCTCTTTCAGGTGGTTTGGAATTGTAGCAATAGTCCTACACTGCCATCTCCAGCGCTCTGGAGTCTGCTACGCTTTGCAGTATGGCAAATCGATCTACTCCAAGAACAGAGGAAGGAGAGAATGTGCCCTTTTTTCTAGTCAGCTGCAGTTTGGTCCATGCAAAGAATCACACTTCTCTTCAGTTACTAAGTTTTGTCAGTCCTCCCTATAGTGGGTTTTTACTTCAGCTTCGGAAAAGCAAGTTCATACTGTCATAAGAGAGCAGAGAAAACAGAAGATTCTCTCTACATGTCTAATATTGTAATGAAGTCCATACTCTTTGTTCTGTCCCTCGATTCATATATGTGTTTTAGGAATCAGTTTTCTTACAAGATATTTAATACAGTAAAGGCTTTCACATCTGTAGATTCCTAGCTGTCCAGATTTTCAGAGGTCCCAAAAGTTGTGCTGTCCTTCTGAAAGCACAACTTGTTTAAAAAAAGATACAAGTCTTGCATATGTAGGTGAGTTTTGCTGTCTGTTTAAAGATCAGTATTTAAAAAGCAGATACCCAAAGAACTCAGCATATAATTTCTCAAATGTGTACTGTATGCAGAAATGAAAGCTATTTTTCATAAACATGGTCCTTTCTGTCTCTTTATCTACACCACCACCTTCCTCCTCTCCAATTTCCTAGTGAGATTGTGCATTGTAACAAAACCTATGATGGCCTTCAAGCAGGTGGATATTTTAAAAAGAAATGAATAAGTACATAAAGCTATTTTCATATAAAATATTAGTATGAAAATGATAGCTCTGTTATGATTATTGCTCTTTTTGGATGAAACATCTTGGTAAGAATGCCTTTTCTGATTAATTTAAAGGAACTTTTATAATAGATAAGGGTAAAGGAGCCAATATTGGTTTGGAAGCCAAAAAGGATTATAAGTATAATAAAAAGTTGATTAGAAAGTCTGTTTCCAGAACTCTGTGCTGAAAACCCTGGAGGTATGCTGGTGATAATTATGTTTGAGAACAGCAGACACTGATTTAGGCATTCATTTTATTGATACCAAACTTTAAACTGGACATGTACTTGTGCCCTTATCTTATTAATGACTCAAGACCAAAATTTGAAGAAGTGTTATTTATTTTGCAGCTGGAGCAAGAATCCAAATGTTAATGTGCTTTGGCTAGAAGTCTCTCTAACAAGAGAAACTCTTTCCATGGTAGCTCCCTAGATGGATAGTTTTTTTCATCAGTATTTGGAAGATGCAGGAAACTATTTTCTGTTTTGATTTTCCTTCTAAAAAAGTGCATACCAGTTTGCATTTTTAGATTCTAGTGGGAAGAAACCCACATTTAAAACTAATATAAGGGATGCGGTACTTTTTGCAGCAAAAATAATAGCATTGTAATCTTCTGTAACAGAATAAAATGCAAATATACTACTTCTGCCGTTTCAGTTCTTGTTTAACATTGGGGGTGTCATCATACTTTTTTAAAGGTCCGGTCACTAAATAATGCCAAAATTTGTTTTGTAAAATAGATAATACCTGTCAGAGTTGATGATGCTTTCTTTATACTGTTTAGGCTTAAGTTGTATGGTTTAGGTATATCAATAGTATGAGCTTTATTGTCAGCTACACAAGTGCCCTTTTACCTTGTGGGTACTTGGTGAATACATCCCACACTGCTGCACCTGCATGCTTGTCAGTACCCAGGCTCACTTGCATACTTCAGTGCAAGGTACTGTTTTCAGGACCTCCTGTAGATGTCTTTTGTATTTTGAATCATTTAAATTTACCAGTTTTTTCATTACATTTGCATGCTGCCTATATGCCATACTGTAAAGTTATTGATTATAAAAAAACATTGCAAATAGATTTCCGCTAAAAATTAAAGTCTTGTTATACAGTCTCATCAGCTGAAACTGGAATAATAACCAATGACCATGTTTTTAAAGGTAGTAAAGTCCCCAGAAGATGCAGAAATATTCTTAAATATATTTGGAAAAGTGACTAAACACCTAAAAGGCAACAGTGCACTATTATCCTATTAAAAATATTACCAAAAAATAGTTTTCAGGACTTTGACCTAAAGTATTTGTCCTAACTTTTCAGGAGACTATTGAGATTTGAGTCTTACAGTGAAACCTTCTTAACTTGATAAAGTGCATGTCCTGAACTGAATACTGAAATAAGTCTCACTGTTTGTCTGTTATCACATGTTCAGTTTCCACAAGGTATCGCTGAAGTTGTCCTCTTCTACCAGTTGAACTACATTTCCCACTAAAATTAGGATTTTATTCATTCACATACGTGATTATTTTATTAATAGTGAACGTTTCTTAATTTCCTGAAAAAAAATTAATGCATTCCGTTAGGGTAACCATATAATTTGCATTGATACAAATATGGGAAAGTAAAAAATACAGTATGCTGTGGTTCAAAACTTATTCATCCAAAAATGTTTTGATCTAAGTCCAATATACTGCTGCTTAACACAAGCTCTTCTAATTGTGCAACTGATGTCTTAGGTTGTAGCTTACTCCCTTTTTAAATTATTCTTGTTTTCCAACTTTTTGAAAGACTTTCCAAATGTTACATTTCAGATTTTTTTAAAAGGCTGCCAATTTGAAGTCATTCCCTCTAGAAAAATGAGTTCTATATACATTTTCCTCTTTTAACAATGTTAGTTTAAATGTTGTAGTAAGCAAACAGGCACGTAACAGGGTTTAACACTAAAAATGTTGTCATAACATAGCTATTGTCTTCATTTTGCACATAATGATTATTTAGAGTTATAATTGAATATATCACTGTATGATGGTAGAGAACAAAACCCCAAACTTAAATTCCTTATAGCTTTTTTTGGATGTCCTTATATTATTTTTAGTTGTCCTGTTACTGATCTATAAAAAAAGTTCTTTGCTTTGCCTTCCCTTTTATAGTTGTTTGAGATCACAGTGCCTCTCTCTCATGGCCCCAAACCTGTAACCGTCAGTTTTGCCAATCACACGTCCTGCCGATGCATGTCGAAGTTGGATGTTTACAGACAAGTTCATTCTATCATAAGACGTTCCTTGCCAGCAACACAAACTCAGTAAGTATGAGACTTGTCTTTCCTTTCACATTATGAGCAAGCCTGTATAATTAGATTTAAAATATTGCTGGAAGCTTTCACAATTAAGATAGGTAAACTTACACACGTTAGTAGTAGTAGTAGTAGCAGCAGAATGCATTTTGTACAGGAGCTAATATCGTTTTATATGGAGGGAATGTTACTAAAGTTATTAGCACAGTACCTTTTTACCCAGTGGATAAACTGGGGCTGTTGTAATTACCATTGCAAGAGTTTATTCTAGCCAGGAAGCAGCTACCTATAGTTAGAGGGAAGTAAGCGTACAGATATAAGACTTTGACCAGCACTCACAGGTAGCTGGCTGTCCTGTGAGTAAGGAATCATGCTTCAACAAAGGTAAGACAGAGTAGTACTAGATCAGAATATATACAGGCCTTCTCTACTGTTAAGTACTGTCTTTAAGTTTAAAATCTATGGCTTTTTACAAGAAAATAAATTTAAAAACAAAAAAACCACAACAAATCAGAAAACCAACCAAGCTGAGTGCTGTTAGAGTCTAGAAAGGAAAGATATTTACATGTTCCTGGTGAGTGCCTGGATGCTTTTCAGAATCCCTCTGTAGTTTTTTAATTTGTACTCATGTTCTCAATTTCTTTTCAAATTGTTTTTCCTTAATATTTTTATTTATAGGTTTGAATGCTAGTGAAACTGTTGTAAAGTCAAAACTTGGAAATGTACTTTCTTGTCATAGTGGCAGATCTGCATGTGTGCATGTATTTATGTACATGCTCATTTTAACAGAAATACAGTAATGACTTTCTTATGTATTACTGAAAAGAAAAGCCTAAGAGTATAATCTCTGGTTTTAGGGTAGTAACACTTGGAATCTAATAAGAATTCAAGGCTGGATTATGCCACAATGCACAGGCACATGTTAGAAAGAAGAGAGAAATGACATGTCATAGATAGAATACAAACAGTTGATCTTTTTTTATATAAAATATATTTTCTGCACAACTTTATCCTGATAATTAAGATCTAGGTCTTTGCCTGTTCTCCCGCTTTTTTGTTTGTTTGGTTTTTTCCCCTTCTAAAAAGTAGTAGCTACCTCTACATACTTGCAGAGCTGAGGCATGTTAGTTCATGTTAACCAATGTTTCAAGAATACCTCCTGGAGTAATGGTATCTTAAGTTGTACCCTTCTCTGTTTATATAGAATGTCATCAAGATGTGCAACAGAAAATTGTCACTGTTTTAGAAGTTTAGCGATTTGGGGTGGGGGGAGCAGAGGGGTCTTCAGTATACATAGTTCAGATCCAAGTCTCTGTGATGACCTTTTTTTCCCTTGGTTTGTAGGTAGGCGCTTACAGAGCTGATAAGCATATTTTAGATGTGGTTTGGATGTATGTTGTACACATTAAATGTTTCCCCTTCTTGTGCATTATCTGTCCTGACACCGACAGGTAACAAGTTAGCATGCTGACTTTTTTTTTTTTTTTTTTTTTTTTAAAGTTGAGTTGACAATGATTTGGAAAGAGGTAGTGAAATTTTCTGCAAAGTTTTTTTGCCTCTGACTTTCTTTTTTCTAGCCTTCCTGAACTTTCCCAAAATGTTACAATAAGTCATTTTAAAATTTCAGCCATATCCCCAGTAATTTTCTGTACTAGCAACTGGAGTAGAATTTGTGAACAAGCAGTTCCAGTTCCTTTTACTGGGTGTCTCCAGCCCTGATGCTGAAATACATATCATTCTCTTCAAGTTCTGATAACTTGGGTTTTGAATCAACATTGTCTTTTAATGGGTTCATGTGCGCTTGGTGTTTTCTTCATACTGTCACCCTGGCTTCCTTCTGTAGTTAGTTTTAAACACAGCTAAAGCCAGGCTGCTCCAGGTGTGAGTTGTTGTTTTTTTTTTTTTAAAACAGAATATAATAATACATCTGTAAATTATCCGTGCTATTTCTCAAGCAGAATCAGGAGGCGGGCAAAAGGCGTATGTGCCAAGTGAAGGAGCAAGAGTGAGATCATTAGCAGAATGAAATCAGGAAACACCAGCTTGATAAAACATGAGGCGATGCAGGGTGATGTTAAACTACAGCAGTCTTTACAAGCAAAGAGTCGTTTAATGTGGTGAAGGGGAGTGGTGCACTTGAATGATGATCCCAGAAGAATGTCCCAGCACCTGCATTTTTGAATGCATGAGTAATGGTGCTCAGGGGAATTAAAAGTGCTTAAAATGTGTAATGTATGTGCTGTCTTAACAGATGAGGATTTTAGAAATACTACAGAAACAATGAATAAATGACACAGCCTGGATGCATGAAGTTAGGCATGACTTGTTAAAAGTTGTAATGTCACCTGTGGTGATAAAGAAATTGAAAGCAAGGAAGATCAAATAATACACAAATATTTTATCTGTGGTGTACCTACTAGTTAAGTCCAGTCATCCTTTAAAAGGAGACCAACTGCTGTTAGAACTTTTTGCTTTCTTTGCTTACCACTACCTTGGCTGCAAAACTCTAGCAGGTAAAGAGCATTAAACTGTTAAATTTTTTATTGTCTTTTATTTCTAAAGTGAAGAGGCATCACTGCTGAAGTCCAAATCTTTAGATTCGAGAAAGCTGTCCAGGATCTGAGTGGCTGATGAGAAAGAGTCAGTTAATGTCACATAATTTTCACATAAAGGGGAAAGGAATCTGATAATTTTGTTTTAGAAATTAGTTTGGTCTACAGCATTCATTCAGAAAGTATTATCAGCTGTCTTTTGATGTCTATATGTGTGAAAACGTTTTTGTACTGCAAAAAACAATGTAGAAAATTATTCCTGTTACCACCTACGAGGTATTTGGTATGCAACTATTTTTTTATACTTGTCTATTTTCTATATGAGGCGTACATTCAAGGGTTAGATCTGTTTCCAAACTACATTAGGAAAGTAAAAATATCGGTTTCTAGAAGTTAGAACTAAAACTTGAAATGTGAGAAGGTATCTTGAACCAACGGGGAGAAACTTAATTAAAAACAGATTTGATAAGAGTTAAAAATAAGATTATGAATGAGCTGAATCTCTTTGAAAGGTTTTTTGTTATGGAGGGAAACAAAAGCAGTTAGCACCTAAAATCAATTTTTTTTTTCTTGAGTTCTTACAGTAGTAAATCAGCAGTATATTTCATTCCACAGGTGTCATGTGGCAAACAAGACCTGTCCAAAAAATCATATCTGGAATAATCATAAGAGTTAAAAATAAGATTATGAATGAGCTGAATCTCTTTGAAAGGTTTTTTGTTATGGAGGGAAACAAAAGCAGTTAGCACCTAAAATCAATTTTTTTTTTCTTGAGTTCTTACAGTAGTAAATCAGCAGTATATTTCATTCCACAGGTGTCATGTGGCAAACAAGACCTGTCCAAAAAATCATATCTGGAATAATCAGATTTGCAGATGTTTGGCACAGCATGATTTTGGTTTCTCTTCTCACCTTGGAGATTCTGGTAAGAATTTTGCTTAAACAATTAAATGTAGTTCCATGTTTTGATTTATCTAAAGGAGAAATTAAAAATATGAAAAGCAAATAGTTGAATCTCTTTCTTTATTGATACTATTACTGCTTGTTGCCTGTCTTTTGACATACGTTTGTTCTTAAAACACCTTAAAATGTACGAATTCGATACCGTTTCTTCCCTTAAAAATATGGGATGGGTAGAGACAAAATTCTGATAATTATGCAACTTCTCTGCTGTATTTCTAGACACATCTGAAGGATTCCATATTTGTGGACCAAACAAGGAGTTGGATGAAGAAACCTGTCAATGTGTCTGCAAAGGAGGCATGCGGCCCTCAAGCTGTGGACCTCACAAAGAATTAGACAGATCATCATGTCAGTGCATGTGCAAAAACAAACTTCTCCCCACTTCCTGTGGGCCCAACAAGGAATTTGATGAAGATAAGTGCCAGTGTGTATGTAAAAAGACCTGTCCTAAACATCAGCCACTAAACCCTGCAAAATGCATCTGTGAATGTATAGAATCTCCCAATAAATGCTTCTTAAAAGGAAAAAGGTTCCATCACCAGACATGCAGGTAAAAGCTCATTCTTGTTGGACTGCTTTGTAACGTTAAGTAAACAGTAAGCCTCTCTTCAATTCAGTTTTATCTTCTATGATTTTTATCATCTCTAAGAGGAAACTACTAGGCAGAAAGAGTATTTTAAAGCATATTTAGTTTCTTTTACTCTTACTACTACTTCATGTGATTTCTTTTTTTCTCTTTTGATGAAAATGAGGTGTAAGTTCAAGCTCCTCGGTTTTTTATGCTACTCAAAATTCCACTCTGTTTTTCCCAAGAACCAAATATTGCAATTCAAATAACTCAAATATTTATAATTAGATTTCACGAATTAGTTCTGGAGGATACCATCATTCATTTTCACTTCCTAAATTTTTGCATATTCTTCATTTCACTCAACTGATACTAAAGATTTATGAGTGCATAAAACGTCTTATAGCTCTGGGTGGTTTCTGTGAAAAGTAGACATATATCACTATAAAACAGACCACCCACATTCATCATTTAAAATGGGATTTGGTTAGGAAGAAAACTCTGCAATTTCTTTATATATCTCAGGAGCTTTTCCTTCCATGACTTCTACACCCATAGTGGTAGCAGTCTAGTCATAAAAATGCGAATGACTTCAGGTTCTGAGAAACAAACAATATTATTTCTGCTTTGTATATTTTGTGAGGAAAGTTTTCCTGTAAAGTGAATTTGTTAAAACAGAAAGAATCCCATTTGGAACAGAAAGATCACTTATTTATTAATATATGGCAATTATTTCTATTATATTAATGACAAATAACAGTTCCAGAAACGTTCCGGCACTGGAAATGGAAAATAGAAAATTGGTAATTCATTGCTTATCAAAAAGTAAACCTTAAGTATATTTTAATATGACATGTAATTAGTTGGCATAAATATATTGCCAGATATATATACACACACATTAGTTCATCTTGAATAAAGAACAAATGTCTAATATTAAGAATGAGACCTGTGTTCAAGTTATTAATAATAACTGGCATTACCTGTTTTCCTATGTTTGGCCTTTTGAGTGGAATAGAAGAGTTGTTATAAACATAAAAAAAATAATTTCTTCTCTATTGTTCAGTTTTTATTTCAATTTTATGTTTGCAGGGGAAAAAAACCCAACTTTACTACATGAGCTTTAGCACATTACAAAGCCTTAGCACTGCACACTCAAGTGTGCAGTTCCAGCAGTGCTACACATATAAACTCTGTGTGTTTTAAAAGAACATTCACAACTGGAAAAGTCAGGCATTTAAAAAGCAAAGAAATGGCATCAGATATCTATTATGGCACCTCTATTAATGAAATGACTTAGTATTTGAAGGAGGAAATTGAGCTCAGCTGTTCTCTGTGTTGTTGTGGTTGAATGCGATAAAGAGTTTGAATCCCTTTCTCACTTCCAAGGACAATGTGATATAGGATGCTTTTAGCTGTTTCTCTTTTCTAAGCAGTTCATCTTTGTGTGGAGAAAGAGAGGAAGATTTTTATATGGTGTTACTCTATAGCTCTACAACCAATAGCCCTGTAGATAGTAGATAGTCAAGGAAAATAGAAGATGCAATCTCTCCTCCTTCTTAAGAAAGCACTTAGCATAGGTTTCTCACATTTTTGGTGTGCCCACAAGCTTTCTGTAAAAGGAATATAAACCCTGCAACATCCTGTTTGTCGTTTGAAAGAGAGATCCCTTGCTGTTATGAGACCACGTAAATAGAGATACCACTCTATAGCTTTGTGCAAGATGCCTGAGACCTAGACATGAGCAGACCCCTGTAGCTGTGTCCTAGACAGCTCCCCATGCAGGCAGACAGTCCTCATAGGTTTTGGTTTTGAAGCACCTGCATTTTTATGCACTGTACCTAAAATGCTTCTGCCTCTAACGTTAGACCCTGCTCCAGAGGACAGGAATAAAAAGTCATTTAGAAAGAACAGGACAGGAAGAAAAAAGAAAAGAAAAAAAAAAAACAACAAACACCATAATGCATACTGGCTTTTAAGGTGATTATGCTGTTACCACCACTAAAAGTAGCATTCCTACTTCAGTTTCATCTGTGCAGATGTTAGACTTTCCAAAATCTCAAACCTGAGCATTTGGTAGGAAAAATCACAATTACTGACCATAAAGAGAAGGTTGCCACTGTCTCACCTGCACTATACATATTGGCTGCACATCTGTCTTAGCTCCAGCATGCTCAGATTGTCCTCATCAAAACAGACATCTGTCACATGAAAGCACTCCGTAAACAACATTCAGCCTAAATCTTTTGAAAGACCTGGTCTATTGTTCAGCAGTTTCCTAAGGAAACCACATTTATATAGTAACAATGACTCTACTACTATTCACCCTGTGCTATCACCTCAAAAATTTATTTTGGTCAGTTTTGGTAGGGCCAGATAAGTAGGCACCTCAGCTGCAAAGCATTTTAGAGGAGGAGAGGGGCTTTCTTGCTCTGTTGAAATGTCCCAAATAAGGATAAGACTGCAGTAACCTGACCTTGACTGCTGCTAGACACAAACTCACATGAGAGAGATGCTTTATAGTGCTGTCGACTGTAAGTGAAGTTGAAGTTCACAGTTCACTAGGAGGCACGAATCCTAAACAAAGTGAACTCCTCATATTTAATGATTACGTGACTGCTTTTCATTTTGTGCAATGTGTCATAGGTGGGTGGAAGAGTTTGGCCTTTGTCTCCCCCCCCCCCCACCTCTTTCCAACCTTATCTTTCTCTTATTTCATTCTATGGTCATTCAGTACATGAAATAGTCTAACTTTCATGGCAGAGACCGGCAAAAAGGCAAGTGAGTTCAGTATTTCATCCATTGCATCTCTGTGGAGTACCTTTTTCCCAGAACAAACCTACTGCTGGTTGCCCATTTGCTCAGAGTATTAGATCCTTTGGCAAACATGCAAGACAGCTTTCTTTCTCAAGTGACACTGTGATTTTTGTTGCTTTTTACCATTGTTTCCAAACTTTACTGGGCAAAAGATCAGTAGGGCTTTGAGAGATTCCCATGAGCTGTTACACTGATCTCAAATATATTAAGTGGCATAAAATAATGTTACTCCCTTAACTACAGAGGCCACACTGGTGAAATAATCTATGATTAATGACATTGAAAACACTGAACAAGATGTGACTAGTTAATAAATGTCATGTTTGCAGTCTTCCTCATTCCTTATTGTTTTCCTCATAACCAGGTTCATTGGTTTAACTAGCTGGCTTGAATTAATATAACTGTAATCCAGACCTCATATCATAAACAAATTATTGCAAAGTAGTAACTTGGTATCCAAAACAAGCATGCAACATATTAACTTATCTGCAACAATAATAAGAGTAGCCACAAGCCTGAAACAAGAATTGCTTAGGGAAGAGGATAGTGACATTGCCTTAATATAGTGTACTGTAGTGTCTTTCAACTGAAGTAAGTATGAATTACAGTAATAGATCATAATATCAGTGTCTCACAAACAGGCACACATTATTTAAATACAAGTTTTAAGTATAAGTGTGTTGAAATTCGAAACATATATTTTGTCTTTTGACTCATTGCCAGCATCTGAAAAAAAAACCCAGACTTGTACTTTGTCTCCATTATATACCAGAAAGTATTTAGCATTGTTATTGTAAGGTTATTTTAGGTCAAGTTCTTGTTTTAACAGAAAAAATAAAATAGGAAAAGGAAGAGTTCAGGGACAACTACAGATATTATCATTGTATAAGTTCTATTTTTCAGTCAAGGAATCTGTGAAGAAAAATTCTGCTGCTGCTTAGGTAGATGTGACGTGTTGTTTACCGCTCTATTTCTGTTAAACTTATTTTAATCAAATAGGGACTATTTCTGTTCTTTTTCCTTTAAGATTTACCATAAACATGCAGGCTCTGATCTTACTTCAGAATGCACGTAGATGCAATATGAAGTGTAGATCTATCCCCACTGGCTTCAGAGAGCGGCTATAGGAGTTTGCAACCTGAAAGGAAGTATGTTCTCATCTTCAAGATCAGAGTCACAGTGTAACATACGTAGACAAATCTCTCTCAGGCTTATTGCGTTAGTGAAAAAGGTGAGAACCAGTCCTGGGTAAGAAGCTGGTAGATTTGATTATCACCTGATTCTGGATTGCCACCTCAAACTGGCAGTATGCAGTAGATCATAACAAGTCAATTTGAGTACAGAAAAATATTACTGTATTTTCAAAATTAAATTTAAAAAAGTACTGCTCAAGATTAGAATGCGACTACAGCCAGGCAATATGTTAAAATATTCATGAGTAGCTGTTGCAATAGAATGATTTCTCTTCAATAGCATTCATTATTCTTTCATTGTCTTTTGTGAAAAATAGTCCAATTAAAAGTAGATGCAAGAACAGAAACAGAAGTTAAAAGATACGTATTTGTAGGAATTAAATATCCCATCGAGAAATGGCAATCTAAATGCACCCAGATTTCTACTCCAGGTTAATATAAATGATCATGTTATATTAATGCCCACTTTTTTTCATTTCTTTAGTTGTTACAGACCGCCGTGTACAGTCCGAACGAAACGCTGTGATGCTGGACTTTATTTTAGTGAAGAAGTGTGCCGCTGTGTACCCACATATTGGAAAAGACCACTTATGAATTAGTGAAGAAGCACTACTTGCTATTTTGGTGTACATTTTTCCATTAGAACAAAAGAACAACAGAAACTTTGCTAAAATTTGGAATTAAGTGTTCACCAGAGACCCTGTGGGGCTTTCAGAGACAGACGCATTGTGCTTTTCTCAAGATGCGGAAAGCAAATGTAGGAAATAACTGGGGTTCATGTTTTGTAAAGAACTCAATAAGGACTTATTTTCTGCCAATGACCAAACAGCCTAGTTTCTCCTTCTTGTGATTTTTTTTTTTTTAAAGAGATAATGACTATATAATTTATTTCCACTAAAACCATTGTGCAGCATTTCTGTTTATAGCAGTAACAATTGTTAAAGCTCACTGTGATCAATATTTTTATATCATGCAAAGTATGTTTAAAATAAAATGGAAATTGTATTATATAATGGTGAGAATGTTTAATCATCTGTAAAGAAAGGATGTTTAAAATAAAATGGAAATTGTATTATATAATGGTGAGAATGTTTAATCATCTGCCTAAAGAAAGGAACTACGATTCAGCTTTATTATCAGAGTTCTTAAAAGGGGGAAAGGCGATTAAGAGAAAGCACTTTTATGAAAGGAAGACTACAGACATTTTCGAATACCTGTTGTATATGACATTTGAAATAGAAAAAGTTGTACTTAGTGTTTCATGACACAGTGATATTTCTGTCTCTAGAACGAAACTAGCAAAGCAAGTACAATTAATAACTAATGAAAACATTGGAGATCCTGTACATTGCCCAAGGATAAGGACTACATTTAAAGGACAGCAGCAACTACTCACATTCCAATATATTCACCTTTCTTCTAGCATTCCTAAAGAATAATATAAAATAATGTCTATTGAAGGTTATTAGTAGGAAAGTAGAAATGCCAACTATGCTTTTTACTTAGTATTACAGGCTATATTGTAAAATTTACAACTACATAATTCAGAATGCTTTGATGCACTTTTACTCTTTCATATAGTCAATCAGATATCTTGGTCAAAAATGTGTATGTGTGCAAAAATACTTTGAAGGAAAATAATACATTTTACATTCCAATGGGGACATGAAAGGACTTCCACCAGTCCGGTATGGATTGACATCATCTCTACATAAAAAATGGTCAGGACTTCTCTTTATTAAAGAGAATGAGAAATCAAACACCTACAACTCTGAAAAGAGGTAAGATTTTTAACTTGCATGGGAAGAGCAATGTGCATAGAACAATCTATTCAAAATTAAAATGTTTCAGAAGTTGGAAGGAAGTTGTTAAATTATGGAAACTTTATTGGGTGCAGAAGTGGAACAAGCAAAGTGGGGGAAGGACAAACCAAATCTGAAACCAGGCATAGATGCTAAGTAAGCCAGTGTCTAACAGATAAAATCTGTACTCGTGGTTAAAAAGGAGGAGGGCACAAGTGGAGACAGAGCAAAACTGCATTCTATGTAGATTATAAAAAGTGCATGTTACAATACCAGGCAAATAAAAAAATTACTAAACTGAGCAATGCTCACTTTACATATCTAAACTATCTGAAAGGAGCTCATGAAAACGGAGCTAATAAAAGCATTCTGGCTAAGCAGATATTTGGATTTCTACCGAGCGTGCTACACTCCAAAATCATAAAACCCATCAGGGTAGGGAAGGGAAGGCAGGGAGTTTGAAAATGAGAGCACTGGACAAGAAGCTCCAAATTTATTACAAACATCAGCATTCAATAAGAATGACTTTCTCAAATGCATTTTTTTCAATTTCTTAACTTTCCACATACTGAGTCTTTTGGACATAAATTATGTAAATCACTAAGTAAAACTAAGATTTAAAGAAAGCAAAGACCTGACTTCTAAAAGTTACCACAGATTAGTTTTATGTCTGAGCAAAGTGACTGGTCAACTGTTCTCAAAGGTATGCAGATGAGTAGAATAATGTATGCAAGCAGTTAATAACATTTTCTGGTAATCAGGCTCTCCAATTCTGCTTTACATGAAAATAGTGTTTTTTTAAAAATTCATTATACACAAGGACACAATAAATATCACAATTATTATCACTAGTACAGGCTACAGATTTCCCATTCTAAGTGATAAAATGTGATTCTGTTATTCTCAGTACTGTCACAAAATCATCTATATTTAAGCAAGTGTTTATCTGTAGAGAACTGTAGAGTGGTGGTATAATCTGCATAGCAGGTCTTCCTTGCTGCTATTATATAAAGTAGCTGATAGATTTGCACCATTTTCAGTTTTGAAGTGTCATTTGCTTATAATCTCCTTGCAATTTTCATCTTCATTTCAAATCTTAATTTAGCATTTTTAAAATAGTCTCTTTAAAAAGAGACTATACATCTTAAAAGAAGATCTAAAAATATAGGTGATAATTCTATATACAAGTTATTCTGCACTAACTGAATAAAAAGCTTGTATTGTTATTTGTCTAAACCCCCCGTACCTTCTACAAAAAATGGGGGGGGGGGAAGAGAAAGAAAGCACGTGTGTAACGCTGCAGTAAATCACATTTAATAGTAAACAGACTTATGCTTGCATTTCATCAGGAGTTTACAACAGTTTCTGTACTCTTTCAATATCGTACTATATGGAGACCATAAATTAGGCAGAGCAACCCCTCTCTACCTGTATTAACAGAAGGATATACTATTTACAGCATGAGTGTTGTCAGTCTGCTGGCATGTTTGTTTAATCCATGTTGAACACGTTGATAGTAAATCAATTCTCCTAGTTCTATTTGAAAGACCAGCATGAAATCTCTCATATGTACCATATCATCTTGAAAGGCTTAGTGTTAGGATTGCTTTCAATATGCTCATTTTCAGTCTTCAGATCTCAGTGACAACTCCAGATGCCCTTGAATTTTAACATCTCTCTCTCTCTCTCTCTCTGTTTTTCTGGAAGTATAACTAGCTATCACATCTATGCCAAAAGCTAGGAATGGAATAATTTATGCAGCCAGTAAGCTCATCAACAGATTACCCTGAGGGATAGAATATATTCTTTAAATATCATTTAATTTATTAAGTATTATTTAATTTTGCATTATTTGGAGATACAAAAGGTTGCCCTCAAGTAGAAAAGTTTAAATGTGATCAACTCAGAATTTTCAGAACTTTTGTAATTTAGTCAATGTTATATAGTAATAATTTTTAATATTATAGGTTTTTTAATTTATTGAAAAAATGAAAATAATAGTTGATTATTTAATTGCTTCCTTTTGTTCTCTTTCTCTTTTCCTTTCCCCTCTCAGATAAAACTTCTGGGAAAGAACACAAGACAACCTTCTCATTGAGTGATGAAATACTAAGATCGAATGGACCAGGTATTTATTTTTTTTTAATGTAATAAATATGAAAGACTAATAAGGACTAATAAAATTAGGCCAGTTTAATGCAGGTTTAAGACTCCAGATTACACTAGAGTTCTTAAAAGCTCTGGATAGATCAAAACTTTTTTATAGAATAACTTATCTGGACTCATTTTATCGAGATTTTCATGTCCAAATATTGTAATGGAATCTGAACAGTAGCCAGCATTAGGAGGTCACCAATTGTACAATAGCACAGTTTCTAAAATTTCAGTAATTTATCATTGTAAAAATGTATATTTTATCTATAGTCTGAAGTTATGAATCAGTCTTCATCTTAAGAATGTATTGAATTACAAAACATAGCACATTCCAGAAAAAAAAATAAAAACCTTAAAACACAATGCTTTGCTTTTTTGTATAAGCATTGCTACTTGTTGGCAAACCGCTGTGGAAATCTCTGAAAATTGTATATTACCATTTATTCCCTTTTGTTCTCAGCAAAACATTGTCATGAAAATAACATCTTGTAGATGTTATTGTATATGTATATCTTGTAGATATTTTTCCTGAGTAAGGGTACTGTATCCGGTCCTAACAGACACTGACCTTTCAACTGAGTTTCAGCAAACTCTTTATCCATTTTCTACATTTATAATCAGCCATATGTGGTCACTGAACTCTTCCCCTTTGCCCCCTTTCTCATCTTAAATTACTTCTCTTAGATTTCTGGACCATATCTCAGTCTCCCCATAAGAATATCTGTATTTCCCTTTCAGCCTTTCTCACGTATCACTGTTAACTCTAACCCTTCCATTTCCCTTTCATATCCAATCTCTCACTAAAAATGGCACTGCCTTCCTCTCTATTACAAGTAAGACCTCTTTCCTCTCTCTACTTTAAATAATCATGCCACCATGGGGATTAATCTGTTTTTAGTTGTCTAGTGATACTCTTAACTATAGATATGTGAAAGAACAACTGTTAAAAAGAAGTCTGAAACTTCACATTCCAAGTGTGCAAATCCCATCTGCCCAAGCAAATAATAATAATAAAAATGAGTTCAGTTGAGAGCCACCCAAAGCAAACTTGCAAATAAAAATAACAGATGCAGAAATCACCCTAGCAAATTACACTTGAAACATAAAAGACAATTTATTATATCACCCTCTCTGTAAAAAACACAAGCTTTAATTCTGCTGGAAGCTGGATGCTCTCTCTGTAGTCTAACATTGCACTCATGCAGTCCAGTGCAGCATTTTGGAACTAAATTCAGCCTTGTAATTGAGTTGATGTTCATGTCTCATTCACACTCTATGGAAAAAATCCAGGGCTCAAGGGCAGGTAAGGAGACTTTTCAAACATATCGCAAAAAACCTGAGGTCTGTGCTCTTCCTTAGAGCAGACGTACCCACCTCTGTGGTTTACACCACTGTGAAGACAGATGAAATGTGGTCACAGGATCCTTCCCAGAAGGATAATGCCGTCTTTAAGGATAGATAGTATTTGTAAGCTCAGGTTGTCTTCATAAGATGAATGTGCTTTTCACCAGCCTGCATCTTGTCCAGTAATTTGGATGCAGAGAGCTACTGAGTCACAGAACACTTCAGGCTCAACTTAGTCCGTGGGTTAACATCAAGGTAGATACTATGTTGGATTCAGTTGCTCCAATCGGTTTTTAATAAACCATTTAAGAGATACTTATTTTAAAATACAGCAAATAACCTGTTACTGAAGCACTAAAATACCTTGGATTTGTATTTCTTTCAGAAAAAAAAATTAAAAATCTAAACATATGAGCAGACATGCTGCCTGGAAGCTTCTCTGAAATTAAACTCAAGTAAAATTAAGGTAAGCTTAAAAAAGCAAACACTGAAATATTTTTCTGAGGCTAAATCAGTTACATCCATTAGAGGAAGATGTAGTACTAACATTTACTTTCATTTCCAAACTATGAAAAAAATACAAATATATGCTTTGTGTAGAGATTAAACATTTATCAAAGGTAATTTCCAAAAATAAGGGAGTGAGTTTTCAAATACATACTAAGTACATATTAGTGTCATCTGTGGGGTAACTATAAAACTGTCTGACAGCACTTTCATATATTTATTTGCAAGAACAGACAGTGCAGTGATGAGATGTTTTAATATTGCTGCAACTATATATATATAAAAAAATCAGTATTTTATTCTTTTGTAAGATTAATAGTAATAGGTTACGCTTTAGAGAATCAAAGTGTTAAAAGTTCATCTATTCATTCAGTACATTACTGCATTAGATTTATACTGTATTGTTTATAAACATTCAGATTTTACAACTCGTTACAATCACAAGTCTTTAGCTATTGAAGTTCTACCAGTTAACATTTCCCTTTACTTTATTAGTTACTTGTCATTGTTCTTTAAAACATACAGGAAGTATATCTTATATTCTTTAACTGTAGTTTATTTTGAAAAATACTTCCGAAATAACTATTTTTATTTCAGTAACTCTAACAATGATATGACAAAAAGCCCATAAATAACCAGCAGGTTAATAAAACCTCCCCTTTCACAACCCGCAGTCCCAGTTCAGTTATTCACCAGCCAGGGTCCTGCAGAAACCGTGTACGTGGGTTCCTAAACCAACATACTCTCTCTGAGTGGTTTCAAGTTGGGCAAGTGGCTGCAGCCACCAGTGCTGCCAAGATCCTGGCTGCTTCTGTGACTTACACATAGGGCAGCTTCTTAGACCTGCTTTTAGCTTAGTCTGCAGATCATCTGTATTAGGGGGCCTCTCAAACTTCCAGGAAGAAATATCAATACTTGGGAAAGCAAAAATAAATAATTCTCTTGGCCTCCGAGAAGAACATCAAGAAGAGGTTAGCTAGAGGCAAGTCAAAACCATTACCATCTGCAGGAGACAGCTTGTTGCTGACATCACTGATTCTTTCTTCCGATTTAAATGGTATTATTCATTTTAATGGCATCACTGTTAGACTGCGATCAGTCTTTAGAGTAGCAAGGCCTGGTAAATGTCACCAAGCACTCCTGTTCTTTACAGGTTGTTCTAACATCATTGATTGCTCAAGGAGGGAAGAACTCAATGTACTCATGAATATAGTATCATTCTACCTGAAAACTCTTTACATTTACCAAATAGGTAACTATAGCTGTTAGAACACTGTAGCTTGAGAAGACATCATCCATAACTTTTGATACTGTTTTTATGCAAAATGAAGTGACAGATATCTACTAGAATTCTTGTTAGCTTTTCAAGAGAGTAAGCAACACTGCAAAGCTCAAAGCAAGCCTCATGGAAAAGGACTGAAAAAAATAAGAGAAAATTAAACATCCCACCATTAATGAAGTGTTAATCAAGATTAAGTGCATTTGAAACAACCCCCACTGACAGCAAAACTTTTTTATATAAGGTTCAGGAAGTTTTAAAACAGATAGTTTAGAGCAAGTTGTGGTCTCTTAACTATATTGTTCCTGCTGTGGGAGTTTGCAACATAGTGAAATGCCATAGCAAAAACTAATTAAGCCTTACGAATACTCATGAGTCAGCACTTAAAATTTCCTTATTTATCACTGAATAATCTGTAAAGAGGAAAACCAAAGGACACATAAAGGCAAAATATATAAGGGATTAGATCCACAATTGACTTTATAATCACTGTGAGCAGTACCTAAATCCTAAACTTAGACCCTAAAAATCCTCATTCATTTGCCCCCAGTTCATAGGAGGCAAATTTCCAAAGCAAGTTTCCCTAACCTGAAGATGCATTTCTGCAAATGCCTATAGTGCAGAATAACTGTATGCCTAAACTCCATCAAGATACATAAACTGATGACGTTTCTATTTACCCTGTGAAGTAAAATCCAGTAGATATTCAGAACGTACTAACAACATCTTTATGCCCAAAACATATGGCGAAGGTTCTCTTACTCCCTTCTGTTTGAGTTGTTATACTTTGCATGAAATAAGTAAATAAGTTTTGGGTCAGAAATGGAGAATATAATATTCTAAACTACTGTTGTTGATTTTAAAATGGAAGACCTGGATTCCAGTACTATTTAATTGACTATCATGTTCTTGTAACACGCCAGCAGATGTTAGAGAAGGGACTAAACTGTCCTGGATGTTATCACTTGCTGTTACTTTGTAGTTCTGGAGACTTGACAAGTATGGGAATAAATCCTCTTCATCTAGTTCATGTGACTAATTCCCATTTCTCACTTTTGCCATGCTTCTCTTATCTAGGATACGATGTGTTTTGTTTTCTTTGACTAAGAAAGTCTTACTGTTGTGAGTTGCAATTGTTCTACAACGTACAAAAATTCTCCACATCTTTTTGTATTTTTGCTGTGGTTACATTGATTTGTAGGGTAAATTGACACAGTTAGAACTTGTTTATTCTTAAATTTCCGTCTGTGTTGTTCAGCCTTGCCCGGTGTGCATTTGATTCTTTTCTTGGTTTATGATGCTAACTGTTGATATGATTATATAATACTTTATATACTTCATTGAAAGCAATAAATTTCCATTTCCTAAGCTATCATCTTCATGTTTAGCCAGGTATAACCACTGAAAGAATTCAGAAAAGAAAAACATTTTGAACAAAAAAGCCTCTTTACTTAAACTTCAGTGGTTTAAAATCTATTAAAGAGATGAATAAGACTGTAGTAATTCCTCTTATGTCAGTAATAAAAGTCTTGATTTTTTCCTTCAAACCATCCAGGAAAATCAGCAATCTAAAAGGCAAAATACTGCATTATTTATACACGTGAAGAGTCTGTCAAGCATTCATCCCTAAGATTATCAGTAATTTCATAGTATAAACTCAGGGTGAAAGTCAGGATGAGTTCCAATTTTACATCAGTACAGTAACACATATTCATCTTTGGCTGATTGTGATAACCTCCCCGTGAGTCCTGCTTGTAATTGTACTCTGTGCAGGAAAACTGCTGCGAGCCAGTGCAAAACTCAGTGGTACAGCTGCCATTTTGTGGACGTTTTGGCCAATTCGCATGGTGAGCACTGTATCTACCACTAATGTTACAAAAGAAGCTTTCCTGAAATAACTTTCACAAGGGTTTATACATTCTCATACAAACCAAGAGCACATTTTATTGTAGTGCTTGATGTGAAAGAATGAAACATATGCATATTCACGGTGCTTATCAGCAATACCGTATCATTGACACCAGTCATTTTGGTGGGATGTTTTGAGGTGATGAATGTTTAACTTTTTTTTCCAGATGTGAAAAAAAGGTTGAAAATCCATTTTCATTTTTTTACTTCTCATCACACACTTTGAATACTAAAGAAAATACAGGATTCCCAGGGAAGGCGGAAGAGTTGGAGTCACAGGAGCTAGCAATTCACTTGGTGGGCTTCAAAAATACTTAACCTGACTTTGTGTAAGATATGAGAGAGCTACATATGGCCCGTGAATCTATTTTAAGTCTTATTGCATTGTTTCTGATGAAGCTATCTGCTAAATGAGAAAGCTGTTTGATATTATCTTGCAGTAAAAAGCCATTGTTGCAGCAATCAGATAACATGTTCTGCTTGCCTATCTTCAAAAATACACATGTGCATTGATACTTAGCACTCACATGTCCAAATTTATCTTAGCTGAAATGAAGAAAAATTTAATTGTCTTTCAAAGTCAAAAACAATATTCTGGAATTGATGAGAGCTGATCCATCCTACCTCTAAAGCCCTGGAAGTATGTTTTTCCCCTTTGAGAATGTTACATTTTGCATACATTACTTGCACTGCATACTTTTTTTTTTGTCTTTACACCAAAGAAAACAATCATCAACCTAAATTGTCATCTGCTGAGTAGAAAACATTTTCATAAGCAGAGAAAGTTATTCAGCTGGATCCTTCCAGCTACTGAGACACACTGTGTATGAGAACATCAAATACGCCCTTAATGCACTTAAAAAAATAATACTGCAAAAGCTAATTTTTTCTTTAGTTAGAATTCTGATAAATCCTGTTTTACTTTCAGATTATGCCAAATATTATGCATTCCTAATAGAGATCTAATCTCCTTCTCAAGCCAAAATAAAACATAGAAAAAACAATGTTTCCCTTTAAAAAGGGAATAAAGGAAGGCCTGGTGAACAGGCCAGTCATCAGTCTCACCTCTGTGCCTGGGAAGATCATGGAACAGATCCTCCTGGAAGCTATGCTAAGGCACATGGAGGACAGGGAGGTGAT
>NW_008794543.1:6250992-6264735 GCF_000699145.1 Aptenodytes forsteri | reverse complement strand
AGGTTGGATGGGGTTCTGAGCAACCTGATCTAGTTGAAGATGTCCCTACCCATGGCATGGGGGTTGGACTAGATGACCTTTAGAGGTCCCTTCCAACCCAAACGATTCTATGATTCTATGAAACATATTCTCTAGGGATGCTTAACTGCAAATAAGACAGAGAACACTGCAAGGTTTTCATGTTACTCAATAAAATCATGGTTCCAGTGCTATTCATATATTTCATAAATTTTCAACAAATTAAAAGAAATAAAAAAAAATTAATGACAGAGGCATTGAAAAATAAACACAGTAGAAGTGGCTTTTCACTCTTGCATAAGCCTTTTCAGACCAGCATTAGGCTGATCTGTTTTCTAAACAGTCCATAAACAGTAGACTAATTCCCATGACAAGACGCAAACAAGACATACCCTCTATTTCACTGCAAACATTGATGGGAATTAAAAATGCTTGAAGTGCTGCACAACCAGGTATTAAGATCTGGTATCCAGCACTAGTGAGACAGGTAGTCTCACGATATATCATATATAGCTCATATATTATGTACAACTTACATATAGTCTGATTCCCTACAACATGAACAATACAGCCTCTGACCAACTTTTCTGATCCATTTCTGTTCTTTTTCTACAGTTACTCTCTCTGTGACTCTGTGACTCTCTGTGACTAACACCAATATCTTCACAAGAGCAAAGCAACAGTCTCCTTTCTGGCTTAATTAGGTTCGTGCATCCTTCCAAATGCAGTCTCAAAACCCCACATCTATACACACCCTACTAAGAAGCAAAGTTCTTCCTTTATTACAAAACCTTACAGATAGTTTACCTTCAAAGCCTAACTCAAGTGCCTGACTAGTTTCCTGCACAATCCCAACTGGCTGCAAGAAGGTACCCACATCCAACAAAATCCACATCACGGTCCAGTTCTTGAGAAAGGGAGAATGGTTGTCTTTGAAAGACGTCAGGAAAGACAGCGAGAAAAACAATGCATAACAATCCCAGATCAGTAATAAAACCATCTTTTCCCCTTCCCACAAGAATGCCAGAATTGTAGCTCAGGAAGGCTTCCCTTCCCACTGCTTTCGGTTGAAATCAATGATTTCAGTCAATCTGCACACAGAAGTAGGTCTTAGATTCTGACATGCTTTAAATGGGAAATGGTTCATAGGCAGAATTTAGGGGCCAGCATCCAAGTTAAACAAAAAGATGCTTAATTCCTCCCTTGATCTGTGGCTAAAAAATGGTATCATTTTGAGTGGTCTCCAAAAAGTATGCTTTTATGTTCTTACTTACTCTTTAAACAAAATAAAAGGAAAATTAATAGTAGGTACATATCTAAATATGTACAGGTACATATTTAGATAACCAAGGAAGAGACCAGGTATGTATTTAGATAACCAAAGAAGCTTGTATAATATATCTCTACAGATATAGATACAATATATGTATAAACATGTATAAATGTGTATATATATATAAAAATGGAGTGTAAATGTTTATACATATGTTTATATACAGATATGTATATGTATGTGTGTATAGATAGGGTAAAAAATATCCAAGATTTGAGTTTCAAAATGAAGGGAAAGCTGGGGAAAAACTGGTGTTTTGGACTGCTTCCTATTTTGTTAGATAAAATACGATTATGGATAGGAAAAAAAAAAAAAAAAATATCCAAGATTTGAGTTTCAAAATGAAAAAGCTGGGGGGGAAAAACTGTTGTTTTGGACTGCTTCCTATTTTGTTAGATAAAATACGATTATGGATAGGAAAAAAAAAAAAAAAAGATTATCACGAATAGAAAGTATCTCCAAATATAATAATTTCCTTACAATAAAGATGACAATACTTTACCCTGAGCAAAGAAATGAGCCCTGTACTAGGCCTTTGAGATTATCAGTCTTGCTCTGGTACTGCAGCAATTCCCAAACCTTTTTAAGTGTGTCCCTCTTTTTCCCATGATGCACCATCTCCTCCCAGTACATATTATGAATGATTTAGAGAAGATGTATTTATTTACCTACTATTATATAACTAGTAAGGGAACTGTATGTTTAGCTTTTGGTAAGAAAGTATATTTTATGTAGTATTACTGGAAGTTAATTGTATATAAAATGTTATGTCAAGTCTCTCCAAGTTTCTCTCACCTTTTAGCTTCAGCCCTTAAATCACTGTACAATGATTGCGTATGAAATTATGTCCCACCATTGTCTCTTTAGTCATTGGCTGATTCCCTGTTCAAGATAATCTCCCCACTCCCAAAACTGAGACTGACTGCTGTTTGCCCTGTGATCATACCACAGCCAGGGTCATGGCACACAACCTCTTGTTTACTTCTTCTGTCTTCCATAGTAGTAAGCTGTCATGAAGAAGGCCTGAATGTAGCATCACATAGTTTCTCTCCTAATAAAGCAGCACAGTCTCAAAATTGAGCTTAGTGATTCAGAGCTTCAGATATTTACATTGAAGGACTGATATTTAGCATCTCCTCTAATTCAACTCACCTCTTTGAAAAGCTGTGATAATGAAAATATCAGTCTTCATACTACTCTACATACAGCTTCTCCCGCTTTGAATTAATTATTGAGCAACAGACATCAAACTCTCAGTTCTGTTACTAGCGAATTTCTAAATTCATGCAGCTGGATGAGAAGTGGTGCTCTGCTGAATGTAGTTTTACCTTTCCAATTTCATTTTAGGTACTAGTTGCACGTTAGTTACAACTGAAGACTGAAAGTTATGCCATTGGGCATAAAATTCTCATTAAAATGGCTGAATTAGCTTGATTATATAGGCCATACATAGATACATTGACAAATTAATAAGTAGTTTCAGTTCTTTTTGGCAAATGGCAGTCTGTACAAATATTTCTGAGCTCATCTACTTGCCAAGTACAAACTTGTAGAGTAGCTGCTTATACAGGATATATAATTCCAGCCGTCTTTCCACACAACATGGTAAAACTGTACAACTGGTGGATGAAAACAGGAAACATGATTACTTTGGATCAAAGCCCTTGACATTTTTTTGTGGTAGGAACGTAGGAAAATTATGTGATGTTATACTCCATTCATTAGTATAACATTTGCACAGCAGTCAAGTAACCACCTATTCCCAAGTGAATGACTGTGCCAACAGCATTTTTTTAACATTTGAGCAAAGGAAGTCTACATCTTAATTTTTCAAATGCAACACACTAATCCATGAGTCACATACCCAAATCTTCACATCACCAAGAGCTGTATGTTGCCAGGTTCCTGAAGGAGCTGAGAGAAGCCAGAGCCCTGAAAGTGGTGCAGAAGCTGGAGGGAACAACAGCTCCTCTGGTGCCCCAGGGCAGCAGGTCCAGACGTGCACCAAGTCCCCAGGGCCACAGGGTGACCTCAGCCTTGCGCAGCCTCTGCCACCACCTTCCGCTAGTGCCGTTCACGTGCTGTATTAAGGGCAGGGGAGCTTACCTTAAAACCCAAGACTCCCAAGGGTCACATATGGACCACTCCAACAATAATTGATTCGAATATAAATTAGGAATTAATAAACAGAGATTACAGACTTATTTTGTTGCTCCTTCTAACAGGAGTTATGCTGCTTGGCATGGAAAATACAGTATGCATCTATACCTGTAGAACGACCGCTTAGCTTCTAATCCATATAGAATATATAACGTAACGATAATAATCCTTCTATTTAAGACTAAAAACGAGTCTGTTAAATATTTTGTGTTTATCACACAAAAGCTTTTTTTTTTCTTTAAGTATAAATTGAATGCATATTTGGCACTTACTTCTGCGTCACTTAAAATGCTTTCCAGAAATATTTTTAATAGTAAGCTTAGGAATGCTAATTATGCATCATTCATCATTACAAAACATATTTTCCAACAATTACTGTGTTTAAATTTATAATCCAGTTTTACCCTATATTTGGAATAGGAAATAACTGTGCAATCTCATTTTCTGCTTCATAGTATTGGCAAACATTGACTTCTTAAAAAAATCTGCCAGTAAGATCTGATAGAGCCATAACAGTCCAACCCAGATAAGTGCCAAGTTGGCTCCAGAGAAACCTTCTAATTGGTTAAAGCATTTAAAAAATTGGTAGGAAATCCAAATCAGACATCCAAAAACTTAGTTATGTGATATTACAGAATTTATTCATTTTCACTGTTCCATTCTAGAATACTCAATCCACTAACTCTACAGACAATTTTTTGGTATTATCAGGTAAAGTCAGCTTGTCTTTTTATGTTTTATGAATAATGACATTCTTCCCTGTCCTACATTGTCCTAACAGGACAACAGGAAGAGACGCCAATCTATCAGACTCAAGTACAAAACTTTTTTCCTTGTCGTCTGAAAATAAAAACTCATTATGAACAACACACAAGTCTGTGCTTCTTAGGTGACCTGAATGGCTTTACCAAAGGCAGAGTGCACCTGACTAACCAAATTTTCTTCTATCATCAGATGCCTGGCTCTGGGGACAACAGGAGAGCAGTGGGTGTTATTTACCTTTATTTTAACAAGACTTCTTACACAGTATCCCATAGCTTCCTTGTAGCTGAACCAGGTGAAAAAACTCAGCTTGCCAGCTCAACTGCCAGGTTTGAAGGCTAGTTGTTAATAGTTTGAAGTCTGGGTGGATGACGATTACCAGTGGCGTTCCTCAGGGGTCAACAGTTCTCAGGCAAATATTGTTGAACACTTTCACCAACAGCTTGGATGATAGAACAGAACATTATTGATAAAGTTCAGGAATGACACCAAACTGGGGGCAGCAGTCAATGTACTGTAGGGTAGAGCTGTCATTCAGAGGGCTCTTGACAAGCTGAAGGACAAGGTTTGACTGAAGCCTCATAAAGTACAAATACAAAACCCCAAACCTTGGATGGAATAAGCCCATTCAACACTACAGCCTGAGGGCAGACAGTCTAAAACGCAGCTTTGTACAAAAGGATCTGAAGGTCCAGGCAGGCAACAAGTTGAACATGATCCAGAAAAGTGCCCATGCACTTGCAGCAATGAAGCAGGGCTGTGTGAAGAGATATAACCAGAAGGAAAAGGCAATAGATTATTTCCCTCTGGTCAGCACCTGCAGGAGCATATTTGACATGTTGTGCCCCATTTTGGGCTCCCCAGTTCGACAACAACCTGGACAAACTGGAGGCAATAAAGTGGCAGGCCACTGAGATGGTGGTGGTATATAAAGCATAGAAGGAGAAGCTGAGGGAGCTGGGCTTGTTCTCCCTGAAGAAGGCTAAGGGGGGTGTCTGACCACTCTCCTCCACTGCCTAGTGGGTGATTGTACAGAAGGCAGAGTCAGACTCTTCTTGCAGGTCCACGGAGAGGACAAGACCCAGTCATCACAAGTTGCAGCAAGGGAAAAAAGTCTGACTAGGTAAAAGGAAAAAGAACATTTCAAAATGAGGTTCATTAGGTACTGGAACAGGCTGTCCAGGGAGGTTTCAGTATTTCTGTTCTTAGAGGTTTTCAAAGCAGCTGGACAAGGAACTGAGCAACCTGAAGCTGCTCCTGCTTTGAGCAGGTTGGATTAGATTAGATGAGCTCCAGGGGCCGCAGATTAATTTTTTCTATGACTCCATGAAAAGTGACTGCAGTGCTTTGAGCACAGAGCTTTATAAAGACAACTTGTACCTCATTCTTTATTTGTAGTATCTCTAATAAATACAATGATCTAGGGCAGGAAAGAAGTGAATGCTAGACAGGTGAACTGTGTGAAGACAGACACCCAGGGAAAAATACGCAAGGCTAATTCGTCAGTTCCTTTCCTAGTAAATTTAATGAAGTAACTCATTTTAGTAACTGGTAGCATCCTAATTCCCTTGTGTTTGAATGTTTTGGGGAAATGAGCCTAGCAGGGGTATGTCTGCTAAAAGCACCCAGCACCTCTGTATATTTTATGGTCATAGTTGATGTCTGTAAGCAAGCATGAATGGTAAGGCAAGGACTCAAAACCACACCCCTCAACTAAAAGACCTCCCTTGGTCCAAAAGCCAAAGGGAGCTGTTTTTGAGCACCTAATCATTGGTGTTTCACAAAAGATCAGCTACTAGTGAGACAATTTAATGTTCAATACCAACTCAATATCTAACTTAGGCTAAGTAGAAAATTGCTCCAGAGTTAGGAAAGTATTTGTCTCATTGTTATATCTACCTAGGGCTCCTCCAGGGGGGGAGGTTCTATTTTGTACATAAATCTCAGCAAAACTCAAAGCAGTATTTTACTATAAAAACCTTCCTTTTTTCAGTTTTCCCTACAGTTTCCATCAGAAAGATTCCTATATTGAATATGTGAGCCTTTTAAAGAGCCACATAAGAAATATTTATAAAAAACACATCTTAATATTGCTGCATTTTATTCATTTATAGTTTCCATTCTATTCTCCTATTTCTTCCTCCTCTTTTTTTCCCAGTAATGATCATCCTTTAAGTCACATCTTTTCTCCAAATAAGACGTTTCAAAAAAATCACTTGATCCCGAGTTCATTTACATTTTCAAAGAACAATGTACTCTGTATTTTTGATGTGTACCTTGAAGAATTTTCTCATGTGAAACTTAAACCTGTTTGTAGACAAAACACCAGAATCATAGCTCAAACCTATATTTTTGGAGAAACTATCTCACCAGCAAAGACAGATGATGAGCAATAGTTTAACAGAATGTGAAATTTCAACTTGTTTAAGTATTTTTTGTTAGAAAAAAAATCTATTAAGCTTAGTGATCATCAGTCTTTTCCCCTTCAAAGTTTCTTCACTGGACACAGACACCTTCCCATATATTTTACAGTTTGGCACAGAAGAGAAATTATACCCAGCTGTAGCCAACAGTACTTAAGAAAGAAGTATATAGTAAATCTCAGATTGTTAGCAATTCTGTTGAACTATCAAGAAAAACTGATTTTATTCATTCTGTTTTATTAAATAAGAGACAATATTTTATTACTGACCAGTTAAATAAATCTATGATATATGTATATGCTAATACTATTGAATAGTTGGTAGAATATAAGAAGGTGATTTCTGAGACTAAACGTAGGTATTTCTTGCCATTTTAGACACCAAGCATATCTGACGCGCCAGTTCAGGGCCAGCAGCTATAAATGCAAGGCCTACAGGATACCAGGATTCACTTGGACATCTAAAATGCCATTGGACAGCTACATATCTATCTTATCTATCTTTAGCCACCTGAATTGAACCCTGAACTTTTGCTTTCTCAATTAACCATTTTTAATGCTTTAGTTTCTTTTCTTTTTTTCTGTTTGAGACATTTAATTATTCAGTTACATTGTTTAGCTAATTTAGATTTATGACTAAAATTTTACTATGTTCTTACCCTAAGCTGGTTTCAGTAAGTAGTTTTAATATTGTTTCATCTCCATAGTACTTGCTAAGCTTCCAAATTGTAGTCTAAGCAACCACATTAGTATTTTTATGCATATGTAGACACCCCTTGTGAGAAATCCCTATTCTAAGAATATTCTCTGAAACAACTTTTCATATTAACAACTTCCCTGCAACTCACTCTAATCCCATGACTAACAATATTTTGAGTCAATTCCATCATTGTTTGTATCTCCTGTTACACCTGAGAAGGCATTTGATCTCATACAATATGCAGCAGTTGCTATTGTTCTAAAAATTGCCTCGATTGGCTTTTCTGTGTGAACGGTTTCTGAAAATTATGATGGTTGAATTTGTGGTCAAGTCAGTCATTCTGAGAAAGCTCATAAAATCCCGAGAGACTTGCAAAGAACAATCAATCCCTACATCAGGAAGCAAAAAGGAAGTGCCAACCCAGTGGAAATTTATTTATTACACGTTTGAAGTCTGCTGAAATAACAAAACGTGGGACTTAACAGTCAAACAGGGCATATACAAAGGCAATGGAATAAAATCTTATTTTCAACGAGGGAATGGTGTTCAAATAACTATTAAAAATGGATTTTTTTTTTTAAAGTCACTCCTATAAAAGTTAAAAAGTAAATGCGATCATATAAATTACATTAGACATTGGTGAGAAACTTTCCTTGAACTATATCCTTGCAGGAAATTGGCTAAATGTAGCCCCTTGGCGCCAAGGAGGTCATGAGCTCTGCGTCAGTGCTAATTCATTTTTCGTGACCGCATTGTGTTGGGAAATCCCGATTCCCAGTGCTGAAATGTAAAACAAGACTTTGAACTCTATGGGATTATGCATATGATATGCCAAACATGAATGAATTTCATTTCCTTAAACCTGTAAGGAGCGTACGAACACAGAAAATGTTCCATATATCAGTAATCATCTTGTTTTGCAAAAATTCCAGACAATTTTCTCTTCTGAAATGAACATTGCATTTGGAATGAAAATACCTAATACAATGCAATTTTCTCTTTTTTTGTTTCTGAAGATATCACCCAAACGAAAACTTTCTTAAAGCAAAAATAACCTATAACCACCTTTCAAGAATCTGTCAATGGCAAAGAGGTATTCACAGAATAAACTAATTCATATTTACAAGAAGACTACTAAAATAATCTAATCCAAGTGTGAGCACAATAAAGACCAAAACCACCCAACCAATAGGCTTTGCCTCGAAGTCAAAACTTCCATCTAAGCCATAACTTCTCCTAAATAGAACACAATCTTGAATGTAAGTCCTCAGATGTTGAAAAATATCATAGAATCATAGAATCATTGAGGTTGGAAAAGACCTCTAAGATATCCCAGCAATTAAACATCATTGTTAAAAATCTGCAAATTGTGTTCTCCAGATAAATCGGTGGAAGAGTGACAAAGAAATGTGACAAAGAAAGACTATGGTAAAATATTCTCAAAGGTAAAGGTTCATCATGCTTTCAGCACACATCCCTGAAACTGCAGCACTCTCCACTAGCACTGACTTTTGAATGTGCCAATCTTTAGGTTTTGTGGCATATGTTGCAGCCATGTTTAATAAAATCAGGGATAATTTTAGAGAGTGTCACTTCAGAGAGAAAAGAGAAAACTCTTTTCACCCAATATGCAACAACCACGTGTATAGACACAGACTAGAACTCAGGATGTTGTAAACCTGCTTTACAGATTTTCAAATCTTTGCAGACCCTCCTTGAAAAGTCCCACCAGCTCTTCCACTGCTTCACCTGCTCCATGCATCAGCGTTATTTGTTTGTCTAGCCAGAGCTGTGCTGAACTACTTCTACTCTAATCTTCCTCTATAAAAGGGACTAGGAAGGTCATGCCTCAAGAAGTCACTAAAAAGTCATGAGAGTATGAGAGTCAGTTCCTCTGTGTGTAGGCACTGCAGGTGGAGAGCTTTGGAGGGTCACACCTGATATGGCATACCAGGCATGCTCCTTCTGCATCCACTGCCATCCACAAAGCAGCCTCCTGAAATGACTTGTGCAGAATTTGGAAAAAAGTTGCCTTAAGCAGCAGAGCACAGAGAGGTTTAGAGGAGGTATAAGATCTTTTCCTAGTACTGAAATGCTGTGGCAGGGAGTGCAGGCCACACAGGAGTTCTTAGGGTTAGGACATATATGAATCATCAGCAATGGGGAGGGTTACTCCCCCCGAAAAACACATATTTACTGTCCAAGTTACTTGAGGGGGACAAAGTACATCTCTCTACCATGGCAAGAGATATAATTTTGGGTGATGTTAGGGAAGAAGTTGATTGCTAATCACATACAGGAGGTGATCTGCCTTTCTCTCCTTTATGTGGTGCTTCCATATTGACATGCAGGTAGTATCTGGATCGCCACAGTTTCAGGACAGACTGAACAGTAACTCCTGCATCTCCAGGGCTTTCCCTGTATGAAATCAATGGAGTCAGTGCAAATTTTTGTTTGAATGCAAACAAACCAAACTCCTCTACAGAAAACTTGACAGCAATTATGTGTTTAACGCAAACCTCTTTCTACCCAAAAATGTCAAAAAGCAATTAGATTTACAACAGGTTTTAAGAGTATATCTTTCAGAGAGAACATTATGATATAGTGCGCGTGGCAGTGAAAACAATGATTCAGACGTCTGCAAAGAAGAATCTGACTAAGTCTACCAGCACATTTAGCATGATTATGGTATCAATACAGGTCCCTTTTAAAAATGGGAATAGGCCAAATTATCATCCAGAGGTTGCTTTTACTTATCAAGATGACGCAAGACATTTGCAGTAACAATGTTATATCCATAAAGCTTCCAAGCCTTTCATCAATACTGAATGCACTTTAAAGTTGTATGAGTAAGGAAAGCATCCAAATTTACAGAATTATGCGCTCTAGTAATTTAAAATCCATTCTATTTTCTATTTAATAATTCAGGGCAAATAATTTTATAACTATCTGGTAGCATAACCAACAAATTTTCTAGCGAAAGCATCAAGGCAAACAAACCAACCAAGGGATTGTTTTGTTACTGATTGGCCTGCTTCAGTCTACCTGAAAGTGGCAAAAAGGTGCTTTCAGAAAAGGCAGGTTTTTTAGAAGACTTACAATATGAATTGTCCTAAGCAAGGAAGAGGAAAAAGGAAAAAAAAAAAAAGAAAAAAAAAAAAGATGGGAGGCCTCCCAGCCCTTAGTTAAAATGTTGTGAAAGCTTTTGTTGGCTAGTCCTCTATCCTCTCCTTTCTCTGAATACAGTCGGTCAACAGTAGCTAATATCTCTTGGGAAAAAAATTCTAATAAAATTTGTCGCCAGTTGCTTGTGAAAAAGAAATAGTGGTTCAGAGCTGTTAGCTTTTTTCCACAATGCTACTTGAAACAGGAGGTAAATTCTGCCTTTAGAAAGTAGATTTTCTCTGAGCTCCCTGAATAACAAGAGTTTCTCACTGTAGTCAGTGCAGTAACTTCCATTAATAACCAGTGTTTATAATGCATTCATAACACAGCCTTTAATCCCTGTCCAGGCCTTATCGATTAGTTCTTGCTTTAAAAGCAGTAGTGGTGCAGCTCCTATATTTTGAAGGCCAGAGATCTGCTTTCAATCCCACAAATGAGAACACTGGAAGGCAGGTTGGTTCAACAGGCAAGCAAGAAGCTATCTACTATTATTTTGCATCCCGTTAGTAGGCCGAGAATCACATTCAGGAAGCATTGGGTTACAGTAGTAAAGGCAAGGCCATCTGTTTATAAATCTTTACATAGAACATGTCTTTTGATGAGAGACAAACCAAAGAGTTCATGTAGCACCCTATATAAAGGAAGGGAAGTTCCCTAGAGGTGAACTCCCTCCGGGCATCAGGTTTCATCTTCAGAATCAAAGTGACCCAGCAAAAAGAAGTTTGGGAGTCCACGGAACAACAATTCTTTTCTCCCAGCACAAAATAAGCCATAAAACACTCCACTACTCCACAGCAAGTTTAGAGTGTTTAACACAAACCACAATGACCGCAGTCAGCACAGAAGGTGTATGTCTTACGCTTGCACAGCATTAGTTAGGGAGATTAGAAAATACCTAATCACGTTAGCAGAATCAGAAATTATCTTATCAAAGGTTACATTAGTTTAGGAAGATATATCTCTGATGAACTTAAATTGTACCTTATTCGGCACAGCAAGTTTAGAGTGTTTAACACAAACCACAATGACCGCAGTCAGCACAGAAGGTGTATGTCTTACGCTTGCACAGCATTAGTTAGGGAGATTAGAAAATACCTAATCACGTTAGCAGAATCAGAAATTATCTTATCAAAGGTTACATTAGTTTAGGAAGATATATCTCTGATGAACTTAAATTGTACCTTATTCGGTTTTTCTTTTTTTTTTATATTTTGAAGGCCAGAGATCTGCTTTCAATCCCACAAATGAGAACACTGGAAGGCAGGTTGGTTCAACAGGCAAGCAAGAAGCTATCTACTATTATTTTGCATCCCGTTAGTAGGCCGAGAATCACATTCAGGAAGCATTGGGTTACAGTAGTAAAGGCAAGGCCATCTGTTTATAAATCTTTACATAGAACATGTCTTTTGATGAGAGACAAACCAAAGAGTTCATGTAGCACCCTATATAAAGGAAGGGAAGTTCCCTAGAGGTGAACTCCCTCCGGGCATCAGGTTTCATCTTCAGAATCAAAGTGACCCAGCAAAAAGAAGTTTGGGAGTCCACGGAACAACAATTCTTTTCTCCCAGCACAAAATAAGCCATAAAACACTCCACTACTCCACAGCAAGTTTAGAGTGTTTAACACAAACCACAATGACCGCAGTCAGCACAGAAGGTGTATGTCTTACGCTTGCACAGCATTAGTTAGGGAGATTAGAAAATACCTAATCACGTTAGCAGAATCAGAAATTATCTTATCAAAGGTTACATTAGTTTAGGAAGATATATCTCTGATGAACTTAAATTGTACCTTATTCGGTTTTTCCACTTTTTTTTTTCTTTTCCTTTACTCCTCATCCCATTGTCTTAATACTTGATAAAAGACCTGAAATGTCAAAACTCTTGAAAGCACCTATCCAATTCCCACCCATAATCCATTTGGAGTATGTTACATTCTGAGCTTTGTTACCATCATTAAGGAGGTGATTTCCATTGCCATACATTCATAACCATTAGCCATCTGGCTTTTGCAGATTTTTTGCATCACTATTTCAAAGTGAATCAAAATACTACTCTTATTTGGGGCCAGTACAGGTTACCTCATGCAAACAGATCTTGTTCTCTTTTTATTTATATACCTCAAGAATCTGTTTCTTTGTTTCAATTTCCTTGCAAAGATCGCTTCAGCTTGACTTCTGGCAATTCTAACCTCTTCCTACTTTCTGTGACCTACAAGATACAGCTCTCTTTCATGGTATCTTTAGGGCAGGAGGGAAGAGATTCTTTCGCAGGTCGCTATTCATCCAGATAAGCCTGGAGACTGTATTGGGTTTGCACAGCAAGGTTTTGGTAGCGGGGGGGCTATAGGGGTGGCTTCTGTGAGAAGCTGCTAGAAGCTTCCCTTATGTCCAACAGAGCCAATGCCAGCCGGCTCAAGGCGGACCCACTGCTGGCCAAGGCCGAGCCCATCAGCAATGGTGGTAGCGCCCCTGTGATAACATATTTAAGAAGGGGAAAAATGTTGCTGTGCAACAGCGATTGCAGCCCAAGAGAGGAGTGAGAATGTAGGAGAAACCACTCTGCAGACACCAAGGTCAGTGAAGGAGGGGGAGGAGGTGCTCCGGGCACCGGAGCAGATTCCCCTGCACACCATGGTGAAGACCATGGTGAGGCAGGCTGTCTCCCTGCAGCCCATGGAGGTTAACGGTGGAGCAGATATCCCTCTGTGGCCTGTGGAGGACCCCACACCAGAGCAGGTGGATGCCCAAAGGAGGCTGTGACCTTGTGGATAGCCCACGCTGGAGCAGTTCATGAAGGACTGCAGCCCATGGGAAGGAGTCACACTGGAGAAGTTTGTGGAGGAGTGTCTCCCGTGGGAGGGACCCCACACTGGAGCAAGGGAAGAGTGTGAGGAGTCCTCCCCCTGAGGTGGAAGGAGCGGCAGAAAAAAAACGTGATGAACTGACCGCAACACTCATTCCCCATCCCCCTGTGCCGCTGGGGGGAGAAGGTAAAGAATTTGGGAGTAAAGTTAAGCCCGGGAAAAAGGGAGGGGTGGGGGAAAGGTGTTTTCAAGATTTGTTTTTTATTTCTTATTATCCTACTCTGATTTTTTGGTAATAGATTAAATTCATTTTCCCCCAGTCGAGTCTGTTTTGCCCGTGACGGTAATGTGAGTGATCTCTCTCCCTGTCCTTATCT
>NW_008794543.1:6209450-6250820 GCF_000699145.1 Aptenodytes forsteri | reverse complement strand
CTTGGTGGGCGCCTGGCATCCAGCCAGGATCAACCCACCACAGAGACCTTCTCTACAAGGTGATGGTTTGGTTTGTTTCTTTTGCATTTTGACTAGCAATCCTTTTCTGCATTCAAGTTCTTGACTTATTTAGTTCAAGGTAATTAACCAGTACTTTGGAAACAAAATTCTCTTAAAACACCATTTTGCTTTTTTCAAACTTATTTTCTACTGATATTTTTATTGTTTGTTTTAGCATCTGGAAATATTTTCAAAGAACACATACTTAGCAATTCTTATCATTTCTTGCTATACATGGAATATATATGTATATATGTATTGGCTTTTGTCACTCATAGACCCGTAAGTATTTTACAAATATGAGCATTATTAGACATATACACATTCACACACTGAAGAAGTAACAAACGCGCACACATTTTGTAAGGGGCATTTAAGCATGCATCAGTACTGCAATGCAGCTCTCCACAAATTCAGATTATGTTTTGATCCCCCAGACTTACAGTAAAATGTTTATTCTCCTTTAAGTAGTAGATACAATTTGAAACCTAAGCAGAATGTCCCTCTTCAAGTTAATTACTATACTCAAGGGCTGCCACACACACATAATAGTAGGTCAGACAAAACGCACATTAGGTGTTGTCCCACATCCCAAGGATGTTATCTGATGTGTCAACATTACGGTTTTTCTTTTTATTAGTCCCTGGAGTTGCACTAATTTTGACAGCTGCTGAAGTCATTTTCCTGCATTTTAACTGCTCTAAGACAATCATCATAAAGGGACAAATCCTGCTTGGCTTCATAAGGGAGAAAGGCTTTGCACAAACCTTTTAACACATGATGAAAGCAAAGTGATTGTTAAGACTTTATGGTTTGTTTGGGTTTTTCTTTCCATTCAAAGCAAGGCAAACTACCCAAGCACTGGTCTTTGTCCCTCTTTTTTTTCCCCCCTCAATATTTAGAAGAGAGCTACCTAAGTGCTGACCTTTCAAATTAGGTATTCTGACAGCTGCTAAATTGTAAGGATAATTTGTTTAATTAAACATCTTCTGAAGACAACTACAGAACCTAATCATTAAGTATTTAAACAAGCCTCTTCTGAGGCATTCTCTTACCCTTAAAATTTAGTTTATATTTAAAGTGAAATTTATTTTAAAAGGGAAATAGGAGCTATGTTTTATGCTGCTGCTTCTTCAAAATGTGCGTCGTCTTGGCTTTTCCATACACCTCATACGTACTATGTGATAGATGTTGGAAAAGCCCCAAGAAGAATATAAAAATCCCAGCAGTAGACCTTTTGTTTTTGAAAGTGAATAAAACAAGAAGAGCAGGGAGGAAGAACTACCTCAAAGGATGCTCTCATTGCAAGAAAAGGAGCAGTACATTTAGCCAAGACAACTTGCAATATGCATTTCAAAGGAGGAACTGAGAAGATATTAATCCTTCCGGAGGAACCACCATCCTTTCAGATAAAGCAGCAAGTAGAGAATGTGGTCTAAAATGTGGTTAATGAAATTAAGCATCCTAACTACTATCATAAGCAAAGCTATACAATGTTTGAAATTAATTTCTTTCAGGTAAAGGATTCTTTTGAATTATTATCTAGAAGCAAGTCTATAAGACCATTTCACAGGCCAGAATCTAAAGATGTTGCATATGCCGTCAAAGATCGTACTTCCCCTCTCATTTTCACCCCATGGAGCTATTCAAAATACCGATATTCACATGTGAACTCATCCAACAGGCTGGTTTCACAGAAATTACAATCCTACTTATAACCAATCTCTACATGAAATGCACCTTATAAAGCTTGCAGACATTCTGAAAACAGTTTCCACTACTGAGTCACCTTCTTCCAGCCTCTTAATATCCAGCAATGCAATCATTATCCTTCAGGATTGGCCAAAAAGGACACAATTCCGTGTACCGTATTTATTTGCAGTGAGTGAAACTTCATATGCTTCCTAAACTGTAACAGATACATTAAGTTCCCTTCCTTGGCTTGTAGGAATCTGCTCTTTGAGAAGCAAAGAAAGAATCTCAAAGAGCTAGTCAGAAGGGAGAAATTAGACAGGAAAAGTCTCCCAAATCTTTGCTTATATATATTCTACTGAGTAAAAACAGTGAGACCTTCATCAGCCCTGTTTGTTAAAGACAGTAAGTGAGATTATTTAAAAGCTTCCCCCCCACACTCCTGCTTTTCTTGGAAGCCATATCAAACAAGGCTTCCATATATTTCAGTCTGCATCAGAAAGGGAAAAATCATGTATGCCCAATGTGGAGTTTAGGGGTAAAAAGCTCTACCTCGTGAACAGTGGAGCATTTTCTTATGTATTGTAGAAAGTTTTTTGTTGGGGAGAGGTTCTTTTGCAGTTTTTTGTTTGTGGGATTCTTTATTTCCCAGTAGGGGGGAGGAAGGAGTTACAAAAGACGTGGTCAAAAGGTTATATGTGGCAATACTGATTACACACAGACCGATGAGAAATGCTGTTCAATTCTGATAAAAGCTGATTTATTTTGTATTTTTATTTAATCAAAGATACTTTTCAAAACTTGCATAAATTATCATTTCACCTACAAATTAAATTATGTTTTCAGTTACATACTGAAACACCGTGATGGCATCAAGATAGTGTCACTAAACAGCAGTGTGGAGAAATTATCTGCAGGTGACATAGCCTCATGCCAACAGCATAATAGGGTTAGCAGGAGCAGATATTACATCTGTTGCTTTGTCCAGGCATGTTTCTCACCCCATAGCTGACTTCCGTTGAAGCCTCGAGGCAAATATTTGATTTTATTTCACTCTCAATGAGACTTATAGGAAAATGGACTAGAATGCCCTCTTCACCTCTATGACTTCATGAAGAAGTAATTCTGCGTGCTTCCTTGCAAAATACTGTTATTCTTAGTTCACACCTTTTCTCTAATGTTACACCATAGCCTTACTGAACATTCACGTACAAAACCCCTCAACAACACCATAACAGTAACGTCCTGAGATACTGTCATCTTGTGGCAGAATTAAAGGCAGAGTCAAAAAAGACTTAGTGGCTATTTTAAAAGGCTTTTCTTTAACAGCTCCCTTAAAGGCATTTCCTTCTATTGTCTTTTGAAAGCTATGTCAACCCTCCATTGTTCTTCAGGGACTAGGCTGACAGCATAATTTTTAAATGTGCCCACATTTGAGTGTTACCTTCTATTTTCAATGACATTTAGGTTCTAAAGTGTTCAAATACATAACTTTCAAAACCAGGATTTCAGCTCTTGTATGACCTTGAAACTGTTTTTACTGAGTGTTACATGGCTATGAAGCATAAGCCAGTGTTGAAGAGCAAATTACCCGTTTTCCAAGGGTCAGCAACCAGTGCAGCATTTTAGTAGGTTCAGGTCATTTTTCCCAGCTCCATAGTACAGCTCCATGCACATGTATTTTTCACAAATATTTCATCGCTTCCTTCAGTATTTATATTGAGCTAGACTAGAATCTTTGCAAATTTGGATTATTTCCATATACTCTCTAATTAAGAAAATATATTTCAGCTCCAATGCATGTACCGGAAGATCATGTTTGCATTACAATTTTATAAAGGACATTAAGTTATTCAAAAAGAATCAGAGTCACTTAAACAAATCACTAACTATGTAGGTTGTTTGGGCTCCTGAGGACTGCAAGCATGGTTTTAACGAATCAAGGATGCTTTCTCTTCAATCAATAAGTGAGATTTAGTGAGGAGTTAAATACACCACCAATTGTTCATATAATCAAAGTTTCTCAAGCAACATGTCCACATTTTTCTGTGACTTGGACTGAAACTATCTTAATTATTATAAAACAAAGAAATGCATGAAACACACGCAATGCACACCAGTCAGGAGAATTTAAAAAGTCAACCAAAGCTCCTATATTATTTCATTTTTCAGGTTTTGCAGAGTTTTTTTCCTCTTTGCCTCTCCCCTCCTCTTTTTGCACAGAGGAACATGTACCTGCTAGTTTATAATGACCGTTTTATATCACTGGGAATGAACCTGAATTTAGCTATTTTTAGCTGGGAACCTAAGAGTAGATGCATGTTGCTTCTTTAAATAAGCAGTTCTTCTATTGTTTAGTCCTGGAAAATACTAGTTTAATATCTGATTATAGAATTACTCTGCATACATCACCCACAATGTTGTTCTGCATGGAACTGCTTGTACATCTGAAGTGGTGTATACTATCATATTCTAGACATGAAGGTTGATCCACAACATAAGGATATCCCTTTTTGTTTTGTCACAGTTTACTTTATTCTTTTTTAAACAGACTATATATTTTCTTATATACAGTGCTATGGCCATCTAAGGGAATTTTTTTTTTAAAACACACAGAAGTGTTTGATTTCTCACTCTTATTTGTATGCCATCTAATATCAACCTCAAATGCTTAGAACTTGCCATATTTGGGTATCTGCAATGTAATCATGCCAGGGATGCCTTTCAAAGCATCTATAAATGTCTTTAAATTAAGTTTTGTTGCTACTGCCAAGCACTGATTTTATGGTTAGCCTGAAGTCTGTCATTCTCCCTGACATCACTTTGTACTTCAATACAACTTTTTAATTTCTTATTTTATTTTTACAATCCAGTGTTCCTAAAAGACTCCATGAACTGTTGACATCATAATATTCACAGCACCATAGAATATCTAGCAATATTCTTCTTCATTTCCATGTGATAAATTATGTTGTTCCTTTTTTTTAATATCTTGAGGCTTTTTTCTGCATACAAGGAGCAAAATATTTCCAATTCTATCCCACTCTATTTAAAATGGCAATCTGCACTTACAAAACATCATATGTAAGGTGATAGACTATATATATTATGTAGACTGAAAACACAAACAGGAAAAAGGAAAAAGAGTAGTAGTAGAAAGTAGAAAGTGCCCTCAAGATATTCTCTAGTATATTCTCATGTATTAAGGTGTGGATCACCCATACTCACATAATTCTCAAACAGAAAAGTTTAAAAACGTAAAGAAATGTTTAAATAAACAATGATAGAGATTCCATAATGCTCTAAGCAATCTATTCATCTGCCGTTAACATTGACAATTTTCTGTCTTGCCTTATTTTTCCTTATTGCAATTTGAAGCCAACTGATTTCTGTATTATCAAATCTGAATACAAGAAAAAAAATATTCTTTTCAAGCAATGTTTTCCCATATTTATTTGAACACCATTCAACCCAGTCTTCTCTTTTTTTATTCTAAACAATCTGAAGTCCTTCCATTTTTCTTCATGGAATCGTGTCTTCTAAAAGCATGTTTACATCTTTCTAACTTAGATAGATGGTCTTTTTGCTTTAAACGATCTGACACGTTTTATATGTAACCCTTCTCTTCATATTTCCCAGTTTGCCAATATGAAGTTTTGCATTCCACCTACTTTTTTCCACCAGCCTCTTGATTTTTCTCATTTAGGTGTACAACTTTTCCTTCTATCATGTATTTCTGAAATATTTTCTTCCATTTTTAAAAACCATTCTAATCTCTCATCCTGTATGCTTTATGGCTTCCTTCTAGGTTGTTGTTACCTGCAAATATGCTATATATTCTTTTTATTCCATTATTCAAGCCATTAATTAATATCAAGTAGTACCAGATCCGAGATAGATGATTGAAGAATACCATTCAATACATCGCCATTGCAGCAGTGAACTATTTAATCTCATAATGCTAGGAAATCCAGGTGCTGGTTTTTTTATTATTATTTTATGTGCTCCTCACTGCATATTTTTGATGAAATAATACTTATGATTCTAAGTAATTACAAGAGGTAAACCTAAGACAACCTACACTGATTCTGAAAACAAATACTAAAATTGCATATGTCTGCCATTAATCATTAATTTATTCCTTTTTTGTATTTTAAGATTTAATTTCTATTATGCATCCTGTAAGAAGAAGAGGCTATGAAAATTTGAAGAATCACCACAGAAATATAGTCTGAAACAGCAAACACACTGAAAGAATGAGTATGATCCTTATGGGTCCCTTCCAACTCAAGACATTCTATGATAAAGAAATTATATCTTGTAAAAACAATTTGCTTTTATTTCTCAGGTCCATGGTATAAGGATAAAGACCAAGATTTTTAAATGAGATTATGGATCTGTCACACATTTAAAGGTATCTCAAAATAGCTATCCAAGAACAGATATGTTCCAGAATCCCTTCACACATACAAAAAAAATTTAAAAATTTTAAAACAGAACATTAAAGGACCAGCATCATTTAAACCACTCTGCTCGCAACAAAAAAAGTTGCATACATTTATTTTACAGTTTTGACCTATGACAATTTGACTGCTAGGGTTTTTTTAAATAAAATTCTTATGGATTCCAGCCTATTGTCTCCACCTCAAAGAGCCTAGTTTCCTCAGCAGGAAATCAGAGATGGAATAGCCTACAAGTAATGCAGGTGTACTTTGATTTTCACTTTATTATTTCCTTTATTAATATAAAGAATAACTTTCAGTTCAGTGAAAACAAGGAAAAAAATTCCTGGTATGGAGTATATAAAAGAGTTATGTATTTCCTACAATGCAAAGCAGTCATTCAAAATATTTGTGTTGGAAAAGGAGTTCTTTTCCTCACAATCCAGGTTTCTTCTATTTGATCCTGCAGGAGAAGGTACAGACCTTTTGTTTATGATCAAATCTGTGAGTGGAAAGGACTGTACTATCATAAATTTATCATTGGGGGTGACAATATCACTGCAAGAATATATGAGACAACATATCAGGAGAAATCAGCTTTGGTATCAAGCAACAGAGTTGTGAACTGATAAACTCAAGAGGGGAAAAAAAAAAAGTACAGTCAAGTGAAGAACTGTTTTTAAGAATCAAAATGTATCATTAGATGTGTACAATTATACATCAAAACAATTTAAGAAGAAGACATAAACTACTCTGGTTGATTCTTATGGATGATGGGGTGGAAGTGGTCAAGAAATGTGTGCTGCTGTCATCTTGCTATTCACTGAGGACCTTCTAACAATACTAAATCCCACTAAAAGCAAGAAGTAAAATATAAAAAGTAAATCTAAAACTCTCCCGTTCAAGTCTTCTTTGGGATCCAAAATTGAGGTAGGTACCAGCAAACCTAAAACCTTTATATCTGCCCAGAAGAGAATTCCTCTAGAAACAGTTCCCACTGAAGGGCACACACTTTCTTCTGAACTAAGCTCTAAGGCCAGCTCACAAGTGAAACGTAGGCCTAAATAAACTCAAACTGTTCCCCCTTTTCAGGGAAGTCCAAAAATAAAAATTCAGTCGGAAATAGCGCGCACAACTTTGTTGAAAGCAGACCACTGCTAAGTAAACCTTCGGAGCCACTTTGTAAACAGCCAGAAACATCCAGTCAGTTTTCTGTAAACAGCCAAGTCACGCACCAGCTGAAGACGGCAGCCTTCTGCAGAAGCCTTTGGTTGATATTTAACAGGGTTACATTTTAAACCAGCAAATAGTCACAGCTATCATCATTGCAGTTTGATTGCACAAACCAGAAAACTCTTCAAAAAATGAGCCACAGCCTGTTTTGATTTGATGACACCATTTGAGAGCTTGACAGGACACAATAAAGCAGAGAGAAAAAACCCAGTAGATCTCCTCCTAAAATATGACAGGCCAATTTGTGCAAGGTCCATCCTTAATCCTCACGACTAAGCAGAAAAATTTTAATTCACCTTGAGTTTACAAGTTTCAACTCAGTGCGACAGACATAAATACAAATATTTATGCCTTCCTTGTTTGCTTCTTTCTACTTTACACTTAACCCCATTAACATACTTTGAGAAGGAATTGAATTGATCATGTGAGTGATTTCCCTGACCTTCAGAGCTTGAAAGATTTAATACTTGTATTTACTCAAAGCAATATTACGTGTTTTATCCAAATAAATTCTCCTCTTATTTTTGATGAGCCTTCTTGTATTTCTTTATGAAGTGAGTGTATCACCATCACTCCCACAGGAATATAATTCAGTTTAACAAGTTAGTCTTTTAATCCTGTCTCTCTGATTGCACCTTAAAAATAAACTAAATCACTGTAAAACACTCAAGTGCCACAAAAATAAAGATTTGGCAAATAGACCACAAGACAGATGTAAGCTGCTCTTACAAATAAAGATTTGGCAAATAGACCACAATTCAGATGTAAGCTGCTCTTACAAATTGCTCTGTGAAACTTTTCAAACTCCCGAACTCTTTTAGGTTGAAAGGCAATGAAAATTGTTAACAGAATGAATACATTTGCATGTTTCCTGTACATTGTATGTTTTCTGTAGAAATAAATTCCTTAGAGCCTGTTCTCGGTTTCACTGATATAAATCAAAAGTGACATTGTAGGACTTCTACTCTAAGGGCTTTTGAATATTCATTTTTAGTTTTTACAGATGTAAGATCAATAAATATCACATAGCCTGACTATTAATTGTTATTTTGCAGCAATGATGACTATCTTTGATAGCGTACATGCTGAGTTTAAATAGTCCCCCAAATTCTCCTCTTTTTTAAAGAATTCAAGGTGGTTTTAGTATTCCAAAGCCTGAGAACTGCTAAAGAAAAATGAAGAGATTTAAATAGAAAAGCTAAAACTCAACACAATCCTGCATTACTAATGCAAGTTTCTCAGTAACTTCAGTAAAGTATGGACCTAAAAAGAGGAAGCTAAAAACTTTCAGATACCTTCAATCTAGAGGATAAGGCTGAGTAGTATATTTAGGGCACCTTGATACCTGTGATTAGCATGCAAAAAATGTCAGGAATTTTATTGTGGCATGGATTCGGAACACAGTTTCCTAAACCTAAATTCAACAGATTTCTATAAAACTAGTTAAACCTATAATTCATTTTTTCATTTTACCATTATCTTATATTAATTGTAAATTGGAAAGATGTAATGTCACTAGGCACTTTGAGAAAAAACAACAGATTAGGTCATTAAAGTTTATTCTCAGATGGAAATAATATTGTTTACATATCTGCATTGTTACTAGTCAAGCTAACAACTGATTTGAAGTTATGAGTTATAAATAATAAGGTCCTAAGGTTTTTATTTTCTTTAAAAGCCAGCATTAGAAGAATATAGCTAATATAAACTTCTACTTACCTGAGCATTTTCAAAACATTTTATGTCTTAGAGTCACAAAAGTCATCTTTGTTTTTATCTTATTAATCCTGGGGGGAGGGGACAGGCAGGAGAAGTGGAAAACGGGCTGCACCTAGTTTCTCTGGGTTTGCTTGCTTGCACCCTTGACAGGTTTTTCTCCATGTATGCCAAGGAACTAAACAAAAGCACATTTGGTAGCTTTTACTGAAGGTTGGCAACTGCTGAACATCATCATCTTTGGCAGGAAGAATTCCATAATTTTGGTCAAACTCCTATAAAAGTTAGGTCTTCCCAAACCTCACTGTAGTAACTAACAGCTATTTTTCTTCCAGCAGAATATTAGTATCATAAGCGATACCAAAGGGAGATGTACTGGAGGTGATGAAGTCTGAGGGACCCTACAGATTTAGTCTTTGAACTGAAGTGATACCTGCTTATGACAATCTGTATTCAGCCTCTGTTTTGAAGAAGAAATGTAAGAGAAAGTCCCTATAGTGGCCTAACTCTTGTCCTGTCTTTGGCTATCAAGGGAACATAAGTATGGATGTGCTTTACTTCTTAAGCAAAGAGAAAGAACTTTCACCTTGTATCAACTGAGAGAAAAGTACATAGAGGATGTGAAACTACAGCTGAAAAGGTTTTGGCAAAAATCACATTTTGCAGAGAACAGTTATAGGACAAGGAAGGATGCAATATGAACTTTTCCAAATTGCTTACAGAGATTTTTTGAACATTGCTTCATTAAGATACTAGCAGTGTACCAGTAGAAAGCACTATCTGCAAGACCCTTTTCCATCTTTAATTATATTTATTGTGTAATCATAAAATTATGAGATATGATGATCTTTTGTCTATATAAACTGATAGCATCTTTCTCATCTCAAAATAGGTGTTCATTGTTTTAATTTCCTATGGGGAAATGGCATTTCCTTACCCTGGCATGCTATATTACATGATGTAACAATCCAGCTCATTCAAATTATAACAAGTTATCTAATTTTCCTCACCTACTGAAATTAGCCTGAAGATGTGATAAAAAAATAAAACTTTTATAGTTACTGGATACTACTCAGAACCGTAAAGGAATTCTTCAGAAGCCATAGAGTGAGAAGACAAGAGGTCTCTGTTCCTGCTATTGAAATAAGAGGAAATTTGAAATTTTGGATTTTTTTTTTTTTTTATCTGGAATCTTGTATAAGTTCTACTTTACAAAAAGAGAGAAAAAAGAAAAGAATGTGCAAGGATTTTATACAGTCTCGTAACTAACCGTGCTCAAGAAGTTCACCTAACAGATTACAGCTCTTGGTGCCAGTGCAATTGTCCCTTTGCCTGAGTCACTATAATGAAGCATCTTCACTGTGATCATGGCAAGCCACAGAATGCGTAGTCTAGAGGGGGAGCCTGACAAACAGATATAATGAAAGAATGAGATACATGACCTCAACTCTCATGAAGCATCATAAGAGCTTAAGGAAGCAGATTTTAAACTGATTCAAAAGAAAGACATTAGGTTTTTGTGGTACACTGAAGATAAATATTTTGTTTCAGAGATGCTGATGTAAAGATTCTGCAGTTTCAAGCAGAAGCAGCTTTGCAGGTAGGAGAGAGCATACTGGGAAAAATGTTTGCTTTCTATTTATTTACTAATACAGAATTTTTTTTATCACACACACACACTGTGGTATGGAAAAAAATAAGCCTTGACATATTGCTGGAACTCTCACAAAAATAGCGAAACTCAGGACACTTGGATTCTTATGGTTAGGGTTCTCCTGGTTAGATGCTCAGGTGTCTAGTGAGTTGAGGCTTTTCCCACAGACGGATCAACTCAAAAGCCCACAGGATGTCTCTGACTAACCTCATACCAGAGCATTTCGCTCAGGAAGCATCACCCATACATGAGATTCAGATTCATTTTCATGAACCTGTACGAACATAATAGCCTTGAGACTTCTATTACTCTTTCCAAATCAGTTGAAGCAGGCCAACTGATTCAAAATTAAGCTAATGTGTGTGTTTGGTTTTTGTTTGCTTTTTTTTTTTTTTTTTTTTTTTAATATGTAGTTTGAAGTAGCAGAAAAGATGACGGTGTGTGATTACTTTCCGATTAGAATGGAAAAAACTGAGTGAAATGGAATTCATGTCTCCATTTTGGTTCAATTTTGAGTGCAGACACCTATTTTGAGTTAACTGTGTATAGTTTTGCACTTAGAGCATAAAACAAAAAGAAAGTTAAAATTTTTCAGAGAAATTAGAAATTATAAGGTGAAAGTACCATTAGAAAAGCAAATCAAAATGTACTCTAAGGGTAATAGATAAAACACTGGATAAAACAAGCGTTCAGATAGAGAACTAAAAAGCAAAAGTAGAGCAAAGATTTAGAGAATTCAAAAATAACCAGTGCTGACAGCATGCCAATTACTTTAAAGAGTGTTCTATTAATTCTTCAATATTTTTATATTTATTTAATCTGAGTTAATTTCTGCAATATTTGCCTACTCAAAGCAAAGTCCTTCTGACGTGATAGTAAACATCTGATGAAACCTTTCCTTCTCAATGGATGTCAACATGTAACTATAGTTTAATAGGACACTTGACAAGAGAAGGACTCTATTTAAATAACCTAAACAAAATCTGATATAGTAAAGTAATATATGACTTGCGTAGAACTAATAAAAATATGTAGTTCTTTTGATTTGCTTCTAGGTTATGGGTTCAAACTGTCTAAAATGTTAATCTAAATGTTGAACTGGAGTGCTCTCGCATCTCCCCACACCATTCCCAATTCACATTATGACTAGAGAGTATTTCCAGCTGTTACTGATATGTTAATAGGACCACTGTGAACGCATGCTATTTTTTAAGCCATACATATAAAAAGGAGTACGGGTAATATTTCCAAGATAATTTAATTCAGCTCTGCAATGACTTTTTTTTCTATGAAAGTTGTACTCAATTTTCACTCTTCTTACTAACAACGAAGAGAGAAGTTGCCACATTAGGTATGCCAATGGTACCCTACTAAAGTTTGCTTAAATACACACACTTGGATTACAGAAGAGTGAGAAAGTGCTATGGAAGAGTTATTAAACATTACATCATCTGAAAACATATGTAGCATGTATGAAGTCTCATTCTCTCATCCTGCCACTTCCAAATATTTTATATTCTTTCCCCTGCTCATGCAGTGATCCCCAAGAGGGGGAAGTAAAATGTAGTGCTGCCAAAGTGCTGGAGGTGTTGGATCCAGATTACAATCTAAACTGCCCATCAGTTTGTTGAGCTACAACTTGTGCAGTTTACATGGGTTAAAGAAACACCTTACAGGTCAAAAATTAAAACTAATTTCTGTAAATCTCAAATCATAACAGTCTAATCAAGGAATTATTATTAGCCCAGATCTGCTTGTCACAGTGGAAAAAAAGAGAGAAAAATCAAAGAAATAATATTATTATAGAAAAAGCTTCCAAAATACTAGTTAAAATTGAATCCACACATTTCCTAGGATCTACACCTTATTTTTGGTGTTATCTCACCCTTCTTTTGGGAGAGAACAAAGGCTTACAATGGAAGCTGATGACTGCTTTCTTCTTTTCTCTAGGAAGAGCGTGATGTTGAAGTTTTCCTCCTCCCCTCAAAGGTCTGTTTAGCACTATTTTGATGTGCTTTCTAACATGATGTGCTCTCTACACATTGCTTGTATCACTGGTTTACAATTCCACACTACTACCAAATTTGCTATATATAGCATGTTTTAACATATTAAATACTTCTGTTCTCTTTGCAAACCCTAACACTGGTTTTGACTGGTCCCGAGGCTGCATTTCTGTGGTGACCAGCAACCAACCACATGGAGTGGTTTATAGCACCAGGACCTCTAATATAATTTTAAAGGCTTCCATTGTCATCCCCTGTCCCCTCTACTCTACATTTTATTCCAAGGTCACACATAGTTCGTTCTACATAGAATAACTTTATGGTATTATTACTTATTATTAAAATATATACATAACAGTAAGCACCATTCCACAAAAATGCACAAAGCTAAGCAAAAGATAGAACAAATTGTGGTCATCTTAGTTTGTTCAGCTGTTACAGCAACAAAACAGACTTCCAGGAAGACTGAGACAAGGTCCAGACAGAGCCTGATAGACCTGAGGTTCATGCCGTTAGTTTAACACAAAGACCCGTGGCATTTTTCTAGCAATGGCAACACCTTATATATGGGGCTACAAGGCTACATGACATGGATGGTGGTGGGAAGCTAAATCTGATATGTTCTCCTCCGCTCCTGATATGCCTATTCCAGACTATGTGCAGTGTGATTCATTGTCACTGACGTTGATAAAGTGGTGGTACAGATGCAGGCACAGATTATAATGTTCATGGTTAGAAGTTTTTTGGCATGACATCCAGAATTTTCCCAAAAATATACAACAAGGAATACCCGTGTCCAAAACCTGGGTCCTAAGTACAATGAGAATTAAAATCTATTGCACTTCATTTCACTAGACCAAAAATCAAAACATGAAAAATAAAAGCATGCAATGTTGTTCCTAACAAATAAAAGATCAGTGACAGCATCTTAAAAGACGCAGGAAGTATTTAAAATTTCAAAAGTATTAGGAAATCTATAAAAAGCTAACTGCAACAAGGTATACCTTGACAGTAGGAAAGCACAAGCATATTCAGCAATTGCTGTTGGGATTACAGCACCACCTAGTGTGTTCTGGAACTGCTCGTAAAAGAAACTTATTTTTGACTTATGTTTGCCTTTGGAATTTAAATCAGGTCACTATCTTTTTGGTTTTCATAATTCTGGTAATTTGCATTATAAAATTGCAGTCTGAGTTTCATTAAATTCATGGATTTTGACTGCACAAGAACATCACCAGAGGAAGTATTAGATATTATTACAGTAATTCCCTCTCTGGTGCCAGAACAGGACTTACTCCATCGCCTAATGAAAGGATCTACAAGACCTTCTTTTCCTCTGACCCTCTTTTTAAGGAAATGAACATAATTTTCTTCAGGCATGGAAGGAGGAGCCTGTCTGCAGGAACTAAGATAACCCAGTGGTAGGACTGGCTACCCTCATAAGCACCCGAACGTGGGCTCCCCAGGTTTTCAGACTTCTCAAGAAGTGAAAGGACACCCTCTTCTTTCTATTTATCCTAAGCATTCTGAGAAACTATGGGATAAATCCCATACTGAGTAATTAGGCTTTTTTCCCCTGCAGAACAGGATAATCCTAGATAACCCTGGGCACAATTTGATAATGATACTTGATAATGATAATTACTTTACAATGTACAATAATACATTACTTGATATGAATTACTTTTCATATCTTTTTCTCTGATTGCAATGCAAACAAGGGAGGACAGTGGAAGGTCTGGATAGGGAAGGTAGGTTATTTATTTACATACTTATCAAGAAGGAAAAACAGTGCTAGAATTAAAAAGGAAGAACAGACACAGTGATTGAGCAAGCCTCTGAATTTTCACATATTTGTAAGGTCACAGTTCAGTTGTACCACCTGACTACTTCCAGATTTGAAATGGAAGTATTGGGGGGGGGGGGTTTGTTTACCTTCCATAAGAGAGAATGATCAGAAGGACTGGAAAACTGCAACCTTTTCAAGCATTCCACGGCATATTTGTATATGTACTATTTAAATATATTTAAAAATTTAGAAGTTGAAAAGACCTATTGAAATCTAGTATGTAAATGCTAATTTGAAGTTGTCTAGGCTAATCCATGCCATTGTAAAAGGGGAGTATGCATATGATTGCATGAGACTTTCTTTTCATTGGACTCCTCTCTCATACAGTGAGCTTATTGCTGAGCATAAATGCTGCTCAAAAAAATGACTGTTTCTCCTTACAGTCTTTATGTAGAGCTTTGCTCTGTTACTGTACATTGTCCAAACCCAACACTGAAGACAAAGGTAGCCAGGTTTCTAGATTAGGGGTTTTGCCTTGAAGAAGGGCAAAACCAGTTGCAAATGGTAGGAACTACCTATCTTTGTACAATCACCTTCTGATTAGAGCACCTTTCCAGGAAATAACATATCCTCTTAACTGATAAGCTATGAGTGGGCTATAACGGGACTAGTCTCCTTCCCCTCTGTGGTAAATGGGTCTCTGTGCTGAAAAGATTCAAATATTTAATGCACAAGAGACAGCCTGATTGTGTGACCTAACAAGAAAGACATTTCCCATGGGAAGCTCTGAGGTCTTGTTTTTGTTCATTGTGTCCCTCGTGCACTTATATTCAATGCCTCTAAGCAAATTGCTCCAAGGATGGCTTATGAAGGAGTCAGAGATGTGGTCTCCTCTGTCCAATGGAATTTAATTTATCACAAAACTACAAAGCTGAAGTTCTTCAACTTTCTCAAGAATAAACATATGTCATTTACTAAATCTTAAATAAATAAAGACCAAAGACAACCCTAACATGTAAGGGGAAAATTGCAAACCTGACTGTATTTGCATTCATCACAATCAGCTTTACCTGCATTACTTATTTTTCATCACTGATCATGAATTTCTGGAACAACAATATTCCACCAAGCTGTTAGATCCTTTAATGTAAATTTGTTTATACATTTCCAAAGTTTATATTAGCAAGCTAAAACAAGCCTGAACTTTATAACCTAGCAGGAACACAGAATGAGAATTACAATGATAGTACTTGTAATTCAGATTTTAAGAAAGGATTCTAAGAAGTTCATGAAGAGTTGCCCTTTTTTTTTTTTATTGGACAAGAAGCCTGGCAGGTCAAGAAAATGTAATAAAATATAAAAGCAAAATCTAATTAAATTTTACTCTTAGCAGCAAAATAGAACCCTGTATTATTTATGCAGAGTAGTATATACTCACATCTGGCTTCAATTACACACTGTACATATGGGTAGCTGAACGGTGATCTCTCCCAATTCTGTAGGCAGTAACACGACAGCTTGGCTATACCTGAGCTAGTTACCTCTGTGTCCCTTCATAGACAAGGGAGAGCACTGAAAGGGTGTGTTTTATCTTAACAATTTTAGAATGAGATTAGTCATGCCATAGAAATGCCTGTTTCTTTCTTCTGCCTATAAATGAACCCAGATGACTAATTCTGGTGACGGTATCTGTATTATGGATGTCAATATTTGGTTACATAAATCAAAAACCAACTGTCTTTCCTCCTTGTGCCATTCTTACAGCAGCAATAACAATTTTTCTGACTTGAAAACATACATGACAACATCTGTGACTTGGGAGCAAAATATCTTAACCATAACTTTTACCTTACACATTTTTAGTATGCCTTAGAAATATCAGTTTGAATCTGGAGTGCCAGTTGTCAATAAAAGTATTATTTCTATGGTCTTTTTTTTTTTTTTTAAGTATGTATCTCTGGGAACTGTATACACCATGTTTCACTACACTATTATTGGCATGTTACTTTGTGCTACCATGCTTCATTTAAATGATCACAGGATGAAATAAACAGCAGTATCTGGTTCTCATTAAAAGATAACTAAATTGCCTAGTTTTGTTTAAAAATATATACATATAAAAGTTAAGATATCAACTGACTTCAACAGTCCATCAGTATTGAATCTTTGAGTCTCCAAACATTTTTTAAACTAATATGTTCAAACATGAGGGAACTTTCTCCCAAGAAAAAAAAACAAAACAAAAAAAACCAAAAAACCCAACAACAAAAAGACAACACATTTTGGGAAATGGGATTAAAATCATCCTTAAGTTTTAAAGCTGACAAATACAGGAGTTCAGAACACCAATGTTGTTTCAAATATGGTAATGTTTAGGAAAAATAGCTCAGGGGATATAAATTATATTAAATATTTAAAGACATAATTTTTCTTTCATCTGCATTGCTATCCAAATTCTAATTAAATTAAGGATTTGGAGAAAAATAATTGTCTGAAGTGACTATTAAGTAGGTTAAGAAGGCCAGATGCTCAGAAGTTGATGGGCAATAATTTATAAATCATCAGACAATATCTTTCATTGACTATGTGAAGTAGGAGTTGCTGAGGTGTGGCAGGAAGGGAGAGATAAGAAAAAATACAGTTATACCCACTTGGAAATCCTTATTTAAATTAACATGTCTATAGATTATGTGATGATATAAAAAGGTGGAACAAGACCATATCCTAGTCATATACTGGCACTTTTTTTTTTATATGCATTACAGAAATATCTGGCTTGTGGCAAGGCACCAAATAAAGAGCAATGAATCAATCAAAGGAAACTGAAGTAAAGACTGAAAACAACTGTACAATCAAAATTAAATCTAGCAGCAGTTTTTATCGTGCATAAATGAGATGCATATACACAATAAGCCCTGGAGAACATATTCATCAAAAAAGACAGAAGACAAAAACAAAGAAACAGACGTGAAATGCAAGATAACATTTAGAGTTTTTTGTGATACTGTGATGATAAAATATTCTCTCAAGTTAAAAGAAAATTATACCCTCCAAGGAAACAGGCCTTCCTATTTATGTCATCATATGGCATGAAATCAATTTTTTTTCCATGGAGCCATGAGTACAAAGACCACTTGACAGCTCAGAAACTTGGCAATATTTAGCGGTAGTGTATTACAGTGGCATATTTTAAGAACAGCTAAGGCCCCAATTTTTCTTCAATTGTATTCATTAAAGACAAATTAACCATGAAATGTAATAAAAAAACCTTTCTGCAAGCCTTCTTCCATCAGAAGATGTGTCCAATCTTTGAATTTCAACTAAACTTTTCAAGGGGAAAAAATAAAGTTTAAAGAGAGCCTGTCTTTCCTTGCATACTATTAAAAATACTTGAATAAAAAATGAACTCCTCTGCTTAAACTATTCTTCAGTTCCTCACAGATAGGAGAGTTGGGGACAGTAACCTTCTGGAACAGAAAGAGGGTAGACTGCATTGCACTGAAATACGATTACCACATTGCAGCAGCTTTCACTGTGAATATGCAAAAGCTGCTTTATTTGTCCAGTCATTATTCAATGATTTTTCTAATTATTGTTATAATTATTAACATGATTTTCTCAGTTCCAATATAAAATTCAGTATGTGAAATTCATAGAGTTGTTTGATAAAGAAGTTCAATAACAGATTTCCCTGATTGTGCTGCTTTCTGCAGGAAAGTTGCATCAAGACGAACTCACCTAGTCTATAAATTTACCATCCTCCAATTTACCAGCACCTCAGAAACTAGTAAAGTTTTCTGAAGATGACATGAATAAAATAAAAACTCCAAACACTAGCATAAGTAAAAACACGAAGCCCTTCCCCCCTAATTTTCTCTTATAACAGAAAATGCTGGAGAAGTTGCCTGATGTAAATGCCTGCTATAAATGCCCTAGGTCTTACTTTCTTTTCATGTATGAGATAAAGCAAAGTCAGCAAAGTAAAACTACGAGTAAAAAGTAAAATTCTGAATAAAATCATATCATACATTTATTTACTCATAATAAATTGACCATTCCTCCAAGAGGCCTTAAAATGGCAATACACTACTTGTTCACCTAAAGCCTTTTCCATTTTAGCACCAGGGTCTTGCTGATGCCTTTAAAATTTTCAGATTTTTCCAGTGTAACACCATTACATTTTCTCTAGGTAATACTTGCTCTGTCTTGATTCAATCTCTTAGTGACCCCCATCAAATTCTGAGAGCTTTAAGTTCCCTGGTATAGAGTCTTTGAAGCGCCTACTCCATTTCTCCTTCCATCCCTTGCATACCTTTCTATTGAATCATTTGATAAAGTCTTCACTCATATGACTAGTATATTCATCTGAGTCAGATCTGTAAGCATGGATCCTATGTATAAGCAAGGAGAATCAGACAGTAGGATAGGAATGAAAAATCTGTGGGTAGTATTTAAATTCCTTACAGATGTCTCTTTTTCTAGCATATCCATATGTACGTCTTATGATTTTCCCTCTTAGAAGTTAAAAATAAAGCCTAGTTGCCTTAGAGACAGGTTAGGTACAGTATCAACTAAAATATAACATGCTACAGGGAATTTACAGGAAAAATGCACTTAATAAAAGACTTCAGGATTACTCGTGCCAATAGCCCACCCAGTATAAACATATGCTGGCAACTGAAGATGTTATTGTTTCTCTGCCTTTACTATATAACCTATTTTTCCACTGAAGTAATTTTTTTTTAAACTGTTTGGCTGCATTGCTAAAAGATGGATCATCTGTAAAGACTTGATAAGTACCTGCTAAAACATGTTTTTACATGCACATTGTGATCATTATTGTGTAAAGAAGCTAAGTATTAATTTGGAAATAAAGCCTGAAAATATATCAGTGGGAAGAGTATTTGACCTTCTGGGCATGTGAACGTTGCTGTGAAAAGTTTCTCTAGGGCTTATGAGAGTTTCACAGAAAACAAGAAAATTAAAAAATTCAAAACTAAAAAGTACTATTGCAATAAGTACTACACAAATAACACTTAAATCAAGCTTACTGAAAACAAAATTAATCAAGAAGCAGCAACAAATGATTAAAACAAAACAGCAATACAAACACAAATCAAAACTGGGCTGATTCTTATGAAATGCTAACCTCATGAATATAAGGAGCACAGCTTTCTTCCCAAGACCTTAAGTTCCCTCAAGGATGCTATTTACTGAATAATTTATTCAGTTATTTCTTATTTTATCTAAATACCACACACATTCTGCAATGCCCAAGTTCTCTTTGATGGCCCATTAAGCTTCTGCTGAAGTCACTTACTATATTCTTGGGTCGTAAAAGTATTCACAAAGACTTAGATATAGAAACACCACATCATTTTAACATATAGAAATAGATTTATTTTTATAAATGCAAAACAACTAAGTCTTTAGGCCCTCAAAGTGAGATTGTGCAGTGCGGAGATCAGATGAAGTCGTTGCTGGTCTTTGTCTTCATCCCAACCACACGAATAGGTTTCCTTTGGTTAATTTTTTTAGTCCGATGATGTAGCCTGTGAATTTTTCAGGGGTGTGTTAATGAAGCCAGCTCGGAGACAGCTATCATCACTAAATATTAGGCTAGGGATTAACATCTGGTTGGCGTAGCACCAGAATTCAACACAAGGAGAGTTAGTAAAGGAGTAACTCACCTACTGCCTTGCCACTGCCCATATAGACTACCATGATCCTTCTCACATGAGTAAAGGTAAAGAGAGCAGGGTATTTATCCTATTTTTTTTTTTTCACATTTGGAAGCCAAGATTCGGTAAGAGTTTTGCAACCGTACCTAGGTGATCCACCACCTCCCACTCTTCTATGCAGACATGTGTCAAGCCCTTTCAGGAAACCTACAATTCAAACACACCATTTTAGGTAAGCAGAACCTGGTGTCATGTATGTAGATGGAAACTAAAAGCTTGTATTTTACCTTTTAAGGCATTGCACAATAATACTGAAAATCAAAGTCCAGGACCGTTATAGCTCTCTCTTCTCAAGACAGGAGACTCCAGTTTTATTTCACACCTGTCATTTGGCTTTCTTCATAACTCCTCCAGAAAACATCTCTTCTTTTCCCCTATTCTGAACTTGTGGTGTATTCCCTAAAGCCTTTGTCTGCAACTCCTCTGTGCCTAAAGATACTTTCATAAACAAGCATAAACTCTGTTGTTACCATCTTTAAGCTGACAAATAAGAGATATGTCTCTCTGCTCCAACTTTATCTTCTTCTGTCTAAAGTAAAATAAGTTCAGTCTTTTTCTAGTGGTTGATTGCCCACAAAAAGCTGTCAGAGAACTGATCTAAGGCTTAAATCTCTCTTTCAGCCGCTTATTAATCAGGAGTTAAAAATCACCATAAGACTAAAAAAAAATGAAAAGCTATATCTCAACTAAGGAGAAAATAATGACACTGAAATGGTTTAAACTGCTGTAAGCCAGTTTGACCACTTGCAGACAGACACTCTCAACTGAGGGAGCAGCTACAGATTTTGACATTTGTTCAAAAGATTCTTCCTTGCCAACCTTATCTAGGTTGCAACTAAGCCGGATGGCCTTAGTCCAGGGACTTAAGCAGCCAAACGTAAAGGAAGGCAACAGTTCAAGCTGAAGAGAAAATAAAACAAAACAAACCAAACTTTAGAAATACTGATGACAACCTATGGTAATGGTAACCCATATCCACCTATAGATCTGCTGTAGTAATTGAAAAGAAAAGATTAAAAAAACCAAACCAAAACAAACCACCAACAACAAAACAAATTATGTCTGTTGTTCTGAACATTTCTGAGGTTGTGGCTTTTGGAAGTAGAAAAAGTAACTGCCTATAAACCATATTCTGTGATGTCTCAAAGAAGAATGAATGGAACTATATTATAGTCTTTCCTTCTGTACCAAAACTCTCAAAATCACAGCAACAGCAGGTCCTGGCTCATAGGGTTGGCATTAATGAAAAACATCTTTCAGCTCTAAAAGGAATATGTCTAAACAGGGGCAGGGAGGAGAAGTGTATTTTAATCTACCAGAAATATTTAGCTTAATCCAAGACGTAACATTTCATTGCAATTTTTGTTTTGATGAATTTAAAATTTTTCCCCTTTTCTTCCTTTATTTTTTAACTTAAGTTGACTTCTGAAGTGGAAATGGTCATTTCAAAATGAAGAAGACTACTGTTTTATCCCAAGAATAAATTAAATGAAACATTTGCATTTTGTATTTTTCTCCCCATCTTTAAAACAGTCACCAAATTTTCTTCAAATTCTCCCTACAAAATGTTAAAGAACAACCCTCTTTAGATAGTACTACATGATACAGAGTCTAGTTACTCTGTCCAATGCCATAAGGAGGCAGGAAACTGACCGCTACAAATAAAATCCCATTGCAGATTTAAATACATTTAATTCTGTTCTAAAAATTTAATTTTTTTCCATTACATAAAGTCTAGTTATTAAGTAATATCTGATATCTACCAATAATTGACTGGACCTATTTAAGGAGGTTTGTTTTTTAATTTTCCCCTCAAGAAACCATATATAAACTTGATGAAAAGTAGGTCCAGAGTAGGTCCAGCTATTTTTCATAGCTTGTCATCAGCCACATAAGGGATGGAGCTGATTAATATTTGATAAAATCCATTTTTACAAAGAGGACCTAGAACATTCAACTATCAAGGAAGTTTTTAGCCGTTTCCTTCTACCCTGATAAACTACCACAGGTTTCATTTCAGTTGATAACTGCCTACTTATCTGTCAAGTAGACTGAGACACACTGTCATTTAAAAAAAAAAATCTAAAAAAGAAAAAGTGAAAATATGTCTTTGATTCATACTCATACTGATGAAAATGTAGGAAGAATACTTCTGGAAGTCTTGCAGATCACTTTTCACTAGTTCTAATCCCCACAAAATCAATGTATCAAATGTTTTCCACAAACTTCAATTTCTTGCTGAATACTACTATTCTGCAAGCTCAGACTTGCATTCATATGTGTATCTGACATTTCAGCTACGATGAAAACAAAATGTGAACAGCACAGCAGGCTGTTAATCTCAGACAAGTTTTCCTAAGTTAATACATGCTTTTTAAATACTTTCTGCAACTCAGAAGTAAGTAACATGCTGAAAAAACACCCTTGTCTTTGAATAGGTTTTTGTCTTTACAGCACAAAAATGTGAAAAGATTCACCCTGGCATTGACCACCAGAAAGACAATTTCAATATCTTCTGTTTCAACAGATTTATTAAGAAAAAAAATCCCATTACTAGAGATATTCTACGTCTGTTTTAAACCATAGACCAAATCCTATATCCTTAACTGAGCTAAAGTATTACTTGTCGAATTCAATAAACTTTGGTCAAGTAAGGAAGTCAAGGCTTAAAATATTTTACAATTTATATATAGGCAAAAAGGTTTTACGTTCAATAAAAACTTTAGTTTCCAGGACAATTTTTCTCACTTTTAGACTTAGACTGTACCCCTACTTCTGATATGTGCCTAACCACCCAGCTTCTGCCTGCCTTGCCTTTTTACCTCCTGGGCCACCATTTGCTTTCTTTCTCCTCTTCAGATGAGTTTCAGCAACAGACTCCCCAACAAGCCAAACAGAGTCTCTCCATTTCACATGGAGATACCAACACTGACATTCCAGGATAGAGCTGGGCAGACTGTCTTCATTGCTGTAATAAGCATCAATAATGGAAAGCATCACTTTGCACCAAGTAACCCTTTAGTTTCTTGATTTCTGTACTTTTCCAAAATGTAAATATCTGGTCATGGGTGTGCCATGAAAAGGTTAACAGAAGTTCACCTCTTTCTACTGTTACACACAGAATTTTATGAGAGACTCTCCCAAATGTTATTACCACTGATACACATCTATTTAAGTAGAAGGCACATTATACCTTGGAAGATCAATATCTTTGGGGAAAATTTCCAGTCAAGCATTAAGTATTTAGCATTTCCCCATAACTATACTCAGCCAGTCGATCCATTAAAAAAGTCCAAGTATATAGAAGTCTCAGCTTACAAACTTGGGCTTGGAATTGATCGAGGAACAACACACCCTTTCCCTTTCTTAATTTTTGAAGCACTAAACACCCCACCCTCTAATTCCCAGAAAAAGAATTTGACAATAGACTTTCAAACACTGTAGAAGTTTTACAGGTATATAGAGCCAACTGCGTGCATTTATAATTACCTATAATTTCTCAATTTATTTATGGATAAAGTTAGTTAACACCCTAGTGGGGATTGAGCTGCTCAATTCAAGCATCACAATAGTCAGAGAGAGCTGCCAAGTTCCAGTACAATATTCCAGAGCCAAGATTATTTTAAATTTTTTTCTACTACAGTGCAAGCTAGTTATACAGACATTATACTAACTATATCCAATTTCAATGTCAAAACTGATACAGCATTTTCTGAATCTGAAGCTTTTAAATTACTTGAGGATTTGAATCAAGTCAATATATACAAAAGTATCTTTTTTTTCCATTATCATTCAGTTGCCTCTGTAATTAATGGCAGGTTTTGCCTATTAAATAATTTCTGAATCTTAAATAATCATCTGTGTTGACAAAATTTGCTGAAGCAACACATCACATTTCAGCATTATATTATTATCAAGGAGAAAAACCTAGTAGAATAGAATAGGTAGTGCTTAATTTACTTTTCTTACTCGCCCTGAGGATGGCCATAAAAAAGCAAGGAGAAATTTTTAAATAACAAAATATTCTAAGTCAGTACCTTTTTACTTTTGTCACTCAGAATTACTTTTATTGCCTCTGATTAGACGTTTCATAAACAATAAGAGGACATGATTAGTACTTTTTGTTAAGACTCAAGAAGGGACAAGAAACTCTGACTGAAAACGTGTATCAAAACAAGCTTGTATTTCTGGCTTTTGGAGTTTTTCTTTCACGCTGTTGATATTGAGATATGTGTGTATGTGTGTTTAAGATATGGTGAGGGAGAAAACCAACCCTTCAGCGTTAGTCTGACAGCCCCTCAAACCCTGAGAGACATCCAAGCAAAGACTTTTATCAGTACATCTGGAAGTGAGCAGGAAGTACCAGCCCACTGGACCTCCACCTATTACTTGTTTGACAGCTGTGAGTTAATGTATGAGCAAGCAGACAATGGACAAACATGATGGGGTCATCCTTAATGCAGATAAATGAAATCTGATAAAACACAGGATTTTACAAGGCTGCTAATGAAGGCACTCAGGAAGTAATGGAAGGAAGACATGCACTATACAGGGTTTTTTCCCCACTTTCAAACGTCTTGCAACAGGACTTAAAATTTTAGACCAAACATTCGCAGATGAACTCCCTTCAAGCCTTGAGGACAAGAGAATACGACATCCCGTTTCCTTTTGCTCTCAGAAGTAAAACCCACAGCTCAGTTCCTGAGGGTAGAGGTCTACAGGAATACAAAGGAAATGAAATGAGATCTCAGCCAATTTGGTTACTAAGCCTTAGTTTTTCTAATAATTATGCTTAGTACAGTCAGTTAATCAGTGCAGTATTCTTTGGGACTGTCTCATTCAGAAATATAGCCTTAAAAAAACCAAACAAACAAAATCCCCACAAAACTCTTACTATTTCACTCTTTCAGGTGCCATAAAGTGACCAGACCAATTTATCCATCTTCAGTGACAACGACTGACTTTGAGAAGCTGCTCCAATATTGCCCAGTGGGAAAAAGAAAACAAAATAATCTTTAGGAAAAATATTTATCCTTCATTAAATTGCTTATAAAAAACCCAGGAAAGCAACGAAGGGCACTTGGTTATCTGCACACGTACTAATCAAAGAGTATTTTCTAAAGCTGGCATGGAGTTAGACTGCTATGTACTTCATGAAAAGGTCATAAGCCAGTGAAGTGTAATCGATGGTTTCCAATGATACAAAAATATTCTACAGCAACAGTAATTATTAAAATATTTGGGGTTTTTTTTCAGTGATGAGAAGAGTATGTAGAACATAAACCAAAATAACAAAACAAGACTAAGAATTTTTATGTCTAACAAGTCACATACACCAGAGCAGCATAGAGTTTATCTATATTTGAGATTGGACAAAACAAATATTGTAGAATATATAGAATAGATGCATATGAATATAGACGTATATATTAAATTACATATATTAGTATATACTATACACTATACGTACATTTCTTATATGTGTGTAATTACATATATATTTTGAATGAATTTTAATTATTTTAACAGAACATCTGTCTTGCTTTTTACAGTTGTAAAACCAAAGAAACTGGAGAAACCAAACATCATCATCAGCTACTTCAGTCCATTGAAGCTGTTAGGGTGAAAGATCCTAATGAAGTAAAAACTACCTAGGTGAATCTGAACTGAAATTAAAAATTAGTTACTGTAGTTAATTTCTGTTTATTAGCTACTATATATCCTATGAAAACATACAAGATAAGGAAATACTAAGAAAAAGTAGAAGTTTGTCAGTTATAACTATATAAATATCCATATGCACATAAGTATACGATACTATTTATGTTGTACATATATATACACTATGTACAATGTATTGTAATACAATAACAATTTCAGAAAGGGTGCACAAACAAGGTAGAGAGAAAGTATGGATAAGGGCATACTAAATAATAAAAAGCCCTGCTTTTTTAGAGTTTCTGACAAAGTTAAGTTAGGAAGACTTTAAAACATATCCAAATGCACCAATCTGAACTGACTTATTCGTTCAACAGAAATGAAGTTGTAAGTGAAGGCTAAATCAACACTAAAATCGACATTACATATTGGTATTTCTGTCATATCTAATTTCCAGCTGATTTTTTTTTTTCCAAATTCATCTCCTTCCTTGTGATCTGCCATTTCAGAATTATTTTATTGATATGCTTTGCTTTTATTTTCATTTATATACAATTGACTACTGTTCTTTGTTGACCTAGAAAAGCAACTGATTACATGCCATTATGGAGCTGGAACTGATTAAATGCTATTTTTCTCTGGAAAAATCTTGAAGTCCAAGTTTTACTGTAATCTGACATTTACTTGCAAACAGGCATGCACTCTAAAAGAGTATTTGATTTTTTTATACATTTTTATTTGATTATCTTCAACTTTTAGCTTTCATCTATTAGTCTCTGGTTGATCAGGCATTAGAAGACACGGCTGGTTTTGATTAAATAATTATTTTAAAAATAAACCTGATTTATACTGGATCTCTATTGAAACTTATTGCTTTCATATTTTTACGTAATAAATTCAGCCTTGATAAATGTCAACTCACAGCTGGTTGTAAAACAGGATCATCCAGTCAGAAAATATTCATTTTTTATAAAAAAATATGGTGGGTGGGGGTGTGAGGGGGTATTTTTCTTTTAAACAAATGTGTAACATTTCTGTGCAAGTGACTAGTTTTTGTTAACAAGTATTGTTCTCATAAAAAAAAAAATCTTGATTTCTATAAAAATAATCCTAAATTAAAAAAGTCATAAAGTTAAAAATATTTTAATATGGTTAATATACAAAAACATATTCAAGGATACATCTGACATTCAAACATAATTTCTATTTCTGCTGTTGAGCCAACCCTACATTTTTGCTGCTTCTTGCCCAAAGGAAGTGACCAAACAAGAAAGTCTCTCTCCTGTAGAAATCTGCAAGATCAACTCTCAGTAACTGGCTCTGCCAACTGAGAAGTACCTGTGTTCTTCTCAAGTACAATGAGGTTTCTGTATTAAAAAGGTAAGCTACAAAATTATTCAAACCATTGCTGTAACCTTTCTAGAACAGGCTTATGAACATTGCCTGTTCTCCCTTCCAGCTGCGCCAACCATTACTTTGCTGCCAATGGCATGACAGTTACTAAAACTCAGTGCACTTTTAAGATGTAATTCTTTAGTAATTTCCACTTTACTCATAACTTCAGCAACAATGCTAGAGGTGAGCTGGAGAAAGAAACAACATGGAAAAAAGCAACCAAATAAATGAAGAATACGAAAAAAAAATTCCACGAAGAAAAAGACTGCAGTCTGCAAAGGAGAATGTGAAGGAACACCAATGGTAATGCATCGAGACAAAACATTTCCAGAAAACAGCTCTCAGGCCAGGTCCTTTCACAAATTCATTTATGTATCTTCTATCAGGTTTTATGTATCTTCTATCAGTTTCATAATATTCTTCTAAAGCACTGGTAAGGATCTCAGTATTGAGGCCAAATAAAATAAAAGCTAGATATCTAAATAGATACCTAAGGTACCAAATAAGTATAGTTTGATTGCTGTTATAGATGACAAGTATTTGTCAGGTACATATGAAGAACTTGCATACAAATTTGGGGTTTAAAATTGTCTTCACAATTTTGCCTGAAAAGGTGCATCTGACAAATGTTTTTACTTCACTGCTTTTGAAAAGAAAAATTCTTTCTGTGTTCTGAGAACGCAGTGTATTAACAATTAACAATATCTCCATGCACCTTTTCAGGGCTACTCAGACTTCCCCTAAATTTAGCTAAGCTAATTTACTTTCTTACTTTGAAAGGCCACAAGGCCAAGTGAGTGAATTGTATTATTACTGTTGATTCATTCTGCTATCACCACAGAATTATTTTTTTCCAGTTTTGAAACCGTTCCACCTCTTCTCCTCAAAATTTATCAGTTTTGGGGCTCCTGCATTCAGCTCAGCCCCATCTTTGTGTGTGAGAAATTCTCTACTCTGCTCTGGTCCACTCACAATTTAGGCTGGTCTCTTCAAATGCAGGCACTAGATTCAGCTGGGCAACAGAAGACAGTACCGATCAATACAATACAGTACAATACAATACCATCTCTCAGATATTACTAATCTCTGTATAAAGAATAGCTGGAGCAACAAATAATTAAAGTATTCATGCAGGCAGGCATCAGAGTCTATTGGAGCAAGTCTCATCTCTATGGCTGAGGCACTGCCCAACCACATGGTGTCCAGGAAACAGGACAGAGACCCTCAGAGTGACACTCCACGCTAATCTAGAGTGGCGAGATCTTAATAAACTTCATAGCTATTTCTGAGCATTTTGCCATTCTTTGCACCTCACAAATGAGAGGAAGCTCCATTTAATTTCAGCCAGCTTTCTCTTCTATGGCCATAGAAACCTGGAAGGACTTCAAGATCCTGCATCCCGTAAATAAGGGTTAAATGTCATGGGCAGTTAGCAAGTATGCTGGGAGTCTACCTGAGTCGAGGTCACAGTAGCAGTAGTATAGCTATAATGTATGTTTCAGAGCAGATAGCCAAGACCTCCAGATTTCTGTATGCAGATAGGACTAATTAGAACAGGACTTGGAGAAAAACAGAAAAAGGCTTTCTCATTTCATCATGACTCAGATGAATAAATTTAAGAAAACTGCCTATGCACATGAATTCTGATACTCCTCTACAAGCTAGCTAGGCCTTTGCAACACATACAAAAACAGTGTTAGCACTAACCACTATAGGATTTTAGGCTGCGTAAAGAGTACTGTCAACTTAGCTGGGTGTTTGCAGAAGGAAAAAGCGCACAGAAAATGCTGATTAGGGCTCATAATTGTAGGGGAAAAATTTATGAGGACTAGGATATCCTGCCTCCACCCTACCACGTAACTCTGCCTGCCTACCTAAACAAATAAAAAGTGTTGTATGATTTACACTCCTTAATGTTAATTAACCTTCTTTTCACGTTTCCTTTCAAACTCAAATAAGTGTTTTAAAACATTTAAAAACGTTCATTTTGGTTTGCTCTTTTAGAAATACTAAGTGAAACAACTCTTTGTAAAGTAAACTTTCACATTAGGAAAATGTATCAAGGATTTAAAATGCTATAGTAGCCAGAGTATTGCCGAATATTCAAATAGTGTTTTAAGGGTATGGACTAATGTTTTCTATAACCTGTGCTGCAATATCCACAAGTGACATCTTACATATGAAAAGCATGTGTATGGGTGTGTGTGAGAAAGAGACAGGGAGTTAGTTATAAAAAATGCAGTTCTTAAATAAAATATATTTTAATTGATGTGAATTTGGCAGTACTTAACATGCTTATGTCAGTCTCAAAGTTATTAATTGGTCTGATTTAAGATCAGATATTCCCATACTGGCTGGGTTGTGAAGAGTCCACCTAGAGAAAGAAAACAATTCCTTTCAGCTGAAACTTTGGGGATGAGTGTTGATAAAGAAGTTTCCTTGCATTATATTCATTGTGTTTCTGGCTTCATTACAGACTGCCTCAAAAGCCAGAAAATACATGGTGATTTTAAGAAGCAGGCTGAAGAATCAGGTTCTTTGCAACATAATGTTACACTTCAAAAGTTTCTCAAAATTGTTTCCTTGGTAACTATTGACAGCATGGGCCTGGCACGTGTGTCCACCGAAATATCACACACCTTCTTATTGATAATGGTGAATTGGTAGTCACTTCTTTGTAAAATAGCGGTTAGTTGCTCTCCAGCACAAATAAGATACCACCTTTTCCTCATAATAGAGAAAGAAATTCCTCAGAAACATCACAAAATTTTCATTTTAATAAACAGATTTGTGTCTCTCACAGAAAGTAGTCATTTGAAAAGGTTAAGGTCAGAAGCAAATAAATTAATTGAAACAGTCTAACCCTGGCTAGAGATTTTACTGTTCTCTTCATAATTATTTTGGTGACTTGTTACACAGGCTGTCAGTGGGTAGCGAAGACTTATCAGATTCAACTCTCCCCACCATCAAATTTAGACTTTATAGTATCATGGTTTCCCAACTACTGTTTGGATGTAAAAGAAAGGAAGGTATTTTCAGCATCTACTCAAGTGCAAGTTATTGACACATTTCACTGCTGGGTAGAGGAATATCACGATACTCATCAGGAGTATCCTGGCATCCTGACAAAAAGATCATCTTTCACTTCTTAGTCTGAACAACAGTTTATTTTGATAAACATTTCAAAGAGAAGTGATGGCAGTTCTTTCAAATCAAAACCTTGTATTTACCACTTAATGGAAACTGTACTTTGAACATTCCAGTCTTTTTTGTCATTTGAAAAAACAAATTGTCCTAGAAATCCATTCAGCTTCATCAGTGCAAAATGAAAGATTAATCCTTCTATGTCTCAAGAAACAGTTGCCTTTATTACATTTCAAAACAGGACAGCAGTGACTTTCTGGGTATGATGTAAGAATCAATCTTCTTACACTTTCCATGCAGTATCTCTAACATTGTTATATATTTTTGTGAAATATCCAAAGAGCAATATAGCATCATGTAAAATATTTTTTACTATTACAGTAATAAGTTTTTGGTTTGCTATCTAACTGAGAAGGAGATAACTAGCTGAATATCAAAACATAGCTACTACTTCATAACTTGCAGAGATGGCTGATTACAATCACCTTGTGCACATACCAAAACTAATTACTGGATTGAACATTTAAGGAAACAACTAATGTACCGTGTTCAAGTAGAAATAAGACTTAGCTGTTCCTGTGTTTTGATCTTTATTGGTATCCAAGTTGTCATTTAATCAGAACACTGCCAAAGCATTTAATACTGCCAGTACAGCCTAATCAGAGGCATAGTGTCAATAAAACATTCAAACAGATTAAAATTAATTAATCAGTGGAATTAAAGCTTCTTTCCAATAGAGGAATGTAGTTGTTTAAGGTCTGGTGATGTGATTATCTTGATTGTCTTTCTGGCCTCATTTCAACAATTTATTATCTCAGTTTCAGATGAAATAAATCTGAAGGGGAATAGACATCCGCTTTAACTTAGTTTGTTTTGGCATAGCATTCAGTAAAAGACTTTCATTTACGTACCATATGATTTGATAAAACAGGTTGCAATTACTGCACAAAATATGCTATCGTTCTCACTCATTAAATCCAGGCAATAATTTTTGCTTTTCATAAATCTACAGATTCTTTTACTCCCCTCTGAGTTTGCTTCTTAATCATTCATTCATTAATGAAAATACAATTACTGTAGAAATCACAGTTTCTGAAAACCTCTAATTTAGCACATATTAGGCATTTTATTTTACAAAAAATGGAAAGAGGATTTTAACTCAGACTGGTTTTAGAGGTTAAAAATAAAACTAGTTACAGAACAATTGCATTTTATAGGACTATAATATAGTCAGCTAATCATTCCAAAAATACCTTTTTCAAACAACAGTACAAAAACATTTAATTTAGATATAATCTTGGAGATCCAGTCAAGTAAATGTTGTTTTAATATCAAGGTGCTGAACATGACTATGACAGATTATATTTGGAACAACCCACAAAAGCAAGTGCCCTAGTGGCACGGTTTTCTGAAACTTTACTAATAAAATGACTGCAAAATGAAGTTATGGAAAGTCTTACTATAAAGTACACAAGAAATACCTTCTCATCTACCTGTCTGTTGATGCAAAAGGAGAATCCAGGGAAAAGAATGCTTTGTTTCTATTATTCTAACCAAACAATGAATTTTGACCACTTCCCCTCTTTGGAAAACAGATTCTTAGCTAAGAATGCTAAGACCTTTAAAGCATCTTATCCTTAAGAAAAGTGGCCTGATAGATAGTATGTTTCCTGTTTTCCTGATTTCATAACAATCCTTATTGCTTATATCCAGAGACATTATTCTGTCTGAAGCCCTACCAGTCTTAACAGGCATTGCTATCATGGCTAGCTAAATAGCATAATGCTAGTACACAGCAAACCACTTTTCTGTTTCCAACACTACCGATATCAACAAGTGTTTCTTTGAAAAAGTTAGCTTTCTTCTAGACTCTCTGCATTACTTAGTGTTTTTCAAGTATTTCACTTGTGTTGAACAACAAACAGCAACAACAAACAGCAACAACAAATCTTTGTAGGTTTCACAGAGAGGCATCATTTTAGCCTGTGTTCTGCTCGCTAGCAGCAAGAACGATCAGGTGAAAACACTGAACTAAGACTGAAATAACTGAAATTAGTGGAAACAAGCTGGAACAAGAAGCCTTGTTTAGCCAATATAACATTCTTCAAATATATAAAAGCAACTGCCTTTGAAATGTCTTATGAAATTTGGATGATCCTAGGGTGATCAAATAAACTGTAATATCATTTTACAGAAGGGTGTAAAGAAGAGATTAGTCAACAAGGCTTCAGTTTCACAAAGATGGTTTCTAGAAGTAAGAACAGCAAAGCACTGGCACAAAATGTCTAGGGATGCTGGAGTTCTGTGCCCAGCTGGATCTTAAATTTTCGTTAGGGAAGAAAAATACATAAATGATACTGCTTTGGGGTAAGAGAATAAACTAGACAAACCGTTGACATGCTTTGAAGGCCTACTTTCTATGTCTTTCTATGATTTCTGTTATAGAATAAATTCCTTAAAGAAAAGATAAAAATTGCTTCTGACTCATTTGCAAGAAGCAGAAAAACGTAAGGTGTACTGGTCACCAAAGCAAGGAATCAACTTTACTTCTGTAGAGGTTACTTGGGTTCACCCCTGAATGTCCATTTCTCAGATTCTTTTTTAGTTTTGCATATCATGTGCCCATTTGCACCATTTCTAACACATAAACCCCAAAGAACAATATCCAATTTCCTGAGAGGAACTCTAAGTCTATGGCAACATTTAGATATATCTTCTGTTACCTTCTAGAGAATATTGTAATTAAAAAAAAAGTATCAAAGTATCTGCTCTCTATATAGACTCCTCTTGTTAATAGATGACCTCCCCTCAGTGATCAGCTGAGGTGTGAGACATTATTCTTATTCTACATCCATTTACTTCAATTAATTCAATCAAACAAATTTTCACTGACTAAAATTGTAAAATTCAAATCACCAATATAGATATCAGGACTAGTTCCAAGACCCTCTTCCAAAATGAGGGCTTTAATTTTCTGTCACTATCCTCAGCCCTTACGACGCCACAGATGGCTTTAAAGTATCACTTACAAGATGAAACATGGAACATCTGTTGAAACCACTTTGGGGCCACGAAAGAAAACAATTTCTTCAAGTTTTTTGTTTTTAATATAGAACAGGTTACTTAAAAAAAACCCAGGGATTTTCATAGGACCAAACTATACATTTTTCCCATGTTCAATACATGTTTTTTCCATTAAATCTGTGTTTGGTATTGTAATTTGTCTTTAAACAGTGCTTACAGAGATAACATTAAAAGTTGCCGTGTAACAAATGAGATTTCCTCTTATTGTGAAGAAGAAAACACTCCCTCTTAGTCACAGTTAGTGGAGAAGAGGGGGGAAACACAGTTACAAGACTGTTTCTTTATTTAGTTATGGTTGCCAAATTGGACCACATTCACATTCATCAAGTATTTCAAGCAAGTTCCTTTCTTAAATTGTTTCAAGTATTTCATTTTTTGAGTATACATTAATCACAAGAGAGGCAGATTAACACTGAAAGTTAATTGCAGCATTGAGTTGAAAGCTCTGCTTTAACAGAATAGCAAATTTTTAAAAATTAACACAGCTTTTTTACTATGAAAATTAAACTATACAATAATCTGACAATATGAAATTATATTAATTTAGAAGTGAACTTTGAAGACTATGTATGGTCCTAAAAGTTCACCTAGAAGAGATAACATTTTAATAACTTATGTGATATTTAGATATTCCAAACAGAAGCCCCCACCATAGTCTACGTTACAAACCTCAGCACTGGAATGTTTCACTGGTTGAAGGCAATTTACAACATAATATTGGTTTAACTGACAAAAAGTAACTTCTTCTCTGTTTTTTTCACCATACAAGTCCAAATTTTCAAAAGGATAAAAGAAGAACCCAAAGCTCATAAGACAGCTCATAGGACAAATGACACTTAGCTATAACCATCCACTTAAAAATACAGTATTTGACAGAATTATACTAACAAGGTTTTGGGAAAAACAAAGTTTAGTGTTGTCTTTATGCACTTACTGAAACTCCTAATATCAAGTTCAATTCTAATTCAAGTAAGAAATATTGATATCTCAGTTCTGAGTATTCTCATTACCATACACAAACACCAGGGATTGTATAGGGAAAATACATAGTGTCCAATACAAATGTCTGCATATATCACCTCTCCTTATTTCCTCAGTTATCTAAGCATTTAACTACCTGCACCTGATTTCAGGGGCAAACGACCTGTGCCCCCTTCCTTTTAAGAAGACTCACACATACTCCATACTATTTTCTCTCAACTTGTCTGCCTGACTACTATAACTCACCCCTGAGTAATTGCTCCCAACCTGCTCTTAGGTCGAAATCTGCAAATTCATCTTGGATTATGAATAAAGGCTTTTGTGCCAAAGAGTTGGGAGGAAAAAAAATGGTAATTTTTACCAGTTGGACTCATAAAAGCAGTAGCTTCTCTAAGCTCCTATAACTCAGATGGCTATGAAGTTTTACAAATTCATCATATCCCTTACTAAAATAGTCTACCAACATTTTCTTGACATGTTTCAGAAGGGAAGCTTTTTTTTTTTTTTTTTTTAATTAAACCAACTGTCTTTACATTCCTGTGACCAATTCACTTTTTGGCTTTCATTTGGAAATTGTTTATGCTGCCTATTTCGGCCAGTAAGGGGCTGAAAGGCAGTACATAAATATATAACGGGCTACCGAAAGATGCAAAAATCTTGTCTGATGGCCCAGCAGAAAAAGAAAAAAAGATCACATGCCATTTCTATTTGACTCTAAGATAAGCCAATACTTTCAAAGCTTCTCTGTCCCTGACACCTGCCAAGACTCCACTTTGAAGGATCAGCTTTGACTTCTAGAGTACCATTAAGGAAAAGCCAAGCCCTGGGTAAAGGGAAGGAGGGCTAAAAACCTTATGGAGGGCAGGCCATTCTGGGAAGCAGCCACCTTTGGTCATATTGTACCACCAGGACACCAGATATCAGACAAGAAAATGTCACTGTGAGTCATTTTTACATCTCTTCTTCACTGTCCTATAATTTCTGCTGGAGCAACAATGGCAGCACAGAGGAGTCCAGATATCAAATAGAATAATGGAGGAGTATGTTGTTATGCCCATATAACTCCTACCTAGCTATAAGTCTAACCTAAAGCTTCTTCAATTTGATTAAAAGAATTTTATTTACTCTTCTGTAAGCCACATGACTGGAATTATGGAGCCAATGCCAATTCTTTGGGGTAATTTTTTTAAAGTGAATAAAATACACAGACAGAAGAAACAAATAGTTCAGAGTGAAAGAGCCTCACAGCATTAATAAAATTAGTAGTAGTAGGCTCATTAATAAATGCCAACTTATTTCCAGATCTTTAAGTAACATGCTACACTGGTATCTCATTTTGCACTGGTGGACCACTTGAGTTTTCCCAACATGCTTTCTCATTGTGATCTGTCCTAGAGCCTATAGAATACTATGTACTCTTCTTGTGAATAGTTAAACTTTAATGCGTCCCAAACTAAAAACAATGTTTTTTCCTCTTATAGAAAAGCCAGAATGCTGTTAATACCTCCAACAGTCAGAGTCAAGTCAGGCTGCTACAATCTGTTTAAATAATTTCATAGCAAATTATTATAGCTAATTAAAATGGAATCCTTTCTAAATGGCAGTCTACCACATTAGCCAAACAAATTATTACATGATACACGCTGAACGACATGAAACCACAAAACTTTCTGGAATATGCTTGGATACCAGAATGTCATATTAGGTAATGACTTTGACAGCTAGTTTGCATTCAGTTTCTCATTTGGAGGTTGTTTTTTGTCATTATATGACAAAATCAAAATGATCCCTCAAGCTTTCCCAACAATATCATGAATAGTCTGACACCTTTATCATGGTATATTTTTAACCAAATCAGACAACTGTATGTGGATTTGCTTTGGTTTACGATAGATAAATACTAGGTCCTTCAAATACTAGTTATCAGGAATATGAAGCGACTGAACAGGGAAGTAAACATGTCACGTGAAGACTGAAAATATCTGAAGCAAAATTTCTAATTCACCCATACTTCTCGTCACCATGTACCTGAACAACAAATTTGATCTAAGAAGTCCAGTTGTTAAAGACAATGCACTGAATACAAAGCTCCAAAATATAACTCATTAAAACTTTCATCAGTTTTGAAAGACATGCAGATAAACTGCATTCCTGCAAGTGCAACAGTACAAGTTTCAGTGATATTTTTGTGATATGTCTGCTTTAGTTCACTGCAGAAGAACAAGATTACATCTAATCTAAATTTGTCATTTCTAAACCAGCTAAAGCAAATATTTTTGTTACAGAATGCTGGTAAAATTGTGTGAATGAGACTCAATGATACTAAGGTAAAACTTGTCAGAGTAAAAAAAGTGTATATTTTTATAGGTATGAACACCCAGTTCATTAGACATCACAGTTTTCCACCTTTTGTAGTGTTTCACCCTGCTTATTTCACTTACTTGAAAGAATTCAACTATGTGTTGAGGTAATTGCCCCAAATATACACACCACAGCACTTTTCAGCATAAGGTAGAGAAACTGATTATCTTTAAATGAGTTTGTCTGGCTATCAGAAATAGTCACAATAGCAGATACCAGAAATTGCACGGGGTTCCTATGAGTCTAAACCTTTCTTTACTAATCTTTCCTTAACACCCCTTCAGTCCACCAATACTGCCAACTTCTTTAGTTGTTTCTTTACTTTCTCGTGCTCTTGTGTTCATTCTTTTTTCCATGCACAGGAATGAGTCCAGAGTGACCAAAAATAAAGACTTCAGGATCAAAAGGTCAATCTAACGGTTCTAATGTAATTCCCATTAGAGAAGCTGTAACTTCTAACCCACATATTGATGGCACAAACAGGCTGCAATGCAACGTGTCCCTACTTGTATGACAAACAAAAACCCACAAAAACAGCTTTCATAGCTATTTCCTTCAAACAGGCCTGAAAAATACATTCCACCTCAAGTACCGTATTGTAGAGTTGCTTTTCAGATTAATTTTGTTAGCGAAAATTTTTCTAATATTGTAGAGTTGCTTTTCAGATTAATTTTAATATTGTTAAAGAAAATTTTTCTATCGAAATCAAGAGATCATATTAAGCTATTGCATATGCTCCACCCAATATGTAAACTATACTGAACACAGCAGTGTGTACATTTTTATGCGCCTGAGTTTTTCAGTTATCTATTATTTCTAACAACCAGAAAAGGACCCCTTCAAGCTTTCATTGATTGGAAAGCCTATTGTTTTCTTTGGAATCAGATTCAAAAGACATCACTTGACACGTAACCCATGACAAGCACTGGCTAATCCGTCAACGTGACAACATAAATGAAATTGAAACCCTACTGTCCTCACCATTGCACTATGAAACCAACAGGTTAGAACCAGATGATGTTCTCTTACACTTACTGTGTATTCAGTTAAATATAATGAGAAGCTGCATCTGACTTAAAAAAGATGAAAGGGGTGGGTGGAAATCAAAGCACATTTCTACACCTTGGGAAGTAACAATTTTCCTTTAATTAGACCACAAGATTGTATGGGTACACCATAATAAAGTTTTATATGGTCAAGCTTTTGACTACTTAGAGCAAACTTTATTCTACTGGAGTCTAGCAGAAAAAATACAAGGGGGATGTATGGCATTAAATCACGTATGACTGCCAGGGAACCTTGTTCTGAAATTTGTGGAAGTGATTTGCATTATGTCACTTACAAATATGCTTCATGGTATAGATTTTTGCACACTTCTAACTTCTGGCATAGGAAGATCTAGGAAAAAAGATTGTAATTGGGGAAAATCCAGCTATTTTTTTAATCTGGAAACCAAGTCAATATACAGTTAAGAAAACAACCCACAAGGAAAGAAAGGAACCATACAATCAACAAAAAATAAATCAGTGTACAAATAGAAACATAAGAACAAGCAGATGAGTAATTTTTCAGATTTTAATTAATTTTATGTAGTCTCTCAAGTGTTATACACAAATTCACCAACTGTGCCTAGTGTTCCAATTGCTAAACTGTAAAAATCCCTCTGTGTTCCAAAATGTGTGTCCTAAACTGAAAAAAATTAACAAGGTGATGGAGACTTTTTTTTACAACATAAAAAAATACATTGTACTATAATCCTGATCATCATATTTTAATATCCATTCATATACCAACATTGAATACATTCAGATATTTTTGCCTGTGTACAAATAACTGAAAAATGCAGAAAGAACTGGTAACTTTTTTTAACTGAATACCATTAGGCTGGGTCTTCTAGCACATTATAGGTTCTATACCTACAATGCATGCATATATATACGTGTGTGTGTGTGCACTTACGTGACATATGAAAGAATGCACTAGTTCTATTAGTACCTCAAACCTGCAAATTTGGCAAATCTAAAGACTATTCTAAAAGCTATTGTGAGATTTTCTAACTCCTTGAGCTAAACCATAGCAAAGTGCATCTTCCCTTCTTTTAGTATATAAAAGTCTACCATACCAACATTTTTCTGAGTATACCTCTTTTCTGTTTACAAATGGTTTGGATTTCACTCTCCTCTTCCTTCAGCTTCATTAAATATATTTTCTTTACAATAATTTTCTCAGATTGCATTTCTTTCTAGTGCTGATGGTTAAACAAGCTAGTTCAGTGGCAAGGTATCTGGTTAAGTTATCAGACTTGACAAGTTCTCACCCATTCACTTCTATCCTTCCAATTCTCAGCTTTACCAGCATAACTATTTGTGCGACTGCTCTCTAACACATAACCATTAAGTGATCTGGTTAAAAAGACCTACAATAAAACACAGCAGCAGAACAAGCAGAGATGAGGAGAAAAACTGAGATTGGAGACAACCTATGCAAACTCATCCTCTGGTGGGAAAATCAATTAAATCTCAGAATTACTAAGGATTATAAATGTAATTCTAAATCAGATAATATCTATTAAACACCGAAACTGCAAACGTTATTTATATTATCACAATAACAAAAGCAATGCACGTGAAAATTGTCTTCTGGGGGAAGGTATAAGCATTTGCACTCAAATATTTTTCTTTCATATTTATTGTATTGAATAAGAAAAATCTTAAATATACTTGAAGACAATCATTCATAACATTTTGCTTAAAGAAGTAACCAAAACAATGCTGTGAAGAAAGAGTAACCAAATCACAGTCTCAGACAACAGCTGACATTGCTCAGATTATCATAAAAATTATCAACATTAGAAACAGACAAAACAGAAGCAAGAGAACGGAAGCACCATATTGGTATACTTATTAAACCAGTGAAATTCAAATATTTTGTATCCTTATGCTTAACATTTTCTAATTTTGGCCAAACTACAGAACCCTCTTTCTATCATATAAGAGTTACAGCTGTAGGTCACACCAGAGAAGAAAATACAAAAAGTATATAGTTTTTAGTACATACCCTGTAGCTCTTTGGTGTTTAGGGGAATGCTACACATTTTAAAGTGAAAAAAGAACTACCAGGAAACTTCCTCCTCCCAGTCACTGAAAAGGAAAGGCATTTTATAGCTCATTCTTTATATCATTCAGGTGTCAGCTGAACAGAGTATGTCTGCAGACAAGCTTGCAAAATGAATAACCTGAAGTGTACCAGCTAAATGCACCACCTGATGATCTGAAAAGCCTGAGTGAAGCTTTGTCTGATGCACGTTTGTCACAGGTGAAATTATTCCATTGATTAAATCAATCTTTTTGTAAACAGTAGATGTTTGATAGAGAGAGATGAACAGAGTATGTCTGCAGACAAGCTTGCAAAATGAATAACCTGAAGTGTAGCTGCTAAATGCACCACCTGATGATCTGAAAAGCCTGAGTGAAGCTTTGTCTGATGCACGTTTGTCACAGGTGAAATTATTCCATTGATTAAATCAATCTTTTTGTAAACAGTAGATGTTTGATAGAGAGAGAAGTATATCACCTCTGCCTCTGTTTTTGGTCATAATTGTCATCATTATAACAGATATTTTTCATCTTTCATTGTTACAAGTTTACTTTTTCTGAGGACCCCTGTAAGTTACAGAAATACAGCCCAAGCCCCAGTAATTAGTTTTAGGTTTCTGGAATGTTGGGTTTTGTTTGTTTGTTTTTAATGCCTCTCGTTCTCACAGATCTATTTGCCATTTAATTTGCCCAGCAGTCTTTATTGAATGTATTTTGTAATCTTATTTTCCCATTCAGGAGTTGACAAAACTCTTCCAGTAGTAGTAGTAGTAGCAGCAGCTACACTTGCAACAACTACCAACATTAGTAGTTGACACTCTTAACTCTGTACCTTGCCACATTTCACTTCAATACATTTAGGGATATACTTACCACAGTTTAGAAGGTCCTGCTCTAACCTGCTCTAACCCAAATTCTTTGGAGGTTCCCCCAAAGTTACTACTTTTGCTTACTTCTACAATGGCCCATTTTTCTTATTAAATTACATTTTCCTCTGAGCCCTGCCGCAGAGAGATCAGCAACCAAGAATTAATTTGGATTAGTATTTCAAACACCTCTCATTTAAGATTACATTGTTTTAAGATTTGAAGTGTTTGACTGACTTAATATAATGTGAAAGCACAGGCACTGTGACTAGTTTCTGTGCCCGCGTTACACTAAATCCAAACCAACTGACTAGTAGAATTAATCCTGGCTTACATGTATGTATATTCATTAATGAAGAAATAGAGTATACCCAATGTATATTTCAATTGGCAAATAACAATTTCCACCTAAACATAGTGAAGTTTCTGGGGAGGTCCCCAGACACTTTCATT
>NW_008794543.1:6164566-6200913 GCF_000699145.1 Aptenodytes forsteri | reverse complement strand
CATAGCTCAGATTATCATAAAAATTATCAACATTAGAAACAGACAAAACAGAAGCAAGAGAACGGAAGCACCATATTGGTATACTTATTAAACCAGTGAAATTCAAATATTTTGTATCCTTATGCTTAACATTTTCTAATTTTGGCCAAACTACAGAACCCTCTTTCTATCATATAAGAGTTACAGCTGTAGGTCACACCAGAGAAGAAAATACAAAAAGTATATAGTTTTTAGTACATACCCTGTAGCTCTTTGGTGTTTAGGGGAATGCTACACATTTTAAAGTGAAAAAAGAACTACCAGGAAACTTCCTCCTCCCAGTCACTGAAAAGGAAAGGCATTTTATAGCTCATTCTTTATATCATTCAGGTGTCAGCTGAACAGAGTATGTCTGCAGACAAGCTTGCAAAATGAATAACCTGAAGTGTACCAGCTAAATGCACCACCTGATGATCTGAAAAGCCTGAGTGAAGCTTTGTCTGATGCACGTTTGTCACAGGTGAAATTATTCCATTGATTAAATCAATCTTTTTGTAAACAGTAGATGTTTGAGAGAGAGAGAAGTATATCACCTCTGCCTCTGTTTTTGGTACATTGTCATTATAACAGATATTTTTCATCTTTCATTGTTACAAGTTTACTTTTTCTAAGAACCCCTGTAAGTTACAGAAATACAGCCCAAGCCCCAGTAATTAGTTTTAGGTTTCTGGAATGTTGGGTTTTGTTTGTTTGTTTTTAATGCCTCTCGTTCTCACAGATCTATTTGCCATTTAATTTGCCCAGCAGTCTTTATTGAATGTATTTTGTAATCTTATTTTCCCATTCAGGAGTTGACAAAACTCTTCCAGTAGTAGTAGTAGTAGCAGCAGCTACACTTGCAACAACTACCAACATTAGTAGTTGACACTCTTAACTCTGTACCTTGCCACATTTCACTTCAATACATTTAGGGATATACTTACCACAGTTTAGAAGGTCCTGCTCTAACCTGCTCTAACCCAAATTCTTTGGAGGTTCCCCCAAAGTTACTACTTTTGCTTACTTCTACAATGGCCCATTTTTCTTATTAAATTACATTTTCCTCTGAGCCCTGCCGCAGAGAGATCAGCAACCAAGAATTAATTTGGATTAGTATTTCAAACACCTCTCATTTAAGATTACATTGTTTTAAGATTTGAAGTGTTTGACTGACTTAATATAATGTGAAAGCACAGGCACTGTGACTAGTTTCTGTGCCCGCGTTACACTAAATCCAAACCAACTGACTAGTAGAATTAATCCTGGCTTACATGTATGTATATTCATTAATGAAGAAATAGAGTATACCCAATGTATATTTCAATTGGCAAATAACAATTTCCACCTAAACATAGTGAAGTTTCTGGGGAGGTCCCCAGAAACTTTCATTGTTTTTGCAGCTGACACTACTGTCTACCCATATAAAGAAATTTCCCATATCAAGGGATTTCAGATTTGGCACAAGAAAAGAGACTTTGCATTAGTTTCTATACTTGGGCTCTTTCTCCTTCTGTACAAATTTCATAAATCTATAAATTTTAAGTTACAATGTAATGTCAGAATTCTAGCAACCTTACAAAAATGGAATGCACAAGCTTTTAATTGACATATAATACTATGGTGGGTTGACCCCAGCCGGCAGCTAAACCTCCACCCAGTCGCTTGCTTACTCCCTCCCAGTGAGATGGGGGAGACGGGGGCAAAAGCGAGAAAAACTCGTGGGTCAAGATAAAGACAGTTTAAGATGTGAAGAAAACCTAAAACAAACAAAAAAACAAGTGATGCAAAGGCGGTCACTCACCACCTCCCACCAGCAGACCGATGCCCAGCCAATCCCCAAGCAAAGGCTACCTTGGAAAAACTCTCCACTGCCAGTTTTATTGCTGAGAGTGACGTTATATGGCATGGAATATCCCTTTGGTCAGTTCAGGTCAGCTGTCCCAGCGCTGTCCCCTCCCAACCTCTTGCCCACCCCCAACCTACTCCCTGGGGGGACAGAGTGGGAAACAGCGAAGGCCTTGACACAGTGCAAGTGATAAGCAATAGCAAAAATGTTGGTGTTATCAACACTGTTTTGGTCACAAATCTAAAACATAGCACCATATGGGCTACTACGAAGAAAATTAATTCCACCCCATGAGACCCAGTACAGATACTAAGAATGAACAAAAGATACATTTAACCACAACAAGAAATAAGAAAGTATGAATTTAGAAAATAGACTGACAGTATGTTTGTCTTAATAGTGTTCAAAATTAAGTTACAAGTCTCTTCAAAAAGTATTTCACTATTGATACACCTACAAGAATAAGGTTCTGTATACAGCCATTTAAGATATACAGCCCTTCTACAGTTAACACATTTAGTAGGCTCACCTCAGGCCTTTTCTAAAAGCTAGCCTGGGAGCTATCATTTGGGTTTTGTTAATAGGAAAATCAGTTAAAATGGCAGTTACAGCTGGGATGCAAATGAATCAAGTCCTAACATAAAGCTACTCCAGTGGAATGTTTAATCAGTCATAGAATTAGTTCACTTTGTTTCAAAGGACATTTGTATACTTCATCAAAGGAAGTGCTTATAATGTACAATCATTTTTATTTTAACATTTAATGCCTATAAAAAGTAAATGACTGGCAGCAGGAAAAGAGGACACAATACAAACCTCCTGTCCCACCAGTGACCTCTATCATGAGTTACAGCTACTGCCTTCTGCAGATGTCAGAGAGAGTTTATTATTCATGCTCCTTCATCCCAAAGCAATGCCTAAATGCAGAATGAAGGGGGAAAACACAAGTGGCAGTACTACAGGCACTGAAGTCTGTAAACCCCTGAGCCAGCTGAAACCAGCTACAATCCCATTCTATTAAGATCTAAACTATTCTTGACTTCAACTTAAAACAAAGTTGGGGCAAGATCCTTGCCTTTGTCAAAGCAAGAAAAGCATAGCTGCATCACAATCGATAAAATTTAAAACAAGGTTTTCTTGAAGGAAAAGAAAAGGAATTTGTCCATATAAGTCACGTTTTCTCAGGAAAAAAAAAAAAATCTTGAAAGTGAACTGATTTTGGCTACTAATGTCCTTGACATTACAAGCAACCATTTCTGATCGGCAGTGGGTCAGGTTTCTTCCTGTTTCCTAAATATAACAGAGAACATGTGCAAACACAGCTGGCTCCCGACAGAAAAACTGAGCAGGTTCCACGTCAAACTGGGAAGGTAGACACCATCTGGAAGGACACAGTAACCCAGCCAAAGCTAACGAAAGGACTGATGTACATGCGACCACTGAACATTTCAGAGCTATCATCACAACCAGAACATGGTTATGCAGAAATCTCAAATCCATGACAGCTAGAGAAACACTGCAACAATATACTTTTTTTGTTGTTTTTTCTTAGAATTGAAAACTTTTAGAAAGCAAAGAACTTTATATCAGCCTTGAATATTCTGAGTAATGAATACAGAACTGTGTAGTATCTAGATGCTGGTGCTCTTCCTTTAAGTTGACCTGCTGTTTTCCTCCATGAGAAGGTTTTGAATTAGATACATTTGATACATCTAAAGATGTCAAATAAAACTGTAAATTTGAAAGGTGGTACAACATAACACAAGCCTCAAAAAACCGAGAACTCCTTCAGCGGCCAGCTGGTTGACCTGAGAATAAAAAAAATCTTGAAATTAAAATTGTAGGCAATCCAACCAGTCTGTTTTAACACTTTGTCTTTGCTAGCAAAGTTAACTACTGAAGCACACACTGGAACAAACTTATAAATATTTCTCCTCAGGCTTCTAACAATACAGAGCTGCAACAATTAAAATACTGAGCCGAAGGTGCAAACAGGCCTCCTTTCGCAGGTCAAAACAAAGGCTTTAACTGTCCTCAACCTTTTTCTGTCCTTAAGCTACTGCAGCTAGCTCCAGGGCCTCTCACATGATTCACATATACCAAAAATGTTAAGTTATGTAAGTCTTTCTGCTAAACGGCTTTAGCTTGCCTCCTATCACGTGTAATAAGACGTGTAGATGAGGCGCTTAGGGACATGGTTTAGTGGGCATGGTGGTGTTGGGTTGACGGTTGGACTCGATGATCTTAGAGGTCTTTTCCAACCTCAATGATTCTATGATTCTATGATCACAGGGTGCAACCCACAGGAAATGGGAGCGAGACTCCACTGAGGTCAGTACCAGGACCCCGGTGAGCTGAAACAAAACCAGAATTCCATCATTTCATCCTCTTTTTTGTTCCAGAAGTCAGGCATGAGAATGTCATTCATTGCTTTCCTGTAGTTTTTTCACGCTATTATCAAGAAGCAAATAAAGAAGAGGTTTTTACGTTATTCAAGCATTTCCTATAAATTTTTCAAGTACCTGTTTAGGAGATTAGACTGTACCATTCTTGCTTAGGACTAAAAGCCTCAGCTTGCTTAAAACACACATATGGACACTTTTTCACAGGAGTGTGTTGCAGTAGATAATAAATAAGAGAGTATTTGTAGTGCAGTAGATAATAAATAAGAGAGTATTTTTAGTGTAAAACATAGCCAAAGTATAGTAACAATTTATCCATCCTATGTAAAACTACTGACCAAAACAGTAGTTTAACTACTGTTAATCATTTAACTACTTTAGTTAATCATTCCTCTAGTTAGGGGGGGGAGGGAAAAGTCAATCTTGTCATATTTAGCTAAAGCTAGATCCATAATTTAAAAAAAAAAATCAAATTTTTTTCTATGAGCAGGAGTTGAGATGACAGAATTACATCCAAATAGAAATCAATAATATTAGGGACAGAGGTGGGTATACTGTGTAACCAATGCATTTTGTTTTCAAAGTGGACTCTTTATTACACTTGGACAGGAAAATCTAAATCTCAACAGCTCTTATGGCACACTTTTATGGAGCCCTCTAAATAAACAAATGAACTAACAAAAAGATACTGTGGCAGCAGAATGCGTGTTTCATTCATCTTCAGCCAGAGGTGGTAAACCCCCTCTCCCTCTTTATTCTCTTCTTGCTGGAAAGGAGGAAGTGAACATCTCAGCCTCCTATTCCTTTACGTTGGCTTTATTCCATGATTCTTTCATCTAGATTTACTTAATTATCACTTAACCTCTTATCAGAAACAGCTCAGTCATTCCTATGCAAGGAATAATTATTTTGCATTTATCTACATAGGTATCTTCAGTGTTGATCATGTTAGTCCTGTCCAGTTTGTATTGTATTTTTTGCCTTTCAGAGAAAAATTTCACCCAACAGTTAAAAATAAGACGGAAAAAATTTACATACATGCATATTCTGAACAAGTATCTTTGCAAAAGGATTTTAGAATACCATTACTGTAACATAACTGATGTAGTAGGCTTTTATTTCATGCTTCCACTAGGTCTTCCAACTAAGTGTTGGTCCTTGTCTTACCCATCTTCCACAACTGCTTGCAAAATACCTTACCTTCCCACTTTCAGCAGGAAGACGCTTGCACCTAGTGCCACGCCATTCAAACTTAATTATACAAATGATAACTTCCTGTAGTTATCAGGGTCAATATGGAGCAGCGAGTCACACGAATGGTCTTAGTAGTGCTCTCTCTTTGAAATACATCAGGTACGTGAATGATTCCTCAATAGGCAGGCACTTTCAGAAAGAGCTTATTATCAGACAGACAGGAATAACAGCTATGAAGCACAATAGCTGATAATTTTCACACAATAATAGTTCTTCTGCCCCCAGCACGTCTTGGCTGGCATCTATGGGAAAAGGAAAGTATTCTTTAACACCAGGATATCCCAGTGCAACATGGTAATACAAAACACAGTTGCTCCGAACATATCCGGTGCCAAAAAGTGAAAAGGCTTTCAAAGGGTTGCTGTGAAAAATGACAGTAGGATTATTTTAAAAATGGGGAAATAAACTGTTCTGTTTTTCTATAGAATGATGTTGTAATTTTGTTTAGGTTTTGACTTTTTTTCTTTGGCACTGTGGTCAAGTAACCCCACAGCACCGTTCCCATTCTTCGGAATAAAAAAATTTTTAAAAAGGATTTTGTGAGAAAAAGAGAAGGGAAAAAAAGACAGACATCTTTACCCCAAAAAAGGTGAGAACCAGTCTACGCTAGCTGACATCCAGCTGATCTAATTTTGAATTATGTGTCACTCCCAGCACTGATTTATTAAGGCTAGATTTGTTGCGAGCAACTATTCAAGACTGTGCTATGTTTTCCACTTACTTCAAATATAGCCCCAAACATTTACAATAACACACAGTCTATGCCAATGTTTATTAATCCACTTTTTACAACATACCATAATAAAAGTGTTCTATTGCGGTTTCCAGAGTCGTTACATTTTCTGTTAGACTTGCAAAAGCAGATGGATTCAGATTGTAGCCTAAAAAACCAGAACAACTACTTCTTGTTGATTTATGGGACTTTTCAATCCAGGTTCTTGAGACAAAAGGGCACAGGCTCAGACCAAAGGATCATCTGGACAAACACCCTCTTTTTCAGGATGAACAAAATGACTGGGAAGAGTAAATAAATAAAGCAAGCATATAGTGATATTTCCCCTGAATACTCTCCCAATCTCCAGCTAACTTGCAACTTAGTGACTTCCTGAACCAGAGGTGTCATCTTTGCCTTTGACAGATTTTTCTTGAGTGAACTTAGTCAGCCTACCCTTCAGCCTATATAGATTTTTATCTATAAAAAATTTTAAAAAGTTTGCAGGTAGCTCAAAAGGTGGGGCATAACCAATCGCCATTTCCTACTGTTTATTTTTTTCCTAAACTCTGATGCAGACACAATACAAGAATTACTATTTTTGGATCACATGTTACTTGTTATTACAAGTAAGATGCTTTGTTATTACAAAAATGTAATTTAATAAAAAACATTTATAGTAGAGCAGTTGCAGATGTATTATCATCTTAAAAAAAAAATACAGGAATTAAGATATTGGTTTTATTTCAGTATCTTCGACTCTTACTCATCAAGTTGCCTTTAGCAAGAGTTCTTATATGTCTTACTTTATCCCCCTGCAAAAATTTTGGATGAAAACCCCTCTACATTGAGATAAAGTAATAATCCAAATAATTCAGCAGTAAAATGCATGCATGTGCACATGCACACATACACTAGAGTTTTGATACAGGACACAACACACTATAAACATTTTACTCGTTTTTTCTGTATTGCCTATTTTCTAAAATTATTGACTGGCATATACAACTTGTAAGTATATTCAGTGCATGGAAAACCACTAATAAGTACAAAGCATATTATTTTAAAGTGTCTCATATTGCACAAGTGAAAGAGACTGTGTGAGCTGAAATCTGTAGGCTTGTGTATAGGGCTTTTACCACTCAGACAGTAAAGCACTTCTGCCGATGAAAAAGCGATCCCTCTTGAATGCCTTCCCCTTTCTAGCCCCTCTCTCTCCCTAGCAGAGGAGAGCTACAACAAGACACCATTCCACCACTTCCAGCAATGGAGGAGCTTTTGAAGACGGAACTATTGGCGTCATTGAACCAGGCCTCACAGCTAGTCTCTGGAAAAAAAAAACCCACATTCTTATTCTGTAAACTGGACAACATTTATTTCTAAGAACAAAGCACACCCATTGTGAGTAAGAGAAAGAAAGGAGTTGCTTTCACAGTCAAAACTTTTGAAAGGAAAACACAGCTGCACCTGCAAGCTTTCTTTACTGCAGCACAGGCATTGCCCTATCCTTTCTTAAGGACTGCCTAGAAGCCAAAGGTGCAAAAATAAGCCGAAACCTCGTGCATGAGGAAGTGCATTGCTGTCATTACTCTGAGTACAATTTATTTTGCCTGGGGGTTTTTTGACTGTTGGGTTTTTTTAAGAACAAAACTGATGTAGAGAATTCTGGGTGCTGTTGCTATCCCAACTTGTTTTGGTTCCAGTCAGGCAAAAAACCACAGGCCATTTACAAAACACATAGGCAACAGAAAAGGATCCGGATTAAAGTGAGCTGTTTAGAAATTATTATAATGAAGGTACTACTGCAGGAGAGTAAGAGGCTGAGTACAACACAGTCGTGCCCCTCTGTGCTTGTGCTGTAGTCATGCCCCCTCCAGCATGTGGCTAAATCCTGTACATTTCCTAAAAGTTTCTTGGCAAACCATTTGAAGTTGGTTTAGATTACTGTTGTCTCTGCAGCCACAGAAGTGTAATGATTTAAAGGACTCAAAACTCTGCTTAGAGAAGGGAAGAACTTTAAAAAGTCAAGCTAGAACCAATAAAAAAATCACACCAGAAGTTGCCAGCATCCATGTAAAAGTATCTGGGGCTCCATGTTCAAGAAGCAGCTCAATTCAGAAAATACTTGATATATTCATAAATGATTCCTGGGCAATCTAAGCTATAATGAAATTCCATTCTTTCCTGGCAGAATCCTTAAGGAAAGAAATAATGCATCTACCACCTGCCCTCCTGAAATGCAGCAGCATCATGCAAGTCTGAGCTCTCCTACATCAGCAAAGATTAACCAAGTCCAATAAATGTCATGTGTTCTAGATCAACTTATATAAACACAGCTGACAGGATGCATTTGAAGTCTGGATAGCATTAAGTTTATGCCTGCACTTGAGGCTGGTTAATACTTTTTGCTGCAGCTGCTTTGTAGGTTGCTGCATTTCAAAGGCAGCCAGAATTTTAAGAAAAGGTTAGGCTCACTTGTCCTTCCCATGGGTGGTCCTCTTCCTCTTCAGGCTGACAGACAGAGCTAACATTCAGTAGGTTGTATGATTTCATTCTCCCTCCTCTCCCCCTCCCTGGACTTTTTTCTTTTTTTACTTCGCCTTCTCCTTTTCCCTCCATTCTCTCCTGCCCCAAAATCAGCTGTATCCGGCTATAAACATTAATTCTTACAAATAGCGTACACTGGGTTGTAAGCTCTTTGTGTTCTTACTGGCTGCTATTCCAAATGCTAGCCAAATAGCTTAATTTAAGAATTACAACATCTGCATTTGTATACTGAAGGACTTTTTAAAAAGATAAAGCAGGAGGCCAAATTCTGATCTCACTTATGTCACTGAATAATTTCACTGACACTAAAAAGAGTTGCTACAGACCTTCCTCCAGGATCGCTGAGAGCAGGATTTGACCATTTGCTTTAGTTATGTGCTGATATTTGCTTCGAACAGATCATGCGAAAAGGAAAATAACTGATGCTGGCATTCCACATATTTGCTCCCTGTGAATGTTCAGAGTGTGAATTCCATCTATAGTGTGCCTTAATTTCTATGAAAAACTGCATTTTATTGTTTCTCCATTCTCAAATCTACATCTTTAATAGATGGGAAATTGCATGAATATCTCCCTACACTGGTCTTTTCAATTTACAAGAATAGTATTTACAATTCAAAAGAATAGCAGGAAATGTCTAATAGACTTAGCGCTTGGTCTCTAGGAAACGAGAAATACCATGCTAATCACTGAAGGCTGCACCTTAACTGTATTAAAAGTGTTTAAGCAAGCATGAGAAAGTTTGCACTTTTCTGTGGGCAGTACTACTCTGGACAGGCAAAATACAGATATTAAAAGAAAAATAGATCTGAAATCATTAACCTTATCAGTTGTAAACATAAGACCAAATCGTATTCTTCTGTCATGGACTTAAAAAGAAAGATCAGTAAGCGTAATTTGCACAAAAATTCTGAAAATTGTGTTGGACATCTTGAAGATGTTTATGATCTTTTTTAAAAAAAGTTTTCCATATCAAATATGTAGTTTACAGGTAAAATACCAAAAAATATTAAACTTCAGCCCTGCAAATCCTAGTAAAATGAACCTTATGTATTATAAGTATTCAGACAAATTGTACTCCACTCTTGTATTTTTATTTTTTTTTAAAAAGCAGTAACCTTAATTTGCAGCATGAAGATTCTGAAAATTATTTTACAAATTCTAAAACTAAGATCTTTTTTTAAAAGGTTTTCATATCAAATATATATTTTAAAAGTAAAATAGCAAAGGACGTTAAACTTCAGCCCCACAAATTCAAGTAAAAACTAAAAGCCCGATCAGATGCTGTCATTTTCATGCACTTTTACCAATACTAACATGTGTTTGACCAACTTAATCCCAGAAATGGCACATACATAACAGCATTAGAGTTCCACAGACGTAATGGATTAGTATAAACAGAAAATATAATCCTCAGTCTGAATGAGAAATAAAAACATTCTTAATTTATTTGCTTTGGCAAATAAGAATAAAAAAAATATTTTATTACCAAGACAAAAAAAAATCACTGTTGAACACGTGTGTAGAGAAGACCCACCTAACAACACAGGCACGCCATCTTTACAGGGTCAGGCTACTTGATCAGCAACTTTCCAGCTAAAATTAAGCACAGAATTGGAAAATAATGCAAAATTACACAGATAAAATATAAAAGTAAGACATTTAACACTAAAGATAACAAAAGGGACAACTACAATCATCATTATCTCTTTTGAAAGTTTTCCAGAAAAAAATTCCAAAGCATGGACAATGAATTTGATACTCATATCACAGACACTGATAACACAGGTATCATCAGTATATTTGATGGTTCTACAGACCAAAACAACATCTTCCACCCTGCACAGACTCATGGCTGTATGAAGTAAAATATGTCAAAGAAGAGTACTTTAGAGTACTTTCACAAGATTCAGCTGATGTTGATATGTTTGCATACCCTCTTTAAGTCTCTAAAAGTGAAACACAGACCACATTGTTTCCTTCATCGTCTCTGGCTGACACTGAAGGAAGTTTCAAGCTTCTTCATAGCCCTCATTTAAAGTGCACTAGGTATGCAGAGGGAAAAAGTGGATGGAATTGGCAGTTTCAAGCAATAGCCCCTGCATAAGGATGGCAGTTCTGCCCCTTAGTAGCCACCTCGCCTTGCCCTGATTGCAAATTGCTGTTAAGAAGCCCTTCAGGATTTCTAACAACTTGACCTATACTCTTCATTTCCAACACATGTGCAAAAGATTTAAAAAATTTTTGTGGGTTAAATTTTTGTTTGGTTTTGGCATTGCCCTATCAGCCTCCTTCCTTCATGGTGAGTCACTATGAGTGACAAGCATAATTAATCATAGCAACCTGTGGGAGCAGCAAAGAGGCAAAGGACTTCTAATAAGAACATATAGGACTGACACAGACTACAAAATAGCCAAGTAAGTGGAAGAACAGCTCCCTTGCACACAGTTCACATCACAAGTCCTCCCTCATCTCTTCAGGGGTGACACAGTGGCAGATGTCATATGGAAAGAGACTAAGACTGTGGGATAGACATAGTCACTAACGAAACTGCTAAACCCAACTTGAAATTAAAATTCACAATATGTACACCAACACAAGCAGGAAATGGAAATCTCTTGGAGTAAATATACAATTTTCACTTCAGCCACAAGAACCTGATGCGCTACAAAGGAGTCTGTATCCATTATAATAAAATCTTAATGATTTAGAGTATGGCAGTCCAAACTAAAGACAGCTCAACCAGTTAGGGACAGAAGGTATTGTGCATGTAACCACCATTACTGTAATTTTAGCTTAAACAGCAAGTTTTAGTTTTCGTTTTGAGAAAATCAGCCCAAATATAAACAAGCTTGAACCACACAATTTTGTAATGGGAAAATTCCTGAATTTGAGATCGGGTACTATCAACTGAGCCATAAGTCCTATTTAATAGTTCACAGCATCATGTTAAATAGCATCTTTGGTGTAGACAGCTAACGTATTTACAACTTGGCAATATCTTGCAGCCTGAAGATCTTCTTTTAAAAGACATTTGTGAAGAATGGCCGCTTAAAATAAGCCAATGGCACGTAGATCCAGAGAAGGAGTGCCACCAAAGCTGTGGAGCCTCCTTGAAAGCACCAGAACATGGGTGAGCTGAGGCAAGACCCTTGCTGGGGCCCTGAGCACTTCACTCTGGCTGCTGACGCGGGGTGGACTGCCAAGCTTAGCCAAGGGAAAGCTGCGACAGGGCCAGCCCCAGCCCTCATCAGCCACTTTGGGCCAGGGCCTGCACAAGTGACCACTGCCACCGAACCGTGCGGGACTGCGGGCCCTGACCCAGCTGGCCAACGTCCTGTCCCCACAGCCCTGCCCCACCCCCATGGGGCTGTGTCTGACACTGGTTCCCCTCATGGGGCCTGATCCTGACCCCCACTCAGGGGCTGATGTCCAGGCCTGGCCTTGGCCTGTTCCTGGGGAGGTGCTCGGGGCTGGCGGTGCCCCTGGTTGCCCTGCTCCTGGCTGGGGCGGTGGGACGTCCCTGACTGGCGAGGCCCTGCCCTGCAGCAGGACACCCTGAACTACCTGACCTAATGTCAAAGGCGGCCCTAGTTTGAGAAGAGGCTTAGGCCTCCTGAGGTCTCCTTGTCCTTGAATTTTTCAGGGATTCCATGACTTAAAGGTGACATATTTTATTATTGCACCAACACCAAGTTCCTAAGGTACAGGAATCACAGGAATGTTTAGGTTGGAACGGACCTCTTGAAATCATCTAGTCCAGCCCCCAGGAAACTATTTTCTGGTAGTTTTAACGATGCAGGTATTATTTACAGATGTTTTATCATTTATAGAGAGCTTTAAAAATCAAAGTATCTCGACAGAAACACACTTTTTTCCACCTTTCTCATAAGTACATGGCCTATTTTTAAAGCAAAGTCAGTGCATTTCTGGTCTTCATAGGTGTATTTAAGAAAAGTCTCTTCACAGCTACAGTACATAACTAAATACTCCTAATTCCTAATTACACTGTAAGCTACATACTCTTCAAGGGCTTATTCTATTAGTAAATAAGATTCAAGTTTGCACTCAGAAGATTAGTCAGATTAGTCCTGATTAATACGTTACAGTAACTATGCAAACATATTTACATGTTTCAGTAATTATAAAAACAATCATTTCTTAAATAAATCCATAAATCCCAAGCTGGTTATCTGCTTTATTTCTAGCTGCCTCAAAAGAGAAGGAAACAGAATCAGGCACCAAACCTTCCCTTCAAACAATAATGCATTACAGCATTACTATATTTTGTAAAATTCTGCTAGCTATGAAATAGCACATGCATTCTGGAAAAAAATTCAACTCACACTAGATCATAACTGAAATAGCCTTTTAGATTATGGCATTTACCATTTTGACTCCTGGTAGAAAATTATAGTTAACCCATGGCCTTGGGATTATTTCATTACAAAGAGAAAGGTCTGAGCAATTACTTGTAACAAAAGTTTGCTATTTCTGGGGTTTTCATCTTGTTTATCCTCTGCAATGAGAGTTTGAAGTTAATAAAACTTAAGCAAACTGCATTATATTTCTTTATGAGATAGCAGTAACAAGCAACACTACTATTTTGTTCTTACACATCATTTTTCACCAAGGGATCTCAAAATACTTTAAAAAAGGAAGGAAATGTCATTAACCCATTTTACAGGTAGATAAATTTCACAGATTTCAGGTTTTCTCTGCCTATTTCACATCCTCCTATGCAAGGAGAAACAATGGATACTATATTTAGCAGCAGCTTCCAAACTGTGGTCTGTGAGAATTCAGTAATTCACAGAACCATATTGAAGAGTGCTTTTAGGGTGCCCTTTAAAAAGTACGTGTTGATCCAGAAGTTCTGAAACTTGATAGCTGTTAATTGGGCCCCAAAATTTTGCAAGCCACTGACCATTTCTACATGTTCCCATATACTGTAAAGTGCCGAGATACAGTAAATGAGATCCCTGATTCCAATACTCTAATATTTTAGATCTATCCATTCATAATTGTTACCCAATTTATACTGAAGTTAAGCTGAAATTTTTCTGTCTGGGGAAATACTTCCTATCTCTAAAAGTGTTTTCCTTTCACAAATTAAAGACAAAAATCAAAGTAATAAAAATTCATGGAAAGAAGTATTCCAATGTAATTGAATACTTTTGTTTTATTCTAACCAATATTTTGATTAAAAAGTGGCTTTGAATTGAAAATCTAAGCTTTTAAATTGAAATTTTCAAAGAAGAACTCTATCATTTTTTAAATTTTTTTTTCACTAAATGAGAAATTTGTCATTTATTTTGGGGGAAAATAAATCTAACAAATCTGCATTTTTGCAGAAGGAAGGGTGGGAAGGAGATAAATTTTATTAGTAAACACCTTTAGAACTCCCTGGTACAGTAATGCTGAGTATCTCCATTTTTTGACGATGGACTCTCAGTATTCGTGATCCCAAAGAATGGGCTGGGGTTTCATATTCACAAAACCCAGTCCCAGAGTCTAGTATGCCTTATTAGCTGTCTCAGGCTGTATGAAGGTCTGTAGATTTAGCAATAATTTCAGCAACAAATGTAAGTAACTATGTATACAAACCCAAACTTCATTCAAGTTCCCAAATGATCTTAAATGTAGGACTAGAAGACTAACTTTAGAAATCTTAGAAAAGAAAAGCAGAAAAAAGAAAAAATGTATCTTGAATTTGTGGACTTCTTTTTTCCGCACCTCCATCCATTCATTTGTCATGCTAAATAGCAACAGCAGCAAATTATATCAACTTCAGATTCTGGCCACTTCTGTTCTCTTTAATCATCAGAACAAGTGACTGACAGTTATGGCATGTTTGTGTAACAAGTTTCGTATCTAAAAGCTCGGTGCTGTGTCAAGGGAAATCTTCGTATACCCAACCATCTCCTAAACGCTTCCTGGCAATAGTTGAGCAAGTTCCCACTGAAAGATTGAGGTCACCTCAGGAAACAAAGTGGAATTAAGTGTTTCCACATTAAGATTTGCAAGAGTTTAGATCATCATACAGATGGTTTTCATGACTATTTCAAAAGCCTGTAATACACATCTTCCATAGGAAAGTAACAGAATAGGTATCCTTCCCGTACTCCACAGTCACCCCCTCTGTGTACAACTTAATACACTGAAGCACTGAAATTATTCACCTGTATCAATCCACCAAAATCCAGAGATGGAAGTCTGTTCCCAGTGTGCTACAGGGCTTTTGTTCCCTCAAGCTATATAGCAGAGAGGAAAACCATGCCCCCCAGACGTAGGTTTGGAGAGCTGAATGGTGGCTGTTGTGCTGCAAATGCCTCTGGACATCAGCTCACTTCTTACACCACAAACCAAAGAAGAAAAAGTTCTTAGATTCACAAACAGCTTACAGTTCCCACTGCCTCTACCTGTGAACTTGCCAAAATTCAGTTGTAAATTTTCTTGCTGGGAGACTGTGGATGTTCCTAGTCACCGTACCTGCATCCCTGCACAGCCAGCTGTGCCTAGGTCTGCCCTAGTGGGCTTATTGGGGGAGGTAAGGGGTAGCAGGAACGCAGTCAAGAGTTGGAAGTGGAAGAGCTTAGTACTGCTTCTGCAAGCCCTCAGACCAGCAATGTAACTCTAAAGGTTGCTGGCAGCAGTTTTAGACTGTGTCAAGTCTGAAATAATGAAACCTGTTGTCCCTCACCATTAGGGCAATTTAGTTTTTAGTTATACAGCTTTATTGTTGATACAAACATTGGGTAGCAAACATTGAAACTCTAGCTTATGAAATTTTCTGCTCAATTGCAAACTTTTGAATATTTTGGGAATAAACATAACAATAGATAAATTGGATTTATTATGAAATACAGCCCTTTTAAATGATGAAGCTCAAGAGTTACAAAAGAGATGAGGGAATTCAGCCACACAATTTATAACAGAAAAATAGCTCCAAGGTTAAATCCCTAGCTACAATTGAAAAAAAAGATATCACAGGAAACATGTAACAGGAAACAAGTAATCACGCAAGTACTAGCCAATATTCTGTTCATCTACGTCAATTTTAAATATTAATAGTTTTATTCAGAGGCTATCTACACAGATGGAACTAGGGCCAGAAGAAAGACAATTTCGCTTTGTGCAAATCTTTGATATAATCTTTTCAGGATGAAAAGGTCTTCAGGGGTCCCCTCAGCATTGAAACACAACCTGCCTTAGAATTCAAAAGAGAAAAGGAAGAACAGAAAAAATCCCTCTTCTACCACCCTGAGAAAAGCTTTGGGCCATGAAGAAGACAATATACAATTCCTAACATTACGGTTACTTCTGTAACCATAGTTTGCATTTTAAATCTAAACTTTGGCTGTTATATCAAAGATGGAACTATTTCTTCTATAATAAGCATGTAGAAGGTGACTGTACATATTTTTATCCCAGGATGTAATGCATAGACATAAAAATTAAAACAGAGTTTAACTGTTTCATCCACTATTATGTTCATTATTCTGTAGGGAAGTGAACCTCAACACATCTAATACAGAAAAAGGACATGGTCAATGTGAATAACAAAAAAATAAGTACTGACCACTTACTTCCTGTAAATCCTACCAAACACCAAACCCAATGACAACAAATATCTTAGCCGTGGAAGCCTTTAAAAGTACTTTCTAGTGATTAAGAAAAGGAGGTATTTTACTAATACACTCGCATTCTCCAATACTGAATGCTGCTACTGCCGAAGTGTTTTCCAGGGCTCAGCTTATAAGTCATAACCAGATAAGGAGCTTGCAGGAAGTAAATCTGAAGTATTTCTAAGTCCTACTGACCTAACTTACTTGATGACAAAAAAAAACCAAACAAGAACATCCGTTATTTCTTTTTTTAAGATATAAGTATTCTACACACCTAACACTTGACTTGAAATCCAGATGATTTTATATGTAGTTTCTCGCTCAACTGAATGAAGTTGAATTAGAAAAAGAGAACTTCAAAAATATTTAATTGCCCAAAGATCTGAGAAAATCCCAATAGCAACGACACCCAAAGTGCATTTGACCTGCAATAGGAAAAGAGTGCTCATTTCTGATTACTATCATGAAACATATTTGACTGCACATATTTTTAAAAGAATGCCTTCATGTGGAAGAACTGGAAGTTATTTTAAATTCATAAAATCCTTTTTCAAATTTTAACGAAAAGAGTGGATAGTAATTCAAATTTCATAACGCAATTGAGACTCTTCAAAATATTTTCGAAGTATAAAGACATTGGCTTTATCTCAACATTCAATACACATATAGAACTGATCCATTAATAGTGTTATATGTATAGCATATGACAACATAAGTGCTTTAAGTGAAAAATTCACATGCTTTTTCATGTACCTACACGTTGCATGTGTGCTAAATATACTGCAATACCTACTTTTAACAAAATGCATCTTGTGAGGAAAGCAGCAGTGAAGGAGCATTATTAAAAAGCCACGCATCCCCACAGTTAGGATGGAAACACGCTTTGTAAACTAGTTGGCAAAGGTTCAGCAACCAAGGCACAAAGCAGAGGAGCCACGTGAGACCCAATGGACACTTGCAGGATACCCAGCACCCATTCACTAGGAAGGCAGCAGGAAGGATGAGGAACAACCACCACCCCAAGGGCTGAATCCCTCCTCCAACACTGCGTGGCAAGAAAACGGGCAGAGAGCACATGGGGCAGTGGGGAAGCAGGGGCCGCCTTTCTGTCACCCTCTGCCACTCCCTGTGGCAGCAGGGGATGTGGCAGGTCAGGGGGCCTTGTACCCTGCCAAGGGGATACAAAGGGCAAGACCTAGCACTTGGGGTGGCAATTGCTCGGAAACACACTGCTTAGCCGTGTCTGGCAGCAAAAGTGGCTTTCTGTGTGGCTGCACCCAGCGGTCACCACTGGCTGCCTTTCTAGGGCAGCCCCAAGGAAATCTATCCCAGCAGCTGCTGCCCTGGCATCATAAGGAAGAGGGATGCTCGTACGTAGAGGAAGGAGAGGGGCAATACTGTTACAAAAGAGAAAGGAGGCCATGTGTGCAAGCACGAAGTCTTTTAGCAGAGGATTTAACGCTACAGAGAGAAAGAGCGTGCAAGTCATCTCAGGTGTCAAACAGTAGACACTGAATCTCTGAAGTAAAGCTTTTTGTCTCCAGGATTACGTATTACAAACTGATCGGTAGGCTAGAGCTTGAGAAAAGAAAAACAAGAAGGCACAGATAGTAATCTTTCATTAGATCTTCTGGTTAAAAAAATAAAAAAATCAACTTTTGCATGTTTCCCACCAGTCGGAAGGTGATGCATATACACATACACCTACAGGAGGGCTGAATTTTAAATAGTAGAATACGCACTTATGTGAAAAGTCTGTAACCACAGACTTTGCCATAGTTTCCTGGATTTTTCTGGGTTTATTGACTTGTTAAATTCTTAATTAATTACACAAATAAACAAAAATTAAAAGGTAAGAACATAGATGGCAAACCATAGAGGCAGTATTAGTTGAGACCAAGGGTCCATATAGGCAAGCACCTTGATCACCAACAACGGAAAAAGCAAGAGCTGGGCAAGTATATATGAGCTCGTGCAGGTAAGAACCCCCTCAATTATTTTAATCTCAAAGGTTATCCCAAAGCTGATGTATTTTTTGTTTAGTAACCACACATAGATCTCTCTTTCAAGTACTTAGCCCCCCCTGAAGTCAAGCAAATTTTTCATGTCATTCATGAACATAGTCCTTGTTCTGCAAATAGTTCTGGAAGCAGCTTCCAGCTGAAACATCTCTAAAGCATCACTGACTCTGAACTTACACACATAGAACTCATCACTGCAGAAGCAAATGAAAACTGGCAGAATTAATTCTAAAAGTCAGAATATTAGGGGAAAATAACTTCATAATATGCTTATAAGAAGGCTAAAAGAATAACACTTGCATACACAGAGAAAAAAAGCTAAAATTTTGTCTTAGAGAGGAGAGGACTAATTATGAATGTCTTACAGTTAAAAAACAGTTACCATTTGCCTCTTAACCTGAAGATTTTTCATTATTTCAAATATGCATGTTGTCACTACAGACTCTTCTGTTATTTTCATACAGAGTAAATTGCAGATAATATCCTAAGTCTATTTTATACTGAATTGGCAGCCAGAAACTTGGAATTTAAAAATTGTGTAAAGTTGGGTGCCGTACAAAACCATTGCCAGTAGAAAGCTTAGGATATTATTTTCCAAGTTGCTCTTTGTAAATCATGGTTTGTATATTTTTTACCTGTTTTTCCTGCTACTGTTATCAAGAATATACAAATACATTCAAAATACTTCAGAGGTGAAAAAACATATGGAAGATTCAGGTCCAGAATGACAGATCTGACCCTGAGGCACAATTCTGCTCTCCCATTTTGGAAGTAATGCTAAGACCTTAAAACCCATGGGGAAAGAAGGATGGGGGAGGATGGGACCTTATGTCATATTGCCTAGGTAATTGCCTTAAAGATTACAGAGGAACAAGAGAACATTTAGTTTTAGCTTTTGTATGAAAAGCTGAAGCAGTCTCAATTGCAGGAATTTGCAACACTAATTCACATCTTTCTCATGTCTGGAAGATCCTGAGCACTGTCTAAACTGAATAGGAGAATTAAATTAAAACATTACCCTTTGTATACAAACTTTTCAGCAGCTTTTAGCGTGTTTGTAACCACAACTATTTCATTAAATAATCTTTATGGGACAACCAAGTATCTGGTCCATTATGTCAGCGATGAGTAGCAGTTTCTCTTATTTATCTCAAATCAGCTTCACTTTGATACCACAATTTAATCAATATTGTATGTATCATCATTTATTGCTTACTGTGAGAATTGATTTCTCCATATATAGGTACATCTAATTCCTTGAGGCATCTTTTGTCAATTTACTGACAAAACTAAATATGTTTAGTTACAAAAATAACTTTCTGGCATTGCTAACTTGTTTGTAGCAGGACAAATATCCATCAGTGGTTATCTTCTTGTTTATAGCCTGAAGTCCTGTTTGTAAAAAGAAAAAAAACCCAACCCTTACCAAAAATGCACAAAGACTTACTTTATTTCAGAACTTGTGTAACTTTGTATATTTTGAGATATAATACATGTTCATTACTTGATAACCAAAGGCAATTTCAATTTAGTAGCCTCAAAGCTTTTTGGTAATCTCCGACAAAGCCAGGAGCAGGCTTTTGTAAGGCATTAACAGAACTTATGCATCCTACTGGCAAAAACTGCATTTCCAAGTGCCCGGCAAACACTGCCCAGTTTGCTAACACAACACAGCTTATATTTTCATTTAAACATTTCAGCAGCTTTTAGGTTGTTTGTAACCACAACTATTTCATTAAATAATCTTTATGGGACAACCAAGTATCTGGTCCATTATGTCAGCGATGAGTAGCAGTTTCTCTTATTTATCTCAAATCAGCTTCACTTTGATACCACAATTTAATCAATATTGTATGTATCATCATTTATTGCTTACTGTGAGAATTGATTTCTCCATATATAGGTACATCTAATTCCTTGAGGCATCTTTTGTCAATTTACTGACAAAACTAAATATGTTTAGTTACAAAAATAACTTTCTGGCATTGCTAACTTGTTTGTAGCAGGACAAATATCCATCAGTGGTTATCTTCTTGTTTATAGCCTGAAGTCCTGTTTGTAAAAAGAAAAAAAACCCAACCCTTACAAAAAATGCACAAAGACTTACTTTATTTCAGAACTTGTGTAACTTTGTATATTTTGAGATATAATACATGTTCATTACTTGATAACCAAAGGCAATTTCAATTTAGTAGCCTCAAAGCTTTTTGGTAATCTCCGACAAAGCCAGGAGCAGGCTTTTGTAAGGCATTAACAGAACTTATGCATCCTACTGGCAAAAACTGCATTTCCAAGTGCCCGGCAAACACTGCCCAGTTTGCTAACACAACACAGCTTATATTTTCATTTACATAGGCAGTGAAACGGGACTTATCTAGCCCTTTCTGTGATTTTCTGTTCACTTTTGCCAGAAAGTGATGCTATTATTTTTATTCTGTTAACTTCACCTCCCCACTGTTCACCTTCTTTCTACCATAACTGGTAGCTGTCCCCTCCCTGCAAGCAGATCAGACGTCCATGTTTTTCCTACAAAACCTGAATCATAAGTTTCCTGAAAACCCCAGTTCTTTAACAGTTTCAAAAGTCATTTGGACACAGGACTGCCTTCCTATAGTGACCACAAGTCTATGTACCTGTTCTGTTTAGTTAGTTAGGTTTTCGGGAACGCTCATAAAGGTCACCATGAAACAGGTTCTGGGGGAAAAAATGTATATAAATATAAAAATCTGCGGCAGGCATGGGGAAAAAAGACAGGACATCTTGAAGCAAGCCCTCGCTTCCCTGCTGAAGAAATGGAGACAGCTGTTTGGGCGGGGATCAACATAACCGAGCTGCTAGGTCCTGGCCACCAGAAATTTATGTGTGTATACGCTGGTCTGCTTCAGCTGTCATGAAGCTCTTTGAAAATAAAGTAATGAACCATTAAAACTTCCAGTGAGGTAAATAATTATCATCCTTCTTTCACAGATGAGTAAATAGAGATAGTAAATAAATAGCTGGTCTGAAGCCACAGAGAGAATTCAGTAGTTCCAGAAACAGAATACCAGTTTCCATGTTTATATATTCCCTTTTAAGAGCTTCTATCCCACTCTATTTTTTGGTTCAGATTACAGAGTATTCTGTTACTGCTTCCAGCTAGCACACTTCACTCAGATTCACAGAAAAACCTCGCAAGAGAACTGAATAATGTACATATTGTATGGCATAGAGATCCCTGAGCTGGATCCAGAACAAGCAGCAGGACAAGCACATCAGCACAAAGTAATTTATTGGTAGAGTAGAAGGAAGACTCAAAAAATTGTTCCTTCAGAGGTCAGTTTTTAGGCCATGACAGCATCAACCATTTCATTTGCAACACAAGCATCTTCCCACTACGCTCTACTACCTGCTACAGGCAATAAGTAACTTACTTCATTAGGAGATTGACACCTAGCTCTACAGTGACATTCCAGCCCATGTTATTCAAACTATAGCAGTACATTTCCTGACAGACCAGCTTTCATGCTACTTAATTACATCCACATGAACCAGAAGCTCAGCACAGGCTTCAGATCGACTACCGATTAATCTTTTTGAAAAAAGAGAAGCACCGTGAGGAGCATGGAAGAGCCACTAACTGAACTGCTTTAACAGGGGGCTGGGTTTACACTCTGGACTACTATGTAGGAACTGAAACCTTAGTACTACTTCTCTAGAGATAAAACGGAAAGCTTTGCATTTCAGGTCATTGAAGAACAGCAGCACAAAAGAAGGTAGGATAAAAATGATACATTCAAGAAAGGATACAACTCAGCAGCAAATCAGTCCAAGCAGAAAGAAAAATAGTCTGATTTACTTAAACTATTTATCAGTAAAATATGACCAGTCAAAAAAGCTTGATGGAACCACAAAAGGCTGCTTGATAAGGATGGCTACACAAGATCACGTCTGGCATATAGAAATGGAAATGAAGGTACATCATCTTCCATAATAAAAACTGGGCAACACTTGAGGGCACTGCACTTAAGAATGGGGAGAAATTCATTATTAGAAGTTTTATTGCATGGGGAGGCAGAAAGTCAGCTTATTTCTTACTTCAGTTGTGTAATGCAGAATTAAGAAGAATCACAGTCGTCCTCTCCTTCCACTTTCCATGCCTCTCTTACAACGAAAATTTGAAATGAAAACTCTTAACATATAAAAGCAGGAAAGTATGATTTCGGTATTCAACAATGTAATGTTTAAAAGCATTAGAATTTGAATTGTTTTACAGTAGATGCATTTTAAGACTTTTACTTTCCAAAAGATTTCCTTAAAATTGGCATCTTTCCGAGAAGTGTTTTGTGTTTGCTACTTCATTTCTGTACTAGAAAAATGTTTAGGAATTTAAGAATGACATAGCACCTCGATCTATTTATAGGTATCCATTTGAAAGTCTGTATACAGTTCATTTATACAAAACAAATTTTTTAAGACTGAGCTGACAGTTCAAAGCAATGAAGGTCTGAATTTTTTATTTTTATTTTTTTTTTAAAATAAACTTGGTTCTACAATGGACAAGATTTCCAAGAATCCAGACATGGTCCATAGAAATACCATGGGAAGATGGGAAGATACCGATGTCCCTCTCTGGGGGTTGTTCTACCACCTTTGCAAAATTGCACTAGTCCACTGAATTGAGTTTAGGTGCTTGATCAGAGAGCTCGGCATATAGGAATAGCTGCCAGGGGCAGGGCAAAGAAATTATAAAGAAACAGACATATCAGAATAATTAAAGCAAAAGCTAAAAAAGCCCAAAAGCACACTGATATGCAGAAATGAAATGTTCATAGAAGTCAACCATATAGCCAGTCTCTCAAACATTATCTCATTTTAGTGACCCACTGCACACCTAATAAATATCATGGTATGTCTATATATTTAGGCAATATTGCTCTGTGAATTTGCATACATTGCCTTTCATATTTCACTACATTTGTGCATGGTCTGAGGTTGTATTTTTATTAAATTGCTCACTCTATAACAGTCTAAGATCTTGAAAAGATTTTCAGTAGACAACCACTGAAATATCTAGTATGTTTTCTACTATAAAAAGTCAGAACACATACACATTTAGAAGCAACTCTTCCAGATGACAGTTTAAAGAGTTTGCCAGACATAGTTAAGGAGCACTGATAAATTAACATGAAAATGACTGTATATGACACAGTATGTATTCTGTTTAGTGGATTAACAGACAACTTTAGCCTATTAGTGTTCTCAGTGCTATATACACATCAAATCACCACTAAAAATACAACTTCTGTAATTTTAACTTCAACTCCCAGATAAACAAGACTCCTTTAACATGACAGCTACAAGTATTCATGAGAAAATAAGTCTTCTAAGCAGTCATGTTACGGAAGCCATATGCAGAGACGCATACCAGCAGCAGATAAAAATCTTACTACACTGAACTCAGTTTCCCCAAGATACGATTCTGTTCCATTTTCCAACACAGAAGAACCACTATTCATAGGAGTATGTTTCTCACGTGGTAAAATCAGGTACATGACTTAGTTTGATCCCAAGTGTAGTCACAAAGAGGAGCATTTGGGAAACTCCAATGGGGCTGTACACACTAGCTAGGAAAAAGACATTTACAGAAAAAAATTGGAGGGAGAAGGAGTTGTGTTTGAAAACATCACTCGCTCATCACAAATGTGTAAAGTGCAAAAATTAAAACGTAAAAATCCATCACAGTCTGTGGTTTATCACATTACAATGCGTATTCTTCTTTTGGTCACTGTGTTCCTGTTTTAGTGTTAGTTTTCACAATATTGTTATACTGAATTTAACATTTTAAAGACCTAAGCCTTTGAAGTATTAAACATATTCTGCTAAACACTTCAAAAGACAGCTCCAAAGAGTGGAGAAACTTAACGCCAGAGAAAGCAGTCAGCTCGTTGCAGAATTCAACTCCTGTAAGTCTTCAAAGAAAGGGCAGTCTCTGAAGACAATGGATTGGGCAAGCAATTTTTAGCATGCCATTAATCCAAAAAAAGTTCTAAACAAAAGTACAAGCAGATTGGGTTGTCTCTTTGAAAACAATACTTTGCATGCCATAGTATTTCTTCAATATAATTTTGATTTGGCTAGAACATTACTTTGAGTTTTCTTTAGCAGACCTTGTTTGAAAGGTGGGAATTTCTAAAGCACAGACTTCAGTTGTGAGTCATTACTATTGTTTCCTTTAAATTTTCTCACCAGCTCATCCTGCATCACTTCCCTTGTTCTCATGAATGAACAACAGTAATGGAAACATATCCATTGGTAAGAAAGACTGAGAAAACTATTGTGATAGATTTTCAAATGCCCTGTCAACAAAAAGTTAACATTTAATTCTAGTTGCTAACTTTTAGGATTGTAGGTAGGAATTAAGAAATTTGTTTCCTTGTTTAATACGAACTTACTTAAACTTTGCAGCCATGTGACTTCTTCACAGCAAATAAAATGCACCCATCTTGTGCAACACTGTTTTATGATCCGTTACAGTAAAAAGGAAAGGGAATATGATTTTAATCTTAAAATAATATGCCATTTGAATAAAGTCAATGCATCATCAAGGCTTCATTTCCCCACAGCATCTCTGTATTTCAGCACAAGGGGAAAAAAACCCAACATCCTTACATACCATGAAATCTTACCTCCCTTCAAGATTAATGGGCACTAGTCTGCACGTACATTAAGAGGTCACTTGACCCCATCTGTTGTGCAATAGCCAGGCACGCTGGGATAAGTGAAGGAGACTGAAAAGCTTAGTTTCCCCTCTATAATTCATTGCATGCAATCTTTGTGTTGTGGGCCCTTCGTGTGTTATGCCTGTGGAACTCCCTTCGATACCAGTGGAATTTCTGAGCACGACACAAGTGCAGTACCGTCACATCAGGCTCTGTCAAGTGCTGTTTTCCTACAGCAAGTTCTCCCAGTTATTGGGTCCCTCTTAATATTGGGTCTGGAGGTTAAAAAACAAACAAACAAACACACACCCATCAAACAAACAGAAAAAAACCCCACAAAAATAAGGGGAATGGTCTAGTTTTACTAAACATGTGCGAGCTTTAACAGGTTGCAGCCTAGACACAGTGTTACTCAGCTACCAAGAAGGACAGCAGATGCGAAGATCTTTCAGGCTGCCCTTTCATGAAGGAGCACTATGACACAAACTCTGACTAGCTAGATACCTACTGCAATTTCTATTTCGCTCTAACTACTGATGGTCCTCAAACACAACTGACCACAAACATTGCTAACACTTCTCTCCTTTCACGATTATAAATACACAGTTTTTAGGGAACGGCCTTGAGACAAGATTCTCTCTCTTGTTCGCTGCGCTTTTATCCGTGAAAACTGTCTCAAAAAGCTGCTTTCTCTCGATGTTAAAATCTTGCTTGTAGAGTTAAGACAAAAGCCCCCGGTCCTATATGTAACATTGCCATCTAGTGACATACTGCAAGGGTGTTTTCTGCTGATAAACTATTCTCAGTCACTTTTTTCCTAATGAAATCTAGCTCAGTGTATTAGTTTAGTGTTAATAAAAGATTATTTGAACCATTAATGTAGTCTAATAAGAAAGGAAATTTTATTATTTGATTGATTTTAGAATATTTCTCACTGTGTGTTTGCATTTCCATGATTAGCTCTTCAGAAGTCTGGTTGGTACCTTTTAATATTGCTAATGAAAAAGACCTTTATATGAGTAGGAAGTGGAAGTTAGTATTTTCTCCTTTGGAAAGAGACAACGCAGGACTATTGGCATGGTTGCAGAACTTGCTGTTAGTGATCTTGAACAGTCACATGCATTTTTACTTGTTTTACATTTAAAATTGAACCTTCTCCTGATGCATGTCTTACATGCCATCACCTTAATCAATACCAGGTACTTTCAAAACTATAAACGTAAGACCCGAGAGCCTAAGTGGAAAAGCCAGACTTAAGCCTAAAATGAACGGGCTTGCACTGAGGATCAGCAACATACACCCACTGCTGGGTTACAGCCTTCTCTTGGGCAGAAGTTAGTCCCAGCAGGTCAGGTGAGCCTCACTGAGACGCTGCAAATCTCCTGCAACAGGACTGAGCAGCAGAAGCTGCTCCAGCACCATCTTGCTAAAGCAGTAAAAGCCCTAGGGAGTCATAGTCAAACCCCAACCTGACAGTAACCCTGGCGTGCTCCCTCCCTTCAGCTTTACAAGCCCCGTGCTGTGCACCCCAGCCTTCCCAGCCCTGGGGAGATTTCACTGCACTGCCTCTGGCCACTCTCATGGCAGGTTTATAGCTAATAGTCCCACAAATAGAGAACATTTCCAAAGGGCTTGTCATAGTTTACACAAATTAATTGCTTGACAGGGTTACCGTTACCTGTCTCTTAATATATTATTTGTTCCAAGCAATCTTTGAAATACTGCTACTTGCCAGAAGTTATTTTGTGCATGTGCTGGCAGGGTGGGATGCCCTGTCTGAGTTGTTTTCAGGCTTTGGACCCAGCCACTGAAGGTGACCATTTGGTTGAACATCCTGCAGTTCAGAGATGAATGAATGAGGTCCAAATGAAAGAAATGGAAACCTAACCACACTAGCCTTGCAAGAAAGAGATACTGAGCACCACAAACTGCTAAGTGCAGTGTTAAGCAGATACTAATTGATTCTCTATGCATGACTAAAGGAGCGGTTATATTTTATTCATTCAGAGAAAAACTGTTTTATCAGTAAGCTCTTTACTTCCCCACCACTTGGTGCTACAGAGGCAGCTCTTGAGCCAAGGTGTAAGAGGTGGAGGAAGTGTGTAAGATTTTCTTCCAAGTCTGTTACCTTTACACAAAGTCATCCTCTGTCATATCTTACCTGGGCATTTTCAACGTGGGGCACTTCCAAAGTGGTTTATGAACACTATTGATCCCTGTTTGTAGCAGATCTAGTCTTTGTCGTTCCATTTTGTTTTGGATCAAAAAGACTTTCCTAGTGCTTGTGCATGAGGGAAAAACCCACAACATTCTGGAACAGATACCAAAAAAAGCCCAATAGATGTAGTCCTCCCTCTTTCTTTCATATACGTACAGAATATATTTTCTTATGCCAGTTATTTTCGTCCTTTCATTTAGTGGCTAAAGTTGGGTATGGAGAGGATAAAAACAGTGGTTTGTTTCTAATACAGTGAGAACAGCCAAGGCAGCAGTTCTCATTTTATGCTCAATCCTTTCTGTTGTTTTTAACCAAGACTGCTTTGAGACTCATGTTGCTGCAACACTAGCAACTGACTTGTATCTTGCCTCCTTGGGAAGCAGCTGTTCCTACTTAGCAGGGGTAGATGCTCAGAACACAGACGTTTACCTTAAAGAATGGGGTCAATGCGGTTATCTGTATAGAAATACCACCCCACTTCAAAGGACAGCTATTCATGCTCCACTGCCCAAATATTTAGGAAAAATATTTTTATTTTATTTCCTACAGGAAACATTTAACAGGCAGTTAATAAACGCACTGAAAATTGCCTTAAATATATTCACAACAACAGCAGAGCATCAGAAAGAAGATGATGTTGTCCAGCCTTGTCATTCCCTACAGCAACCCCTACCCATACAATTCAAAGTTGAAAAATTTGACTTATATTCGCCATGAACTAGGTTTCAAAATGCTTGTGAGACAACAAACCGTTGCTCCTATATATTTTAAAACTCTCTACCATAGTTTTGTCATCTGCAACTTCTTCTTTGGTCCATGAAAGATCTGTAGAGGAGCCAAGAATAATATCCCAGAGTCCTGACTCCGTCATGGACTTTAACTGTAAGGATTCTTTCATTTGCAACAGATGACTGGTCAAATCCCAGGGATAAACTAAACAGTGCTATCTTAAATGTCACCAGACATTTAGTATCTAGAGAAGACAAATGCAAGGATGTCACTTATGTACACATGTACATCATTTTGACTCATTTTTTACCATATGATATATGGCATTCATAAATATGCCAAATATTCAAAAAGATGTCACATTAAGATTACGCCCACCACTGTTTAACACAAAACACGCTGAAAAGTCATTCATTAAATTAAAATCTCTCAAGTTTTATGAGTAAAAAGCTGCACAATAGCATCATATACCTAAATTTAAAATCCAAGCTTCTTATATCCTACTGTGAAAATGGACATTTTTCAAGCTCAGTTGTTTTGTAAAGTGAATGCCTGACATCTGCTGGTAATTATATAAATTGTATATTGTTGAATCAAACTAGTTTAGTTTTTACACTAAGGAAGATGCTTTAGAATATATAAATTATTCAAATAAAAAAAGATTTAAATAATTACAATCATGATGTAATGAGGTTTCAAAACTGAACTGCATCAATATTGCTTTTACTTGTTAGATGCAAGATACTGAGTGTCTTTGAATTTCCTACAAAATTTTCCTGCAGGAGTGATCAGATCCAGTCCTTAGAAAAACAGTTTTTCCCCAACATGATTTTTGTGCACATTATTTTTAATAAATTAGCAGAAGCAATTCTAGTGCTATTGTACATCACATTCCCTTTTGTTTAGATTGAACATTTTTGAGAAAGCTATTTCTACACTATTCTGTAACGTTTTAGTCATGCTACCAAAAAATACAGTTACTAACTGAAACAGCAGGACTGCAGTAACGCCCATTAAAATACTGACTTACACAAGTCCCATCTGTGATGAAGGCTACAAAACATGCCTTTATTTAAGAAGACTTCTTAGGAGCCAGCAAAGACACGGGAGAAAAGAAAGGATATTGTACTAGAAAAAGCAGCAAAAGGGCACTGCCCCAAAATTGATAAACTGAAGGCTTTCAGTTTTTCACCCTTTCATGAGTTGCACAGTTCTTTTTCAAAAATTTGGGGACTTATTAGTATAAATAAGTAGGCCTCAGTTTCACGATATCTAAGCACCTGTGATTTTATGAAGCAAATGTGTAACATGATGTCCTGGTAAAACATAATTCAGAAACTAATTTTGTGAATGAAGGGGTCAGCATATCAGAATGAAAATAATTCTGCTGGATCACAACCAGAAAATAGGAGAGAAAGAAAGAATATACACAGGAAAATGGGAAATTGTTAAATATCTTATTAATTCTTTAATATGGAGGTAGCAAATAAAATGCTCTGTTTGACGACGTTTAGAGGGGGAAAAAAAGCCCTCAAAACTTCCAAAGTTAACAGCTGACCTTTACTGAAAGCCTATATGGATATCAAATAGCAGAACTCTTTCAGCCACAGAAACTGATCCTTCATTCCAAACAAAAATAAAATTTTATTTGACAAGATTTTCTCTTGCCCTGTAGAAGCATCACCATGAACCCAATGAAATGGAGAGGAAAAAAAGTAAAAGTTATTGCCTCCATCCATTTTTATTTTCTCATTTTTCCTCTGTACCAACAAAAACAATAAAATAGAATTAAAATCCGGTAGAACATCTGTTGAATTCCTACATCATAATGTGCAGTTCTGGTAGTGTGCAATGTAAAAGCTACAGTTTGCTACAATACTGCCAAAAAGAGAGCATAAAAGAATTACCTTGAATTTAATGACAAATTCATATTGGTTTTCTGGATACAAACTATCTGCAATTCTCTTTGACAGAAGGAAAACAACCAAAAAAACCCAAAACAAAACAAAGAGAGGAGGAAAAAAAAGACAAAAATAATTTGCCAGCAAAAAACTTTACTTGTTGGCTCCAGGAAAACAAGTCATTTACACCTCCTATAGCTCCTCAGGAGCAAAAGTGTTAAACTGGTGTTGCACCCAGTAGAATTGGGCAGACAAGTCTCAGTGTTTGACCCTGGTTCCCCAGACATACAAGCAGCACTGAAAACAAATTGCTAAAATTCCCTGGTATTGACCAGTTCTTGAAGGATTACACTGAACTATAGATACACATACATACCATAGTTATTGGGTCTCCCTGAAAGGGTAACAGTTTGTTATGTAAAATACAACTAGAAGTTCCACATTATTTGTTTTCCTTAATCTTAAAAAAATCAGAAATTTTATAGTACATGAACAATTCCCCCTTCTGATGGGATAGGGAGAGCATTAAAAAAAAGGGACATGACTAATGAACTCATGACATTGTTACTATGCCAAGTATCCAGGAAAAAACCAGACACACCTTATCTGAAGATGCCCACTGACTTTGATGAATATTGATGGGTTCCTACATGGAATTATCTGCCTTTGAGGGGTGGCCTACTGTCTGTTTTCAGGAAGTCAGCAGCTGCTTTTCAAATTTCTGATCAATAACTTCTAAAAATGGGGGACGGGGGAAAATAATAGTGCTGACTATTCACCAAGCCAAAGACAACACCTATACGCTCTTATGTCACAAAAAGTTTCATTAACTTTTTATATCAATATCCTTTTGGAAGATTTAAATATTTGCAAGGACAAATCACAACCATTTTAAGAAAATGAAAAATGTTAAATAGGTAAACTCTTTTACCTTAGATACTTCAGACATAGTATAGCTTAACGTTATTCTGAAATAGAGTGGCAGGGAGTTGCTTTGCCAGTGTTTCTACTTACTTGTTATGCTTTTTTAAACAGTAAAAAAGATAAGGTTGTTTGTTTATATAGCAAGGAAGTGCCTTAAAATCAGCTTGTTGAGATGCAAAAAACATTAAAACCCTGTATCTGGGTCAAAGATGTTATTCTGAATTCTAAAACTAAGTGGCAGCACATTCTTGAAGCAGCACTTCAAGTGGCAGCACTTCTGCTTTTAGACTTTCCAACCAAGCTTATGAGAGACACGCTTCACTTTCTTGCAAAATTAACTTTACACCCTGTCATAGAGCTGTTCTTCAAATACAGAATAAGAATGATTATAAACTTTATCATAGAGTCAAGGTTTTAAGTTACTTTCTAGATATGAGGATTTTTTTTTCTTTTCTTTTTTACCTTCTCCTTTTGACAGAAAGATGGCAACTCCAGATGCCAGAGCATCAAAGAACCATTGACTACTCTGTGCTTTTTCCAAGATACAGCACTACTTCACTTGGAGCTGTTCAGAATTTTTATTTCATCCATCTTCTTGACTTTCTAGCAATTATAAGCAACGCATTTCTTAGGCCCTAACCCAAGGGTGAAAATCCACAACTACAAGAAGAATAAAATCTTTATTGACCTTATTTATGTGAATTTCTGCCTGTACTGAACCCATCTTTTCAGTGGCATATGCTAAATTGCATGTAACAAATTCTCCAACCACTTCCAGCTTGAGAGCAGAAAGTTCCTTTCAAATATAATTGGCAAAAAGCATTTGAACATCATTAGAAAGCAGTATTTGTAACACTTCCTACTCAGTCCAGGACTATTACAGCATCAATTCATTCAGCTGAAATGAAGTTTCAGATCTGTACTTAAGATTATGCAGATACAATTGCTCATGTTCTTATATTGCATGGGTTTATGCAATGGGATACCTACAGGGAACAAGACCAAATTAAATACAATACAGGAAACTTGCATTAACTGTGAAGAATATAAATATCACATAATCCTACTGACTGTTGAATCAACATCTTACTACTAAGAATGACAAAGGCTATAAAAATAGCCAGTCATCTTTAAGTCCTTCATTTAATCAGTTGTTCAAGACATTAGCACCTAGGTTTCTAATAAAGATTCTTGGATTAAGAACAAAAGAATATTAAGTGTCCTGGCGATCATGCCTTCATCTATTCTTCTCTCCTAGTTACCCCAAAACAAAAAAATAAGAATACTTTGGTTAGAGATTTATTTTAAGTTTTCTCAGTTCTAGAGCTATTGCTACCAGCTCTATGCTCCTAAGACTGTATTTAGCAAATAACACTCTATCCCTAAAGCATATTACAAGGTCATATCCACTACATACGTCTGAGGAGTTAATGGATCTATTGCCTAAGTTCTGGCAACTAAGCCACCAAAATTTTGGGACCCTACTTCAGTTTTGGGAATTGCTCTCTCACCCTTCATTATGGCCTGTAATTTTAACTTTTGAAACAGAGTTATCTGGAACATGAACTTACCACTTTGTGGATCAACTCATATACTCAGGTCAACTGGGATAGTTTCACTTACATTAATATGATTGCATAAATGCCAGCCTGCAGCCACAAAATCTTTCCTACCTCAGCCCCTAGGCGCATAACTTAGCTGCTGCCCCATCATTGTGATGAGGAGGACACTGCTTCAACCCACCTCCCATGGCTGCACTCCCCATCCCAGGGCAGAAAGGGGCCACTGATGACCCCATCAACGGCTTACGCAGTGCAACACAGGTAGGGAATGCTGTCTTCATCAAAACCCACAAGAGAAATACAAAACTTGGGTACACTCTCTAATGGGCCAACCCAAGCTATACCATCACCTTTCCCAGTGGTAAGATCTATCAGATATAAATCATCCCAGACAGACATTGGCATAAACTGTTATTTCCAGCAAGAGTTCCGTATCTTCCTAGAAAATGTGTTAATCTTAGAGAGCTTTTCGTGATGGATGAGGGGGAAGATTCAGACTAAATATTCAAACAGAAATACTTTATGAAAACAGATTCTACTCCCACCCCCAGTAGATGTAACACTTTTTTTCTTCCCATGTACAGTAAAGTAATATGCATTTCAAGACCTAGAACTCAGGTACTCTTAAATGCACAGTCCTATAAGCCATATTTTGTAAAAACCCCACTGATTTCCTATTCTGCATTTCAAGATGTGGAGTGCATGTATAGCATTTACTGTCAAAAAACACTTACAGAGTACCCCAGCTCTGACTTCTAGAGCCAGATACATAGGGAGAATAATTTAATACGATTTACTGACTACCCTTGAATCTCCAAACAACTTCTATGCTGAGCATAATCTCTAAATTTCATTAGGTATACTTCCTATTCTATCACCCATGCTATTAATGAGAGTAGTGAAAAGCATGAGAGACAGAAAAAAGTAAAAGAAAGAAAAAAACCCCAAACCCACCCTTAAAACATGAAGCCCAACACAGTCTTCCAGTCTGGTATTGAAAAACTTACAGCTACTAACTGTGTATAATCTTCCAAATAGTTTTACACTTATCCTCAAGTATTCTCCCCTTTATGCAACTTTTCCCCATAGCTCATTAACAGCACAGAAGGCAGTTTCAAAAGCCTTATTTCAATCAAGAGATCTTGATACTGTCTTCACTGTTTCTAGGGATGCTCCTTTGACTTAATTCTTCAAAGCCATTTCGCTCTTAAATGCCTTTGAAAAGGTGAGTCCTAATGAGGTACTCCATTTAGGAGTGAGACTTGACAATACAGTGAGGTGACAATGAGGCAAAGTTCATTGCTCATGTGGAAGAGGATCAGAGCTTGTGAAATGAGATAGTCCTTACAGTGCGCTCAGATAATGTACCTGATAAGATATATAATTTTAAATAATTTTATTACAGCTTGAAATTGTACAAATCACTTTACTTTTTATTCTTAACATTTGTAAATGTAAAAAACCCCAATCCTTAAAAAGAAGAATGCTAGTGTTGGCTGTTGCCACATATGCAGTTAGATTGCAGGTGCCAGTGCCCCTCTCCTATCTTGATTCCTAAAGCAAAAAATAAATGAGCAAGTAGTATTTAATAAGAGATGGGGGCAGGGAAGAAAAAGAAACTCTGACCACCTCCTTCTTTCAGAACTGGGGGAGAGAGGAAGAAATAAAACAGGAAGAAAATTACCTTTTAGAAACAAAAGTAGAATAGAAAAAAAAAAAGACTTCAGCAGCCACAGGCAATCTCATTGCTGTTACTTCCCAATCACAGTTAAACTAGTTTTATCTTAATCTTCAATTACTACTTTACACAAAAAAGCTCTTTTGTCTGCCTGCCTCGTCAGCCACTCGTAACTACATCTAATACAAGTCATTCTTAAAAGCAAATATTTTTTACGCTTAAACACTCATTTCTGAACCAATCTTCCGTAGCCACATCCAACCCCCTTCTTTTTCTTATAATAACTCCTATCACCGCACTCTGAAACCTCTCCTGTATACCAAACCCAACTCATCCACCTCAGCACGAGCACCCAGGACCGTAGCAGTCACTGAACTCAGGGAAAAAACCAAACCCTGATAAAGCAAGAAGAAACGCCGAGCAAGGAGGCAGACTGAATCAATAGCACTGTACCTGTTGTCCCTGTTGCACCACAGAAGCAAAACCCCACGTGTGAGGTCCAAAGTCTGGTTCTGCAAAGGGAGTCCCCAGTTGGGAGTCCCAGGTTACCCCTTTTGCCTGCCAACCACCTGTGCAGCCAGGTGGTACAAAGGCCGTGGTAGGTCAGTGGGGTTAGTGTAGTAGGTTACACACCGTCCCAAGCAATTCTAGCTACTGCCAGATAATGTTAGATAATGTTTTTAAGACAGTCTCTTGCAAAGCACTTCCAGTATGGCCTGAGAATGCCAGCCTCTTTCTGGAAATAAATATGGATTTTTCTTGTAAAGCACTTGGAAGTCATTGGATTACAACTGCAAAAGAAATGACAATTGCTGTTAACAAAGTTATGGGAATAATATAAATACGTCTTCAAATTACAAAAACGCTTGCTCACTGCAATGGTCCCCTAGAGCTGGAAATACGTATATTCTCTTGAATCCATTCCTGCCAGTTTCATGATTTTAAAGGAGTGCCAGCGATTTCTTCAGAATTTATGGCCCGGAGCACTGCTAATGAGCACAGGGGGATAGAGCTGGAAAGCTGAGGATAGTTCCAGGTGACTTCAGCGTGCGTCGTTAGCACCGAGCTGGAGCGGGAAAGGGGTCGGGAGGTCAGGTAGCACTTTTGACCATATCTGAGTTTTGAAATAGTCTCTTAATGAAATAGATGGCTCCATTAATTTTATTTTGAATCAATAACTTGTAAGTCTGGATAATGTAACTATATTGATTCAGAGGGGGTTTTTTGTTTGTTTTGTTTTCTCAATAGCTTATGCATAGAGGATTCAGAATTTCATTATTAGACCATTAAAGTTTGGAAAAAGAAAACGTAAATGCAACTCTGTTGGAGTTTGGAGTAAACAGAAAAGAGAGAGAGAAAATTCTGACTAGCTTTCCACGTAAACCAAAAGCAAATTAAGAATTGCTAATTAAGAACAATTATCAGTGGATGAACTAAATAATAACGTGCATAAAAGGAACTGTTACTGTGACACAATATTAAGGGAAAAAGAAACTTTAACGATGGAATGCCTACTTTGTCTTTACCTGTGCCTCATCTCTTCAAGAACGTGCAGCTTCACAAAAATGGTCCCAGGGAAGTACTGGAGGGCGCCAGAAAAAGATCCAGCAACAGTTTGGCTTGTTCAAGCTACGTTTTGGATTTTTTTGGTTTAATAAAAAGATGCTTGATGTGACTACTGTAATATGAGCATTTACCTGTGTGCTTAGAATGGAACTCTTCATGCCAAAGAGTATATGCCTGTTTGCTTGTTTGCATGAATAGTTTAAAATGTTCTAAAAACAGTTTTAAGCTGTTTTTAATGGAGAAAATATCAAACTTTCTTCCAAAATAAAGAAGCCAAATAAACCAGAAGAACATTCCTTAAATACCAAAGACTTACAAAGTTATTTTCTATGTATTTTCTGACACAAATTTGGAGTAAGATTGCTCCTCCAATACCTGAATTTTCAATCTAAATAGCATTCATTTTACAGAACTGTTCCTACAAAACCTCTCTTGAAATAATTTTCAGAAGAATAACATTTTCAACATTTGTAATCCAGAAATAATGCAGGAACTCTACTTGAATCCGGCTGTTAAGCAACATAATAGCTAGCTTTAATTTTGTTGTTCAGAAGAAACTTATTAAAATCATAGAATCATAGAATCATTGAGGTTGGAAAAGACCTCTAAGATCATCGAGTCCAACCGTCGACCCAACACCACC